>NC_090935.1:475178434-475481465 GCF_040938575.1 Ambystoma mexicanum | reverse complement strand
ATCAGAAATGGACCAATTGGCCCAATTACTAGGAGAGCGTTGTGCTGAGGTTCATTCTGCCCGACAAGAGACTAATGCCCTCCGGAGAGACCTAATAGTGACCAAAGAACGCACTGAAGAGATTAGCAGGCAGGACAGACACCTCTACCTGGAAGCAATCCAATGATGCAAAACCATACCACCCACTCCGGTACAGATCACGTTACCTGGAACAGTGCCCCTGGCACCACCAGAAAGGTTCTCAGGCGACCCACAGAAGTATGCAGCATTCATCAATCAGTGCCGCCTTAATTTTCTTTGTAGGCTTGGAGCATTTCCAAACGACCAATCTTGGGCAGCTTTTGTCTTATCATACCTGAGTGGTAGTGCAGCAGATTGGTCAGTGCCGTTGGTAACCCATCTATTACATGACTTTGGGGGGTTCCAGAGAGAAATGGAAAAACGTTTTGCTCGCCATACCCAGGAACAAGCAGTAGACAATTAACTCTTGTCCCTCCGACAGGGGAATCAGGACTTGTTAACGTACATTGCTACCTTCAACAGATTGGTTGCCGAAGCTAGGTGGCCACAAAAGAACCACGTTATTCCATCGAGGCTTACAAGGCGAATGAAAGGACGTTTTAGCCCAAGTGGTTGATCCACCCACAGACTGTGCAGAATTCATAAATCTGGTCATGCAGCTAGACCACCGGTTGCAGAACCGAAAGGCAGACCAGTCTAAGACGGACCCTCTGACCGTGTATGTTCGACCAAGGGAAAACACACCCCGTGTACCTCAAAATGCTGTAGAACCCATGCAGATTGGAGGGATACGGCCTCCATTAACAAAACAAGAGTGGGACAAAAGAAGACAACAGCTCTGTTTGTATTGTTGGAAACCAGGACATTTCCTGAAGAACTGTCCAGTAAAACCCCCAAGAAGAACAGTCAGAGCCACAGAGAAGGATGAAGCTAAGGAATCGGAAAACTACCAAGCTCGACAAACGTAGAGGCCAGTTTGTCGAGTGAGAAGAAAGAGTTGCTGACCTCGCACTTTGCAATACCAGTGATCTTAATTAACCACCAATAGTCGTCAAGAATGCATGTCGTTGAAGCATACATCGATAGCAGAGCAGTTGGAAATTATATTGATCAAGAACTGGCAGCAGAGATGGGGCTTCCTTTGTGTTCTAAGCCAACTATGGACAAGGTAACCACCGTGGATGGGACAGAAATCGCTTCCGGACCAGTAAACCAGTGCACAGCCAGGGTAACCTTGCTGTGCCAGGACGGACATCGGGAGTCTATTTCATTTGATCTCATCAAGGCACCTCAGTTCAGGCTAATACTAGGGATGCCATGGTTGGTTGCTCACAACCCTTTGATAGACTGGCGGGCACGAAAATTAACCTTCCCCGGTGACTGCTCCCCTGCCTGCTATTACCAAGAGGAGAAACCCGACATCTGTATCCCCATGACTCCCGGAGCGACAGTATCAATCCTGGGAGCAACTAATACCTTGCCAAGTGAATACTGTGATTTCCAGGATGTTTTCCTTTAGGACCAAGCCAATACATTGCCGCTGCACAGGCCCTATGACTGTCAGATCGACCTTGTTCCTGGTGCACAAATCCCTTGCGGCAGGATCTACGCTCTCACAGAACCAGAAAACCTTAATTTGTAATCCTATTTAGACCAGTACCTTGCAAACGGATTTATCCGTCCTTCGAAGTCCCCCGCAGCCAGTCCTTTGTTCTTCGTACCGAAAAAGGAAGGAGACTTGAGAACCTGTATTGACTACTGCGCATTGAACCAGATCACCGTGAAGAACCGCTATCCCTTCCCACCTATCCCTGAGATACTAGACCAAGTTAAAGATTCCCAGATTTATACCAAATTGGACCTTCGAGGAGCGTACCACCTGGTCCGAGTCAGAAAAGGAGATGAATGGGAAACCGCCTTTCGTACTAAGTACGGCTTGTTTGAATATCAAGTCATGCCCTTCGGGTTATGCAACGCTCCTGCGGCATTCCAGTATTTCATGAATGACGTCTTAAGGGAGTTCATTGATGTGTGCGCCTTAGTGTACATAGACGACATCTTAGTATACTCAGCCTCGGAACAAGATCATGTCAGGCACGTTCGTTCAGTCTTCACTAAGCTCCGTCAACATCGCTTGTTTGCAAAGCTTGAGAAATGCTTTTTTCACATCACCGAAGTAGAATTTCTTGGTTTTATACTTACTCCAGGAGGCACCAGAATGGACGTGCACAAGGTAGATGCCAATCTGAAATGGCCTTCACCAACGTCTCTGAAAGGGGTACAAAGCATGCTGGGCTTTGCGAACTTCTACCGCCGGTTCATCCCAGACTTCTCTCATGTTGTGCACCCAATCACAGTACTATTACGAAAAAACAATAAAAAGTTTGCTTGGACCGAAGAAGCAGAAGAAGCCTTTCAGGAACTTAAACAAAGGTTTACCTCCGCTCCAATCCTGCGACATCCTCGTCCTGACCTCCCTTATGTCGTTGAAACTGATGCGTCCCGTCTCGCAATGGGGGCTGTCCTTTCACAGAGAGACCTGGAAACCGGCCAGCTACATCCTGTGGCCTTCTGGTCGAAAAAGTTCTCACCTCCATAGATTATTTATGCCATCACGACAAGGAACTCCTGGCTATCAAAGCCGCCTTTAAAGCCTGGAGGCACTACCTTCTGGGGGCCAGACACACCATTACAGTCATCACAGACCACCGAAACCTGCAATATCTCAAAACAGCCAAGGTCCACTCCTTGGGCCAATTACGGTGGGCCCTTTTCTTCGCCGAATATGATTACATAATCACATTTCGACCAGGAGTCAGAAACGGAAAGGTGGATGCCTTATCTCGCATGGGTATAGATGAAATAATATATACAACTCCAGACCCAGTATCTATTATACCTGAAGACAAACTCTTGGGTATCACGACAGCCTTAACACAAGCAGAACTACGAAAAGAAATTCAACAGACAATGAATCCTGATGCCTACCCCGCATGGCAATCTCAAGGAGAACAATATACCATCAAGGACCATCTACCCTTTTTTAGGGATCGCCTATATGTACCCAAGAAGGAATTACAACGGCATATTATTTCAAACTATCACGATTCACTGATCGAAGGGCATCCTGGGATCGCCAAAACCCTAGCTAAGGTGAAAGAGAACTATTGGTGGTCTACCTGGCGTAAGGACATCATTCAGTATGTTCAGTCCTGCGGTGTCTGCGCACAAAATAAATCACAGAAACAAAAACCATCTGGTCTCCTACAACCATTGGACATTCCTCCAGTTCCATGGCACACTCTTTCCCTTGACTTCATCACTGATCGACCTCCAAGGCAAGGGTTCAACACCATCCTTGTAGTTGTGGATTTATTCTCGAAGATGGCCCATTTTATTCCTCTAAAAGGCCTCCCAGACGCAGCCACTTTAGCAAAAGTGTTCCTGGAGGGCGTGGTTAAGCTACATGGCTTCCCTTTGGTTCTGGACTCTGATTGAGGAAGCCAGTTTGTTTCAAACTTCTGGAAAAAATGTTGGCAATGGCGCAGATCGACGTTCAGCTATCTACCACTCACCATCCCCAAACGCACGGCCAAATCGAGAGAACCAATCAGACACTCGAGCAATATTTACGGTGCATGCTGCACCACGAACAAAGGAATTGGAAAGACCTACTATGGATAGCCGAATATGCATATAACAATTATTTGCATTCAAGCACGGGACAAACACCCTTCTATACCCTTTATGGCAGACATCCACGTACCTCTGAATTAGACCTTCCAGCCAGCTTGGAAATGCTAGCAGTAAAGGCTCTACACACAACCATTACTCAGGCTTTCAAAAGGGCAAAGGAACACCTTATTCATGCCAAAGAAAAACAAAAGAGATTCGCCGACCAACACCGGAAAAAGGCTCCTGATTATCAAGTTGGAGACAAAGTTTGGTTAGCTGCTAAATTCGTACCCATCAAGGGAACCCGGACCTTTCATCCCAGATTCTTAGGACCCTATACCATTAAGGCAATTATCAACCCAGCAGCCGTGAAACTGGATTTACCACCTAATCTACACATCCACCCGGTATTCCATGTGTCCCTCCTGAAACCAATGCAACCCGGCACACGGATTGGGACACGACCTAAACCCATACTTGTTGACGGAGAACCAGAATTCGAAGTCAAAGATATCTTGGACTCTAAATACTCTAGGACCAAGCTATATTATCTCGACGATTGGAAATGATTTGGACCACAAGATAGATCCTGGGAGCCCAGTGAGAATATCCATGCACCACGTCTAACCAGGAAATTCCATCGGAACTTCCCACCCAAACCTGGGCCAGACAGAAGGAACACCATGGGAAGGGCCTTAGGGGGGAGTGCTGTCACGACCCTCGCCCAAAACCCCCTCTGGCAAACCCATTGGCCAGGTGGAGTCAGGACCCGGGTCTCTAGAGCCTGGCATCCTCTTCAAAAGCCCTCATGGGGCCAGTCCTGGCGCCTATGGTGCCAGGCTCATACACCATGAAAAACAATGTGCTTGGGAACTACTTTATTGTATTGTCAGCCAACATGGAGGCATCCACATAGCTTGGTTCCTAAGAATCAAGCTATGCGGTCTAGTGTTTTGGGTGTGGTAGCCTAGGGACAACTTTACCTGGACTATTTTGTTGGGGCTATTTAAACCACAACCGAGCAAGACAACACGCTTCGCGTTACTTTGCAGCTTGCAACGTGACACTCACCGTGTCCAGCTATTCCCTCGAACCTCGGAGAAGCAGAACCTGCAAGGAGACAAAAAGAACATAATTAGCAGCAGCATCTTACCTGCAGTCTTCATCTTTAAACACTCGTAGCTACTGAGAACAGCTTCCTCGAATGTGCACGCCTCCTGGACAGAACGACCTGAAAGAGGAAGATAGAGGCAACATTAAAGAAAGCAGTAGAGACATTTACAAATTACGAACTGCACAAAAGGCTTACCTGGCTGGTCGCCTCTCGGCTGGCACCATTCCAGACATTCCACTCGCGCTGAAGAACACCGCGACCTACAAGGAAGGAAAACACACGTTAGCAAAGGCAAGACTTTGCAGCGCTGCGTATAGCGCTTACTTACCGCATCATAGCGCTCTTAATGCCCCATCATTTACCAGCGGGGCTCAACCAAGCCAGATCGCCGCGCTGAAGCTCCGCATACCTAAGGGAGAAAAAAGAGACATTTTAAACAAAGAAAGGCATGCAGGATAGCAACAAAACTAAAGAACAGCAATAAGACCTACCTGAACAATATCAAATGGGCCGGCGTCAGTGAAGTAACTGGACCGCACTCGCCCATGAAAGACAACACGCCCCTGCAAAGAAGGCAGGACGGAGAGTACGCCTAATTCTACCACAAGGTGAGGAGAGGGCGCCAGAGGGACTGAAATCATACGGGGTTGGAGGGAGGATACTTACCCCAGTCGGTCAGTCTTGAACACAGTCCTCCTTTATTTTCAGGCAGAACCTTCCCCGCAGACCACATCAGAGCAAAGTTGAGAAGCATACCAGCAAGTAACCCAGCTGGGTGGCGTCCCTGTGGATACCAGGTGAGCGTAACACCAGCCCAATGACTGCCCTCTACCTAAGCCCCTCCTCTGGCAGCCATCTTCAGATGTTTACCACATGTTCAAGCGTTGGGAGTCCTCGTGCTATAGCTCTTGAGCTTTTACTGCATTTTGCCTTTTTCCTAAGAGTTTACTCTTATTTTTCGGTCAATTCGAGCCTCAAGCTCCACAGATTCTTCTTCTGATCAACGGGGACCCGTTTCGGAATTTTTCTGCACCCCTCAAGGGCGGATTTTCGTCGAGTTTTCTCTTCTTGGAGGATTCCGGAAGATCTTTGAGGCCTACCCCGCGTGGACATGGCCCAAGACAAAGGAGACACGATGCCCGTTGGATCCAAGCTGTTTAGGAACTGCCCAGGATGTGGATTACAGAATGTCTTCAAGGAGGATGAGCACCCCTGGTGCCTCTACTGCCTTCATGACGACAAGTCGCACGTGGAAGAGGACTGCACGTTCTGTAAGAACATGTCCGTCCGGACATTAAAGGACCGTCTGACCCGACTCACTAACTGGCTGGAAGGGAAGAGCCCAGCAGCAGGTGAGAAGAAGAAGTCCGCGCTCCGGTGACGGGGTCCCAACAAAAGGCAAAGCACTGCGAGTCCGCGGGCACCGGGAGCGCCGTTGGTTCGGGCTCCTCGGCTGCCAGGCAGGGCGCGATGTCACCGACGCCATCATCCACGAGCCAACGCTCTGGCTCGGAGAAAAGGAAGTCGGAGAACCCGGGTAAGCTTCGGGAGAAGCCCTGGTCGATCCCGATGGAGAAAGCCAAGGGGGGGGTGAGGCGGTGACCCTACCCCGAAGGTGAAGGCCCCAGACGTGCCCAAGGTCGTGAAGGCCCTGATTCAACCGTCAAAGGCCTCGATTGAAGGAGTCGTGGCTGCCCTGGCGAAGCCTGAGGAGGCTACCCCAGTGGAGACGACTTCCGGGCCTAGAGTTTCCCTGCCACCCCGGAGGGAATCATCTTTCCAGCCTATCGAGAAGACCCCCCGTGAAACCATGGGTTGAGAAAGAGTGGCGCGTACGGTAGCCATAACGGACGCAGATACCACCTCCAAAGATGAGCTGACTGGCGTCAAAAAGATCCTGGACAAAACGTTTGAGGAAGTCAGGTCCCACGGGAGGGATCCCGACGAGGCGGACAAAGAGAGCAACGGTGGGGCCGACGAGGAGCAGCAGGCCGCAGAGGAAATGGAGGTCCCCGTGCCCCAGCCGTCGCTCCCGTTGCAACCGATGCCTATGCCACAGGACAACTCGGGAGCAATCTTGATGGCTATCCAGACCTTGTGTGCGGAGATAAGGACAAGGTTGTCCTTACCCCCAGCAGCCAATTCAGCGGTGCCAGGACCGTAGGGGAGCCCACCGAACAAGCTGAGGCAAATCCATCCTCCCCCTCCCTTCCAGCCTTCACCTTCATCCCCTCCACCGAGGAATGAGACAGGAATGGAGACGGCGACGATGGGGATGGAAGACGACGGTGGTGACGACGGAACAGATCTCCCATCACCCCCTGCCCGGGCACCCCCACCCCCGGACAAAATCGACTCCTTTCACGCCATGATCGCCAGGGCATCAGAGCTTTTCCAGCTTTGCCCCGAATAGCAGAAGAAAGAGGGTTTCCTCTACCAACGACAGGAGGCCAAGAGGAAGACCGTCCTCTCAGTCCTGTTACTGGACGACATCTGGGACGAAGAACTGTCACTGCTGAAGAACCCGTCCACAGCTCCTGCGAAGAGGGACCGGTATGAGAAGAAGTACCGGGTCCCAGACTCCTCCCCTATGTGCCTCAGAGCACAGCCGTCCCCAGATTCAGTGGTCTCCGCAGCGGCCAAGAAGAAATCGGCAGGGGCGACGGCATCAACTTCCACTTCCCCACCAGACGGTGAGGGGAAGAAGCTGGACGCCATGGGATGAAGGGTCATCTCATCGGCAGTGACGACCATCAAAGTGGCCAACGCCCTCGTGATTGTGGCACGCTACGACAGGGAGCTGTGGTTTAAGATCGCTCCCCTCCTGGATTTCCTGCCAGACGACAAGAGGACGAAAGCCCTTGAAATCCTACAGGAAGGCGAGGTGGCTTTGGACCATGCCATCACGGTGGCCACGGACATCGCTGACACCGGCTTTCGCCAGATGGGCAACGGCATTTGCCTTTGCCGGCGCCGTTGGCTCAAGGCCACCGACTTCCGTCAGGACGTACAGACCAGGGTACTGCACATGCCCTTCAATGGGAACAACCTGTTCGGCAAGACAGTGGACGAATCACTGCAGGCCATCAAGGCGGACACCGAGACGGCCCGGGCCTTGGGTTCTCTCCATCAACGAAGGCCGTCCTTTCGGACCTCCGGAGGCAAGTCTCAGGGTTCCTCCAAAGGATTCAGTGGCGGACCAGTGTCGTACCGCCAGGCGGCATGCTCCTCCTCGCAGGAAGCCTACAGAGGCCGCAGCAAGGCTGGAGGACATGGTCGTCGTCGCCAAGGTGGCAAGGCCTCGGCGAAGCAAGACTGAACTGGCCGTGACGTTGGGCCCCCACCCGAGCACCCTGGTGGGAGTCCATCTCCACCGACCGTTGGGTTCTAGATGCTCTGGCACACGGGCACACTCTGGAATTCCAAAGAAAGTGTCCCCGCCTTCCACCCGTGGCCAGGAAGGAAAACCACGTGCCACAGCTGCTTCTGGAGGTACGAGCAATGCTAAAAAAGGGTGTGATAGAACTCATCCCGAAGAGGCTACAGGGCTCCGGAGTATACTTGCGGTACCTCCTCGTCTGAAAGAAGACCGGCGGCTGGCGGCCCATCCTAGACCTTCGAAGTTCTGGATGGTCACCCTTTAGCACGTGCTGGGACAGCTGGAGGAGGGCGACTTCCTGTCGACTACTTCCACATCCAGAATACACAACGGACATCGAAGTTCCTACGATTCGTGTTCCAAGGGGACACTACCAGTTCAAGGCCATGCCCTTCGGGTTGAAGTCGGTGCCAAGGGTCTTCACCAAGTGCCTGGCACTGGTGGCGGCGCAGCTGCGCATGCAGGGGATCCACATATACCCCTACCTGGACAATTGGCTCATCCGAGCAAAGTCAAGGAAACTCGCCGTCGAGCACACAGCGGAGACCGTCCGCCTGCTCACGGATCTGGGATTCTCGATCAACTTCACGAAATCCCACTAGGTACCGTCGCAAGACGCCCTGTTCCTGGGAGCCAGATTCGACACAGTGGCGCAGCTGGCTTCTCCGTCGGAGGAAAGGACGAAGGCCATCCTGGGCAAGGTACAACGGCTGTTGACCATGGAAGTGGCCAGGGTGAGGTCCATCAAGTCCCCGCTCGGCATAATGTCATTGTGCATCTATCCGTGCGTCTATGCAGGTTGCGGATGCAGCCACTGCAGGAGTTCCTCAATGCCCGTTGGATGCAAGCGGCGGGCAGCTTCCAAGACAAGATCGCCTTCAACGAGACGCTCCAAGCGATCCGGAGGTGGGGTGCCCTTGCCCACCTCGCGGCAGGCATAGACTTCCAGACCCCAGCGCATCAGAAAACGGTGATGACGGACGGCTCCCTGGAGGGATGGGGAGTGCACACTGGAGATCTCCATGCAAGGGGCCTGTGGCACCTGGAGGAGAGGTCCCTGCACATCAACGTCCTGGAGCTCCGGGCCGTGTTCTGGGCCCTCATGTCTTTCCTTCCGTCCCTCAAGGGCAAGGTGGTACGGATCTTCACCGACAACACCATCACAATGTTCTACATACGGAAGCAGGGGGGCACCAGATCCCAGCCCTGTCCAAGGAAGCGCAGGATCTGTGGCACTGGGATGTCGCCCAGGGGATGTTCCTGGTACCGTTTCATCTGGCAGGAGTGAAAAACACAGTCGCCGACTCACTCAGCAGGGAGCTGCGCTCTTGCCATGAGTGGGAGCTTCAGCAGGATCTCCTATTCCAATAATGGGGCAGTCCCCAGATCGACCTGTTTGTGACGGCGGCGAACACCAAGTGCCAGAGGTTCGCCAGCAGGTTTCCCCAGCCGTGGAGCATAGGCGATGCATTCTCCTTCCCCTGGGACGGCCTGTTCCTGTACGCGTTCCCACCGTTGCTTCTGCGACTCACCAATCAACTCAGACGGTCCCGGTGCAGGATGATCCTCGTCACACTGGCGTGGCCAAGTCAGATATGCTTCCCAGACCTTCTGGACTTGTCAGCGTCCCCCCCCAGTCAAACTGCCGTCGGACGCGGATCTTCTCGCCAGGGAAGGACGCGCCATCATACATCACAACCCGGGATCGCTGAACCTGCAGCCCTGGCTCCTGCAGCACTAGAGTTCGGAGGCTACGATATCCCGGCGGACTGCAAGGAGGTCCTTGCAAAGGCCAGGGCATCCTCGACTCTGAAGTGCTATGGACATAAATGGAAGAGGTTCTCTCTCTGGTGCCCTGCACAGAAGATCAACCCTGTATGGATTACGGCCCATCAAGTGCTGCCGTACCTTCTGTCGCTAGCCAAGGCGGGACTGGCGCATGCCTCCATCAAGATCCACCTGGCGGCTATCTCCCGCTACACCAGAACTCCGGGGCGGTCGTCGCTGTGGTCTCACCGTCTGTTGAAGGAGTTCATGAAAGGACTGTTCCGCTCTTTCCCGCTGGTGAAGGCTCTGGCCCCGGCGTGGGAGCTCAACGTGGTGCTGACCAGGCTCATGAGTCCCCCATTCGAGCCCCTACACTCGGCACTGCTGAAGTTCCTATCATGGAAGACAGCTTTTCTTGTGGCCATCACCTCCGCACAACGAGTAGGAGAGATCCAGGCCCTCTCCTGTAAACCTCCGTACCTGACATTTCACAAGACGAGGGTAGTGCTGAGGGCGCACCCCTCCTTCATGCCCACGGTGCTGTCAGACTTCCATCTCAACAAGCCCTAGGTGTTACCTGTTTTCTTTCCTACACCTTCGTCACCGGCTGAGAGGACTTTGCACTCGCTGGATGTGGCTAGAGCACTGAAGTTCTACGTGGACCGCACAAAGAGCCTTCGGAAGGCATCACAGCTATTTGTGAACTTTGGACCTGTGAAACAAGGGAAGGCCCTCTCGAAGGCTTCCATTTCCAGATGGCTATGCGGCTGCATCATGCACTGTCACCGGTTGGCAAACCGACCGTTGCCCAGCCGTCCGAGAGCCCATTCAACCAGAGCGATCTTTGCTACCACAGCGTTCCTGTCTGGTGTGCCCCTGCTGGACATCTGCAAGGCTGCTACGTGGAGGTCGATTCACACCTTCACGAGATTCTACTGCGTCGACTGGGATTCCAGGGAGGAGTCCAGAGTCGGCCAGGCAGTGCTGCACAACGTGTTCGCTTGAAGGTGAGCCTGGTGAGGAGGTAAGAGATGCTTAATGTTGAGTCGTTGAAATGCTTAATGTTGAGCCTTGCCACTTCCCATGGTTGTGCATGTGTGTACTGCTATGTATTCTTGTATTCATGAGCATGTGAGACCATGCTAGACCCCATGCTGGAGAAGGAACAAGTTACTTACCTGTAACTGTTGTTCTCCAGCATGGGTCTGGCATGGATTCACATGCGAACCCTTCCTCCAATCCCTCTGCGGCTCTTCTCTTGGTCCTACTGCCACTTTACGTGCTACCAAATCTGAAGATAGCTGCCAGAGGAGGGGCTTAGGTAGAGGCCAGTCATTGGCTGGGGGGCAGTATGACCCAGAGACCAGTGATTGGTTATTAGTAGAAAGACAATTCAGAAACAAAACTGAAACTGATTTTTTCTTTACCAAGGATTCCCAACCTGACGACAGGGAATATTCATTAGCATGTGAATCCATGCCAGACCCATGCTGGAGAACAACAGTTACAGGTAAGTAACTTGTTCCATTGCTCACATCAAATCTGTCTCAACAAAGGCCACAACACCACACTCTCCCATTCAGTGTACATTCTCTCATACATGCTCATGTTGCAATTATAGTGTCAAAATATCACCACTATCACAGGCCTCACATGACCATTAAAACACATGTTAACTTAAACTCTGCTGCATGCTATCTAATGCACACATATAACCAAAAATAATTATGTAGCCATGTTCCTTCTCCTGCCATCTTCATCAATAGGAAAAAGTACCTTAGGGAACACGGCTCTGATATGCAATGGGCTCTAAACTCCACCAAAATCACTTTTTTCATAGAAACACAGTTCTCATTGTGGGCACCTAGCCCCTCTGCCAGAGAGCAGTGGTCCCCTAGCCACTCCTAGGCGCAGCTCAGGCTCAAAGTCTCTCCCAATGCTGCTGTCTTGGGCTCCAAACCCCTCTGTTGCACAGCATGATTCTTCAATCCCAAGTCGCAGCTTAGGCTCCAAGCCTCTCCTATTGCTGCTGTCTTGGGCTCCAAGCCCCTCTGTTGCACAGCATGACCTCCTGATTCTTCAATCCCCAGGCGCCGCTTAAGCTCCAAGCCTCTCCTATTGCTGCTGCGATGGGCTCCAAGCCCCTCAACTGCGCAACAAGGCTTCCCAGTTTTCCAGGCGTAGCTCAAACTCCAAGCCTCTTCACTTGCTACTGCCATGGGCTTCCAGCCCTCCATGTCGCAGCTTTGGGTTCCCAAACCCCTTCAAGACAGTCAATGGGCCCTCAGCCCTGCCACTGTTGCTCTGCCAGTCTCTTGGCCCTCCGAGTTTAACCTGTACAACTTCCGGTTAGACAGGCCAACCTAGATGGCTCTTGCATGGCGCAGATCACTACATCCTGCGCCAGCGGCCCCAGCGCTGGGCCCTACTGCGCCTAAAGACAAAAAGCACTCGCCGTACCTGGGAGGGTCTTCTTGGGTTGTGCCATCCTCCATGCTGTCCCCCCAGCACAGCCAGCATCCTTGTCGCCAATGAATGTAAAGCTCTGGGTTCCCAGTGATGACTCTGACATCTCTTGATGTTCCAGTTGTTCCTTTAATGAAGTTCCATTTCATCTTTACAGTTACTTATGTCAAGTTCATCAGAGCTCAAGGCAAACATGCAACGGCATCCTCCCAGGTAGGCTACATCTCACCAACTCTCTCACTCAGAACTCTCAACCATACACAACATTCTCACCAGTAAGATTCCATGTCACTCACTCAGCATTCTACTCATTCTACAAAGACAACATGGAAACCTAAATCACTACAATGAGGTTTCGGCAGGGAGGGGCAAATGTTGATGGGATGGACTGCAGGGACTAGCTTGACCATAGGCAATCAATGGATTGCTAAATAACAAAATACCCACAAGCTGTGTCCCACTTCTCAGAGGAGAGGTTTGGGCCTGGCCTATAAGACAAAGTACAATGCCCAAAGCAAAAATGCTAGTGTGGGCCACGTGTTTGGGTCAAAGTGGGCCATTTATTGCCAGTGTGGGCCAGTTTGATGAGTTTCTTCAACACGTGGCTAGCAGTTTTGAGCAGTGTTTCTGAATACATATTCTTTAAAATGCCCAATTGCATCACATTTTATCAAAAAACGGCCCCTTGTGTACTATTTATACAGTCTGTCACAAAAGGAATGAATTTCCATTTGCAACTGTGGGCAACTTTTTCATTGGTGTCCGAGACAATGTTATTCCCAAACCGGCCCCTGTTATAGGTCAACGCTATGCTAGCTATAAGGCAATGCAAACGTTTTGACTTACAAGTGGTACTTAAGCCCTAGCCAAAACTAAAAATGACTTCAATGCACCAAGAGCAGGTATAGAGGCCAAATTGTCAACACCTAGACTATAGATTAGAGAGCCTACGAAAGGGCCACGGATGGGGTGTGCGAAAGTTCCTGCAGTATCACTCACATGGCATCTGCAGCAGAAGTCTTGGCTAATAGATGCTTACCTTCCACAATAGCATTTTACAAACCTACCAGTTTAGATGTAGGGGAAAATATTCTGTCAATCACACTCCTATCAAGCCTGTCCACAAGTTTAAAAACATACTTTAGAGGGTTATTTGCTACAAAGTGATGACATACATTAACTAGCACAAATGCGTTTTATGTAGTTATTAAATGTGCTCTTGCTTCGTTTATAAACACCCAGGTGGGACCCGCCCACGTGACCCTTCTTACTGTTTAAATGTGATATGAAAGTATTAATAGCTCAGTGGGTTAATGCATCTGCTTTTGAAGTCTAAAATATGCGCATGTTGCATTCTCGACTCCATCAGGGCCATAACATGCTTTCCTCCCTTCTAAGGTCACAAGAATGAGCACCACTGAGTTGGGTGGTAGGCACATCCGTTATTGAAGGTGCTATGGAATTAGGGGACCTATGCCATGTCACCACACTGGAAGCTCACCACTTCCATACCGTGCTGAGTGTGAGGGCAGACCGCCATACCCTTCTTCCCCATGTTCTGTTCTGGAGGAGGGGGGCTGCCCGACCCATTTCTGCCGCCGGCAGTCTCGCGGCCAGAGCTACACACCTTCTGTGGTGAACCATCATGGGGGAAACCGAATTAAGCAAGTTATGCCTCCTATCTCATCTTGAAAGTATTGAAGAAATGGGGAACAGTGAGAATGATGGGATCAAACATCTGGGTGCACCCCTCTTCCCTGAGAAGCCAAAATTAGGGCTCTGATGAGCCCTAACAAGCAGCAGGAGTATCCAGCAGGGCAGCAGCAGGAGATGAACTGTGAAAAAGTCCTGACTTTTATGGAAATCCGGGTCACCCAACATATGGTCAGATAACCTCAACTAGCCACTGCAGTGGGATCCCAACAACCCAGGTAACTTCACATTGTATAAACATATGCAACGCAATTAAAAAATGCTTAAAATATTTTTCATTTGTATCCAGAATTTCATCAAATAATAAATACAGGCATCACTATTGCCACTCATAAAAAGGTTTGTTATCAGATCAATACTAACAAGATTGTTCTGTCTCAATCCTGCAGCTGCTAAATATCTTTGTTTTATGCAAGTGAAGGAGGGACATTCCAACTGTAGATGTTTTACACTTTCAAACCTTTTGCTCACTGCATAATCTGCAGAATCTTTCCCCCTTCGGAATGTTAGACCAAGCTCCTGTAACTTCTAGTGTAGTAGTCGTGTGACATTTTATTTTTAGATATTCACACACAGATAAATCACCTAAGTAAGCCTTAATACACTTAGGTATTGAAACTGGGCCAGCTATGTATTGAACAAAAAGCTCAGAAAGACTTTTGATAGCCATACCAACATATGTTTGAACCCCAGTGTGCGTAAAATAATTTTGCATTCTCTTGTTCTGAAGTGATTGTGCGGCTCACGTAAGGCATTGTTCGGCAGCCATACTGCCCATTGTTCGAAACTGTTATGGATGCTTATGATGATACTGTGCTTCATACATAATTTACGGAATTCTACAACCTTCCATAGAAGTCCTTGTAAAGAATCAGATGAAGCGTTAAATAATTTCCAGCATAGGCATAGGGAATAACATCATAGCAAAAGCTTAGCTTGGTTGCACCTGATGTTAAATTCTAGGTAAATATATTCTGCCGGATTATGCCTCAAGAGTCGTAAAACATGTAATGGGACTGATCAGCCATCTGGCAGTTCTGGGAAGAGGTGGCCACCACACTTAGTGAGATACTTGATATCCACATTCCTGCCATCCCACTGAAATATCTGCTTGGGGACATAGGGAAAGTACCCATCAAGATGCTTAGGCTCTTCTATGTGGCGGGGACAGTAGCCAAATGAAACATCCTCAGAAGCTGGAAGGCGAGAGTGGCGCCCACGGTCCAGTCCTGGCTTAAAGACTTGATGTTTGTTTATGAGTGCGTAGAAAGCTATGTTATAGGGGTCGGGCCCACGAGTCGGCCAAAAGACATATGGGCCCCATTCCGCCACTATTTGACGGACAACCCCGAAGAGGTCCAGACAGCGACAAGGACGATCCACTTTAGGCCAAAGATACCATCCATGATACTGTATTGGCATGCTGTTGTAAATCACTCTGTAATAGGTTGTATGAAAATTGTATTCATACGTTGTAACCGTCAGTGAAAAATAAAGTTAAAAAAAATGAGTTGTAAAACAATCTTCTCAGAGTATTACGCTCAAGCCGGTCAATTTCGGAAGTCTTGTCCTTTGCCCAAATTTCTGCTCCATATGACTGGGAGGATCCTAGCCATGTAAAGCCTAAGAACAACCCCCAACAGAGTATCCACAAAAGTGATGAGACAATAGACTTATGGCCCCAGATATCTGAAATGATTTAACCTGAACATGTTCTAAATGTGCTGCATGATCCCCAGATACCTATACATTCACACCTCTTCCACAGGCACTTGGCTAAGTGTACAAACAAAATTGGTCCTAACATTGGAATATTTGGGTCTAAACACCATGATTTTAGTTTTCCCAATGTCAATTCTAAGGGAATTAAGGTCAGCAAATTCAGAAAGTTTATCCAATGAAGTCTGCAGACCCTTAGGAGTGCAGTCTAATATAACAACATCATCTGCGTAGCAAACCACTGAAGCCTCATGTGTCTTAGCTTAGGTGGTGTGGAAGTTATGTTTTCCATTCCAGCTGCAAGATCAGCTAAATAGAGGTTGAATAAAGTGGGAGCAAGGAAACATCCTTGTTTGAGGCCTGTGTGTAACTGCTCCCAAAATCTATCCAATAAGACAAAATAATGGAGTGAACCAGGTGCAAGGAAAAACTACATTAATTACTTTATTTTGCAAAGCAATGATCAGGAGCAAACAAAAGAATCTCAAAACGCCCACATCGGGGCAAAGCGTTACAATGCAGAAAACCGCAAGATTAGCATGATTACAAAAAATAACATTACATTCTAACATAGTCATTGACTACTCTAACCAGGACCCTATGGAATCCTGTACATTGAAATCTATCATTGGCTAATCCATTATCTCCAGAACCACCCAAGTCCAACCCATTCACTTAACGTCATTACCATGAACATCAAAACCTCGCTATTTCATTGAGTAGAAGGTTTCATGCTAGCAGTGAAAAAAAACGCATTTATACCATTGGTTGGCACTACTTACAAAGCCCTAGGATGTTGCATCCCTTCGAGACAGCCCAATTAGCAATTCATGTGAACAGAGAGATCAAACCTTGGCTTCTAAATGAAGAAATACTCCCATCTCACTTTCTATGCTCGGGCCCCAATGATCCCAGACTGTTCCCTCACCTTGAATTGCTTATTCTGCAAGTCTCGTCTCGATACATGTGCTAACGCAGATGCACAGTCTTCTAATTAGGTCTTTGGGCGAATAGCTTGTTTTAGAAAAAACATGGTGAGGGCTCTGTGTGCAGAAAATAATTCCTCATGTTTATTGGTCTCACCAATACATTCTACCACCGGTCAATGGCACTAAACTCTTGGTGATGCTGTGTATGCAGCTTAACTTTGTAGGTTTGGCAATGTTACTACATGAATCCTTGTGCACTTGGCGATCAAAGCTTTGTGTATTCAAGTAGGTATCATCTGGAATGAACATAGTTTTTGCATATTTAGTTTTGAACCCCGGAAACGACTGATTCTCACGGCTTCAGCTAACACCATCCCATCCTCACTTCTTCCCTTGCCTTGGCTGTCTGGTGTTTTTCAAGCAGGAATGAAAAGAAAAGCTTTTAATAAAACAAACTGGGCATCTTCGAGTGAGGCCGTGTCTCAAAATGGTGATACTCTTGCTCAGTGCTACAACAAAGCCCAACAAAACTGATGTCCTAATATGCCCTGTTCAACGGTACATATCACCCTTCATTGTTTTCTATAACCCCGCTGTATTCAGCAATGTAATGCTTGCCTAAGTATAGAAAAACTAGTTCCCTTAAGTGTGGCAAAATGAACTCTTTTCTACTTGTGTCCATAATCTACAAAACAAATATAACTTTTCAAGCAAACAAAAAGCATAAAAATGTGTCTCCCTATGTGTGCAAGGGTATGCCCAGACGTAGGTCCCTTGCTCGCTGCGCCATAGGGAACCAAGCTGCACCTCACTGAGGAGGCCCAACAAGGCCGAAAAATGTCTGGGGTTGCTTTTTGTTCCGTGCAGAGGGGATCTGGCCAAGCAGTTCGGGCAGGCTGCTCCCATTGGTGGCATAACCTGACTGATGTGCATATGGCTGGACCCCTTTTGCAATAGTGCAGACGGGCTAAATAAATAGTGGTGTGGAAGGTTGCCCAGAGCAATGCCAGTGGTTCAGATTAATTTGAAACCTTCCACCCATCACTTTTTTTGGTTTTAGTGTGTCTCCCTATGTGAGAGTGGGTTTGCCCAGTCGTGGGTCCCTTGCTCACTGCGCCGTAGGGAACCAAGCTGCACCTCACTGAGGAGGCCCAACAAGGCTGAAACATGTCTGGGGCTGTTTGTGTTTCCGTGCATTGGGCCCCTGGCCTAGTAGTTTGGACAGAGCTGCTCCGATTGGTGGCAGTACCTGACTGATTTGCATATGGCTGGACCCCTTTTGCAATGGTGCAGACGGGCAAATAAATGGTGGTGTGGAAGGTTGCCCAGAGCAGTGCCAGTGGTTCAGATTGATTCAAAACCTTCCACCCATCACTTTTTTGGTTTTAGTTTGTCTCCCTATGTGAGAGAGGGTATGCCCAGACATGGGTCCATTGCATGCTGCACCATAGGGAACCAAGCTGCACCTCACTGAGGAGGCCCAACAAGGCCGAAACATATATAGGGTTGCTTGTGTTTCCATGCAGAGGGGACCTGGACTAGCAGTTCGGGCAGGGCTGCTTTCATTGGTGGCAGTTGTGTGGGAGTGGCAGGGCCATTCGGTCCCCCCATCACCCATTCAATTTAAGATGCATCACTTGCTCGACCAACAGTGGAGGACGCTTCCTATTTTTGCCCCTGTGTACATAACCAGCCCCGTGCTGATGCCGACGCAGGTGGGGCTGTTGGAGAGACACTTGGCATCCATCTTGGACACCTCCGACTCCATCTTTGGATTAGGCCTCACCGCGATACTACGAGAAGGCTTCTCTCCCCTCTGCAGTGCCACGTACAGCACTCGCAAAAGCCCCCACCTTTTCTCCCCGTCTCTGAAAGCCCTGCAGCTCCATTCTCACGCCTGAGCCGGAGGCAATTGCAACAATATAAATGTAACGCCTCACCCTTCCTCTGAGATCACTGTCCTGTGCGTGAAACGGCTCGAACCATGCCATGCAAACACATCCATCTCCACAAAACCTGCCTAGCCCCCCCTCACCCCTGTACTGGAAAATGACTGCCAATACAACCCCATGGCCCGATAGGTATTCTTTTGATGTGCCAGATATGTAAACCCAGTGCGATGTCCACCCCAGTGTGCCATGAATAATAAAAGTCAACCTCTGTCACAGTATATTGCACCTCAGAACTAACAAATGTCAGCATGGGGGGCGTGGCCAGCAGCAGAGCTATGAGGACGTGAGCCCCTGTAGCTCCTGCGGCCGCGGCAGATATCCTGGAGAAGCAGCCTGCTACGAATGGCTTTCCTGTAGAAATTATACATTTTCCAGAAGACAAACACACCGGGCACAACCAGGCGAAATCCCGGCCAAAATCACACACTCCTCGGTGAGTTGGGAGCTGAAGAAAACAAGCCGCGCGGCAGCGGGAAAGCGCAGACAAAATGGCCGCGCCCGTCGGACCGTAGCCGAATGAAGGATTGTCACTCCGACTCGGATCTGCGATCAGTGACCAGTGGCTGGGAATGAAGACACGCAGCAACAACAGCTACGCATGACGAGGTGGAAGCTCCACCAGAACAGCAGCACTCACGTCGTCCGTGGAACACTCCCGGCCAGCAAACCGAACCAGGCGGGAACCTGTTGAACAATACGGAGAACGGGCCCATCGTCTCCCGAAGGCGGCGAATCCACGCTGCGCCCGTCTGAATGGTGCGGCGACCCCTAGTGCACCGTCGGGTCGCCAGGGTGATCCGAGAGGGAGACGGCACCCTAGGGTGACATCCATACGTTCGCCCTACCCCGGCCCTCGCGCTCATACAGAGCCTGCAAGAGAAGGATCCCAGTCGGCGTGCAGAACCAGGCGGCCCGGTAGGTCCACGGCGCGTGACCCGCTGGCTTCATAACCCGTCTCGGGAGACGCCGCAGCCATCCAAGGACTCCGATCTGTGACTACGCGTAGCGAAGACCCATGCCTGCGTAGGCCCGTAGTGCGATCAGTGTGGTCAGTGATTCTACAGGGCAGCCAGAAAACACTGACAAAATGGCTGCACCCGCCAGTACATAGCAGGGTGAAGGAGTACCATACTGTGATAGATCTGCGACCTATGCCTAGAAGCGGCTGCCCACAGGCCTAACCAACAGACGCCCGCACCTCCACGGACTAGCAATCGCCCCCGACCCAGGAAGGCGCAGAAGGAATACTACGCAAGCTGGCCTGAAACCCCAAAACTGTGCGTCTGTTCAGTCGAAGGCACTTCACCATCGCCGCATGACATGGGCAAGGATAAACCCAGGAAACTAGTCTCCCAGAGCAGGATGGATCAATTCACGACGCCGACAGCAACCACCCTGTCGGAACAAGACCTACCAGACACTATACCACAAGCAGAAGGCACAATCTCGCTAAAAGACATCATGGCTGTCATAGCAGACTCACGGGCCTCAATGGAGCAAAAAATAGATGGCATCAGCATGGACGTCTCCCTCCTCCGACATGATCTCCAGAAGCTGACGTTCCGTACCAGAGAAGCAGAGCAACGCATATCTGGGACGGAGGACGGCCTACGGCAAGTAGAACAACAGCTGGCCAGAGTTACGTCCCGCCTACAAACCGTGGAGGAGAGGGTCGATGAAAGCGAGGGAAGATCCAGGCGTAATAATGTTAGAATCCTGGGACTGCCGGAGAAAGTTGAAGGCCCGCACATGGAACTATTTCTGGAGCAGCTACTCACTGACATGTTCGAAACTGATACATTTTCCAACTTTTTCTCAATTGAACAGGCCCACCGTGTGCCAACGGGTCGCCCAGTACCGGGTGCCCCCCCACGCTCAGTGATAGCAAAGCTATTAAACTATCGGGATTGTGACGCGTTGCTCCAAACAGCACGGGCAAAAGGCACCCTCACATACAATGGTTCGAAGATATCGTTTTTTCCAGATTACACCACAGATGTGCAAAAAGCCTGTCAATCGTTTGATCAACTCAAAAGACAGTTGCAAACCTTGAATGTGAAATATGGCCTCCTATTTCCCGCCCAACTTAAAATGTACTATAAAGGCACGACAGTTCACTTCACTGACCCCAAAGAAGCGTGGAAGTGGGCAGAGCAACACATTGAAGGCGACTGGACCAAGACAAGAGGCAACGGAAACAGAACCCCCCGAGCCAGACCAAGACATGAACCACCGGACCGACAACCGCCAGGCAACGTTCCGCAACCACAAGAAAGAGAAGGCTGACACCCGAGGCATGAATAATCAGGAACTCTGAAGGCCCCAATAAACAAGGTGTAAGGTACTGTGTATTGTTGACATTCTGTTTACACGATTATAACAGCCATGAAGAGACTCATAGAAAAGCAGCCAGAACAGGTGGAAGCCCCCCCTCTTCCCTCTGGAAAGCTCCCCCCGCCTCCCTGCGTTGGAGCACGGTGGGAATTTACGAGCGATGGGCTGCGAGTCTACAGCTTTTGTTTAATTTGTATTAGAGTTGTAATGGGGCGACAGATGCTTCAGTTGGGGGTGAAGTATGGGGAGGGGGGAGTTGGATATATGTTTTTTTTGTTTAAAGGATGGACAAACTCAATGGAACATTGAAGTTCTCGAGACAGGTTTTGGTGCGGCCTAGACCGTTGTTCCCTGCCATGGTACAAATGAACGCAATGGCCAGAACCCAAAGGACGTTACTGTCATTTACACCCACATACGCCTAAATGACTCCGCAAGACACTAAGATCCGAACTTTAAAGCTCCTCACCTGGAGCGTGAACGGTCTAGGAAGCAGTCTGAAGAGACAATTAGTGCGACAATTCCTGAATAGGCAAGCCCAGATATTGCTTTCCTAACTGAAACCCACCTAGCAGGAACAACCAATGCACTGTTTAAGCGGTCCAACTACCGCACAGCAATACAAGCAGGATTCATGATGGGAGCCAGAGGAGGAATAATACTGATACATAAAAGACTTCCCTTTACCCTTACGGCCACAATACAGGACACTGGAGGCAGATACACGCATGTCACAGGCACGCTCTGGAACAAAACGATCTCCCTACTGGCAATCTATGCTCCACCCACACTGCAAGCCACGCTGATAGAAGACATCACGCCACTGATCACTATGGACACCTCAGACATCCTAATCCTGGGGGGAGACTTCAACGATGTAATGGACAATACCCGAGACCGCACACACCTCTGCAGTAGAGACCCCAATCGCTGAACTAATCTGGCCACCTTTGTCAAAGCATTTGGAATTAGGGATGTATGGCGGGGCCTTCACCCGGAAAGCAAAGAATACTCCTATCACTCGGGGGTGCACGCATCACTGTCGCGCCTGGACTACTTCTTTATACCAGCATCAATAATACACACGCAACACAGGCAGAGTACCTCCCAAGAGGCATCTCGGATCACTCCCCCTTATTAATGTCAATTACAACGTATAAACCAACCCCGCCACTGGTATGGAGCCTGAATAATTACCAACTAGGGTCCCCGGAACTGCTAGAACGTCTACAACACGCTAGCAAAACATACTTCGAGCTAAATGAAGGAACGGTGGACTCCCCCATCACTCTGTGGGAAGCCTACAAACCTGTGATTCGGGGAGAGATCATCTCCTGGACCGCGGCACAAAGAAAAGCACACCTGGAATCAATAAGAGAAGCAGAGGCAAATGTCAAACTAGCGGAGGAAACACACCTAATCCACAATACTCCTGACACGAACAGAGCTCTGATCCTAGCTCAAAAAAAGCTACGAAACATTGCATTGGACAATGCTAAACAGGCACACGGGGCGATGAGAGCCAGAGTCTATGAAACAGGAGACAATGCTGGAAAGATGCTAGCATGGCTGGAGCGGAGAGATGAGGGACACAACCAAGTAAGAGCGATAACAACACAAAACGCTGAAACGAGATCAACAGATGCAGATATTGCTGAGGAATTTGCAAAATATTATGAAAAACTATACGGGCACCTGAAACTCCCCTTGAAACCTCTGTGTTAGACAAGATTGCCCTTCCCTCTCTTAATGCTGAACAAGCGGCTGGGCTAGAAATGGAAATCACAGAAGACGAGATAGTAGCAACTATGATGCAACTCCAGTTCGGAAAGACACCTGGTCCGAACGGTTTCCCCATTGAAACCTGGAAGAAGATAGGCGGACCTGAACTGGCCCCACACTTACTTAAACTGTATCAGCAGGCCCGAGACGAAGGCAGCCTACCAGCGGATTTAAGGAAGGCGACAATAGTGGTGATACCTAAAGCAGACAAACCCCCAGACGAATGTGGCTCTTATCAACCAATATCTCTAATTAACAGCGAGACGAAGATACTGGCGAAACTGTTGGCGATGCGCCTACAACAAGTCATAACATCCCTAATACATCCAGATCAATGTGGTTTTATGCCTGGTAGATCAACGAGAATGAACATACGCAGACTACACTTGGCCATTGAGCGCGCCCAGGCCCTGGACATCCCCACAGCAGTACTTGCGGTAGTCTTTGAGAAGGCCTTCGACTCGGTCCACTGGGAAGCACTCTGGGCGATCATGCGTAAAATGGGGATTGGCGAGCGATTCCTAACCTGGATCCAACTGCTGTACGAGGCGCCGACGGCCGAAGTGAGGGTAAACGGCTGGACGTCACGATCCTTCGCCCTGGGGAAGGGGACACGACAAGGCTGTCCACTATCAGCCCTTCTCTTCGCGCTGGCCATGGAAACACTGGCCCAATGGCTGAGAGACACGCGCACATGGAAAGGCATCCCCGGAGGACCAGAGTGGGAGGACAGAGTCTCACTATACGCGGATGATCTACTGATATACCTTCAAGAACCTAAAACAACTTGCCCAGTGGTATCACAGCTATTACAAGAATATGGCACCTTTATTGGTCTGAGAGTGAACCGATCCAAAACCACACTATTTGCACTGAACCAATTGGGAAACGAGCCCCCTGAGGCCTGCCCATATAAAGTCGCGCATGAACAGTTTCGTTATCTGGGCGTCCAGATTACAAGAAATCTCAACGACTATATACCTGACAACCTGCAACCCATTACGGAAAGTTTTACAAGTGATGTGCAACATTGGAAATCTCTACCCCTGACCCTCCTAGGGCGAGCTGCATTGTTCAAAATGTTAACACTTCCCCGCTACTTGTATGTGCTACAGAATGCTCCGCTGCACATACCAACCAAGACGTTCCAGGTGATAGAGCGTGTACTTAGGCAACTCCTGTGGGGTGGCGGACACCCGAGAATAGCACTTCGAACTCTACAGAGGTCAACATGGGAAGGAGGTATCGGTCTACCGGGGCTACAGACATACTACTGGGCCAGTCAGATGGCGGTGGTAAACACCGATCCAACACCACCACATGTGAGAGCGTCACCCCCCATAGAATTATACGCCGCGACACCTAGGACATTTCCACGTGACATCAACTCGCACATGCCACGCATCTGGGCAGAGTCACACACCTTCATAGGCTGGGGAGACAAAATCACTCCACTGCAACCGCTGTGGAACAACAGGAACCTCCCTGAGGTAATCAAACTGCCGAAATGGCCGATCTGGATGAGACACGGTATAGAAAAGGTGAAAGACATTATAGCAGAAGGATCTATTAGACCTTTTGATGAACTAATTTTGACCTTTGACCTCCCGGAAACAGAGAGATATCACTACACACAGCTCCGACATGCCCTGCAACAGCACCTCCCTGCTCTCTCCGACATGGCAGACTCTACTCCACTGGAACGGAACATAGTGGAAGACCATATTCCAGCCAAAGTCACCACTGTTATGTACAGTGTTATCACCTCCTTTGCCACACCAGAACTGGAACGACTGAAGTCGAAATGGGAGGCTGAGGTGGGAGAAATTATGTCGGAAGACTGGGTCCAAATCCTGATGTACCCCCGTGAGGTCACCATATCGGCCAGACTACGCCTAGTACAGCTGAAGATATTGCACAGGATCTATCACCCGAGGGTAGCCCTGTACCAATGGGGCAAAATAGCTGAACCCAACTGCCTGCGCTGCCGTGAAGAGGAAGGAACCTTCTTCCATATACTGTGGGAATGCCCGGTAATCAGTAATTACTGGCAGCAATGCTGCGACGTGTTATCAAGAGTCCTGAACCAGACGATCCCCAGAGATCCCAAACTGTTGCTACTGGGAGTGGACAGTGAAATAGATCTCTCAAAATACGAAAAGCTCTGCCTCATGACCACAACAGCAATCATTAAAAGAAACATAGCACGCCTATGGGGGGCAGCAGAACCACTGCAGGTGAATCAGTGGATCACAGATGTAGAAATCTGTATCGCAATAGATAGAAGGGTATACAGAGCCAGAGGCTGCCCTGGAAAAGCAGATAGAGTATGGCAACGCTGGGAAGACACAATATGAACTACTGAACTTCTAATATCATAACATCGTAGACTAAGGGTTATGGACAATGCTGCCGAATACCTACTTTTGTACCAAACATTATTACTCTATGTACCGAATGTTACATAATAGCATTTAACATGTGTTCCATATGAGTGCTTTTCCCATCCAACGTTATTTATTATTTCTATTATTATCAGTAATGTTGTTGTTTAAATGTTGGCCCTGGAAGGCCCAATGAATGTATGTTATAAATCCAATAAAATATATTATTAAAAAAAAATGTCAGCATGCCCCTTAGTCTCTTTGATGCACCTAGACCCACCCCATGATCACCGATCCCACCTGGATCGAGCCCTCCCGAGTTGTGATAAACCCCCAAAGACCCCAGTAAATAATGATGTGGTTGTAAGCTTAGAATTTATAGAGGATAATGATTTGCTCAAAGGAGCCTCAGTAACTGATATTTAGTGCATGCTTGAAGCAATGTGTTATGTTAGATTAGCTAGGGCCTGCCCGGCTTCATCGTGACCTGACCCTCACCCCACCTGGACACAGGCAGCTGGACCTCGTGGTATGAGCCCTCCCACCAACTGAACAACCAATCCAGCGGGAGCAACATCATGTATTACATATGTATCCAACTGTTTTATCCAATCATGTGTCTATGTAATCCCCAATGCAATGATGTCATGTATGACGCGATATTCTTACTTAAGCTGCCACCTTTGGAATGTTTGCCAGAGTGCTCTTGGGCAGCAGAGTTCTCTGGATGCCAAATTTTTTATAAACGACTAACTCTTGTAGCCTGTCCTCCTGGTCTCATCCCCCGCTGGGGTGTGTCATATTCGTTGTATCTTGGGCATGCAAGTCGGGGAGTGGGCCCACATTTTGGTGACCCCCCACGACGTGATTGGGACAGGTCCTCCGAGGCCCCAGTGCCGTGCGGCGAGATCCGGGACACCCTGCATCAATACCATCGCCTCCACGGTCATCCAGTTTGTGCGCACAAAAGAGCGGGTCCAAGGGTTCCCACTTGCCAAATACCCAACTAAAAACTACTCGCCAGGGCGGGCCACGGCTTGGTTGGGGTGTGGACCAGATTGTGGATAGACCGCGAACGGTGGCTCTCGGACCACCCAACTGAACACGTGAGTACTGACTGTGAGACTTTGCAAGGGGAAGAAAGGGATTGGTGTAGAAAGGGACAAGGAAATGGCTTGGGTAAAAGTACAGAACAGTGGGGGACAAGATACAGGGTCTGTGTGAATGTTACTGAGGCTTTTTCTCATCTATCCTTTATATGGCCATTAGGTTTTTAGTAAAGAGAAGTAAATAGGGAGTACGGAAGCCTAGCCCGAATGGGGTAGAAGGCGGCGCCACATAGCATTGTCTCGTCCAGTGCAGGGAACAAGTGAAGATAAAGAGAAAAAGTAGGAGTCTCGTATATTGAGTAGGCATCGGAGTAGTAATATAGATTATTCTTTTTCCGTGCGAGCAGAATTCGTGGAAAGGTAGCCTGAGGGGGCATACAGGTGGGGAGTGTATGTGTGAGACAGCAAGAGTGAGGGGCGATAGCGTTAAATAAGCCAAAACAGGGGTTAACGAGAAGGCATTTTATGGTACATGTACTTTGTTTTTTCTGTTATATGTTTGTAAGTACCGTTGCATTTGTGGTCTGACAAATATAATGTTTAACAAGAAGTAGTACTGACAAAATTGTGATTGACGATCAAAAATGTTCTGAATATTGGAGAGTTGTTGGAATTTTCTTTTGGTAAACTAAGTTGAAAAGTAAATCGAGCAAATTTATTTGACCAGGGGAGGGGAAAGTAAAAAGAGGTGCTAAACACGAGCCAAGGTAACACAAATGCCACTATGGGAGGGAGCACGCCACTAGCACATATCTGTCAGCATCTCCCTCGATATAGCTAGAAAATACAGAAGTATCATGATCAGTGGGTGACGGAAATAAAAGGAGATAGCGTACAGCCCATATGGCCGGAAGGAGGGTCCTTCGATAAGAGGGTATTGGATCTGGTATCAACACATTTACTAGCGAAATATAAAGGTAAGCAGTTGCAAAACAGAAGGGAAATACTAGATTTGTGGCGCATGTTCGAGGAGGTAACACCTAGCAGTGAGGTGGGTAAAGACCGGCCAGTAAAAGAGGAAGAAAAACAGGAGGGAGGAGACGGATGCGCAGGGGGGGGGGGGAGTGTTCCACACCACCAAAAGAGAGCGAGTCGACAAAAATGTACCCGTTGCTGGCAAGGCCTGCAGTGGGATACAGTAAGCCCCTGTATGTTCCAGCGTGCATCACAGCAACCCCAAGAACAGCAACATCTCCCACCACCCCGCCCCCTATGAGACAGGAGGGCTGTATGGACCAACTATCGTGCCCCCGGTGAACATAACACGACCAACGGGAGATTTAGATAGACAGCTAGCACATGCACAGATGGGGATAATGAGGTTAAGAGCATTGTGTGGCAGGAGCCAAATGTTGCAAGGGGGAGGGGAAATGCGACCATTGACCACTGGTAAACTCACTCCACCTTCGAGTGTTGCGGGATCAAGTATCGCTGGAAAAAGTGTTGTCGGAGGGACACAACCACCACCAGCACCTGTGCAGATACCATGGGGACAAGAGCAAGAGTGGCAGTCTGGAGAGTTCCTGTTTCATCTAAATGGCAAACCGGTTAGGATAATACGACCGGCAACACCAGACAGCCAACACGGAGAAGGACAAGGGGAAAGTGAGTCAGAAGAAGGGGCAGAGGAAGTGTGGAGGGACGTAGATGAATGCGAAGAAGGAGCAGCAGCAGCGGGAATAACATTACCGTTCCACTTTGATCAAGAAGATGTTATATCGCCACCAAGGTGGCAAGGGAGGTTGAGACAGAGAGTAGGAAACATGCTGGTAAGTAAAACAAAGAAGGGAATGGTAAGTAAAAGAGGGGGAAAGACAAAGCTACAGATGCCTCTTATACACAAGGGGGCAGGGAGGCCAAATTACATACCATGGGTGGAAATGGACAAGAATAACTTCTTGAAGCTCCCCCCCCCTCTCGGGTGGGGCGGGGAAGTGGATAAACGCGTTCGAAAAACATACAGCAGGGATTCCCTCTAGCGATAGTGGATGTAAAGAGTTTGTTGGTATCAGCGGTGGGAGATCAATCAGATGCAGTGTGGATAAAAGCGGGGTTCCTAGGAGTGACTATGAGTTGTGACCGCCATGACGGGTCAGCATTTAATAATGTCAGAGTTATGGTGTGGGATGCATTACGAAGGACGTTTCCTGATACTCCAGATTTACACTTAGTGATGCATTGCACTATGGGAGAGGAGGAGGAGCCTACGCAATTCATCCTCCGGGTGCAAGACCTGTGGAGAAGTGAAACTGGCACGCCCTGGGACCAATCAACAGCCTTATTTTATTTTATAATAAAGAAAGGTCTCCCGAATGAGGTTCAGAAGGCGTTGGATAAAATAGCTGGGATAGAAGCCAAAGGTTGGCCAGAGATTCAAAGCATAATTGTACACCACTGTAGGAGGATCAAAGAAAAGGAAAAGAGATAGTGCAGCGAAGGTTGGCGGACAAAGCAAAATTGGTACAGAATAAATTAGTGAAGGTCGCAGCTATGAATGCTACAACATCAACAGCCAGACAGGAGGAAGGCGAAGAAGAGGGAGGAAGCGGCCCAATAAAAATGGCAGCAACATGGACAGGAAACGGGCAAGAACAGTGGGATGGAGAGGAGCAATACGGAGGGCAACAGTGGCAAAGAAGGACACAAAGAGGACGAGGTAGGTACAGAGGGCCGAGAGGGGGGGGTTTGGTGGAATGGGAAATAGAGGATTTGGAGGACGTGGGTCCAGGGGAGGGCCACAAGTATCGTGTTGGAACTGTGGAAGGTGGGGGCATTACTCATGAGAATGCAGGATGAGACCTATGGGATACTACCAAGGGCAGCCCCCCATGGGAAATGAGCAGCAATATGGCCACCCCCACCCAGGCAGTCCGTACGGGTTACCTATGGGTGGAAATGGACAACAAGGAAAAGGGTATAACAAGCAACAAATGTAACAGACACAGCCACCACTGCAGCATGTGCAGCAGAGAGGTATGCCACAGCAGATGGCAAGACAAAACACTATGGCGAACGCAAACAACAGTATTTTCGCAAAATCTGCAAACGGTGCACCAGCACCTTTCCGAGGTGTAACAGTGGTAGGGGATAATGTATTCTCAGTTCCAGGAACTCAGACATATGCACATTAGGACAGCCCACAGAAAGCACTTGCGTGTCCAGTCCTATCCACCACCCTACGTGCAGAAGAGGAACCACTAGTGGGGGCGGAGATAGACAACAAACAGTTCATCTTTATGGTGGACTCGGGAGCTTAAAAATCGTGCCTCGTGGAAGGCCGGTTCCCACTCTCGGCCAGAAATTTGGAAATGCAGGGGTTCTCTGGGGCTATTTTAAAAGTTCCTTACACAAAAGACCTTGACATAACAGTGGGGGGAAAAACAGTGCGAGCACCCCTATTGTATCATGGAGACTCGCCAATAAATTTGTTAGGAAGGGACCTTCTGAGCAAGTTGAATATGACCATTTCCTTTACTGAGCGGAGAATAGTTTGTTCCACCCCAGGAGTATGCCCCATGCGGGCAATGTTAATGATCAGCACAATGAAAAACGAGGTGGTGGTCAGAGGGGTACCTATAGATATGGACATGTTCATTTATGGTATCAGAGTGCTGGCATGGGTGGTGCCTGAGATAACAAGAAAAGAATGGAAGGTGCCTTCAGATTTTGTTTTCCGCCCAATTGTAAATACAGACACTGTCCCTGGAACAATTTTGTCTATTGATTTGGAAGCAGTACAAGTATCAAGTAAACGTATTGCGGTGATAGGACTGGACACACATGGGTGCGAATGGTGAACAGTGTTATGCATAGACCCGAGTATAATGCTGCGCAACCTAACTGATGAGGAGCTATTTACTGACAATGGGCCTCACTACGACCCTGGCGGAAGACCATGGTGCTATTAGCACCATGGTCCATGCCGGTAAGTTACCGACTCCGCCATGGAGAAAGGGGGAATTACCACCCCATTACAAGGTTGGCAAGGTTGGCGGGCGGTAATTCCCCCTTCCTCCATGGCCCTTCCCCATTCCCATTTTTGCCCCATAGGGCTCAATGGGAATGGGGAAGGCGCTAAGTACGGTGCCGTAAATTGCAGCACCATAATTAGCACCAAGGTCCCTTTGCGGGTCCCTACTTTAACGGCTGGTCTACACCAGCCGTTAAGGTCGGGTCCCGCAAAGGGACCTCGTAATTAGGCGCTAATAGGTTAACGGCGCCGCAGCCTTTTACAGCGCTGTTAACCCATTAGCGCCTGGGTCGTAATGAAGCCCAATGAATGTGATGGAGAGATAATAATGGAAATTAGTGTGTCCTGTGATATTATGATCCAACACAGAGAGGTACACAACCCCCTCATGACCAGTGTCAATATACCACCCACTATATTTGAGAAAGACATGGAAAAGGTATTGCCAGAGATTTGGACAACAGGCCCACACGACGTAGGATTACTACAAGAAGTGACACCAATCAGGATTAAATTAAAGCCAGGTGCCCTCCCACCTAGAGTAAAACAGTACCCTTTATAGAGAGGCAGAGGAAGGGATAAGAGAAACTAGAAACACATTGCTTGAGCAAGGAATAATAGTGCCATCGAACTCGCCATGTAACACAGCAATTTTCCCGATCAAGAAAGCAAAGGGAGGGGCTTGGAGGATGATCCAAGACCTACGCCCACTCAATGGCGTCATACAGAAATAGTTCCCACTAGTTCCCAATCCGTCATCAATATTATGCAGCATACCAAAAGACGCTTCCTGTTTCACAGTGGTAGACTTGAAAAATGCTTTTTTCTCGATACCGCTCGATGCAAACTCCAGGTACCTCAAAGCATTTACAGTGGGGGGTAACAGGCACGAGCACTGCAGATTAACACAGGGGTATTGTGAGAGTCCCAGTATTTTTAATAGGATATTACATGAAGATCTTGGCAACATTGACGTGGAGAGCACCATAATACAAATCGTAGACGATTTACTCGTCTGCAGTGACAGCGAGGAAAAGTGCAGGGCCGACTCATTAGCACTACTAAATTTGTTGGCCAGAAAAGGGTACAAAGTAGACAAAGGAAAATTGCAATATTGCTTAGCAGAGGTGCTTTACCTAGGGCAATTAAATTCAAAAGATGGCAAAAGAATCTTACCAGATAGAGCGGCAGCAATACGTCACATGATCATACCCAAAACTGTAAAAGACATGCAAACATTTCTCGGCATATGTAATTACTGCCGTGCCTGGATTTTGGATTACGCAGCTTACACACGCCCACTGTTGCAGGCCCTGAAAGACACACAAAAGAATAATGTCCCAATAAAGTGGTCGCATGAAATGATGACACAATTTTCTAAATTACAAAAGCTCATCACACACGCTCCAGTGCTAGCGAACCCTGATTATGATCGGGAATTCTATCTCTTTTCACACAGCAATGGTATACTCATGACTGCAGTGCTCACGCAAAAAACATCATTGGGTACAAGCCATTGGCATATTACAGCAGCACACTAGATTCTGTAATGCAGGGCCACTTCGCATGCGAACAAGGTCTCGCTGCAGCAGCCTTCGTAATAGAAAAAATCGCCACAATTGTCATGGGATGCTCAGTAACACTATACGCTGAACACTCGCTGTTTTACAATACTAGAGAGATCAAAGTAGACATTGACAACTCAAAGAGCAACAGCGTTTGAAATAATCATCTCCAGTCCCAATGTCCATGTGGTCAGGTGCAAATCAGTAAACCCTGCCACGTTCATCACAGAGCCATGCACAGTGGAAGACATTAAAACACACGATTGTGCCACGTATGAAGGAGAAGGGGATGACATACCGAAGGCTAGTGAAAATGCACTACGGGAAGGGGAAATATACTTTGTTGATGGGTCTGCATCAATAGACAGTGAAACAGGGGAAAAACATGTAGGGGCAGCAGTGGTACGATTGGAAGAGGAAGAATATTCGATAATTGTACAGAAACGCCTACCGTCTCGTTACTCAGCACAAGCAGCAGAACTAACAGCATTAATTGAAGCACTACGCACAGCTAAGGGGTGTGCAGTGACAATATATTCTGACTCAGCATATGCCACAACGACAGTTAATTCAGGGCTATCACGATGGAGACGTAGAGGGTTTCAGGGCGGATGGCTCACCTGTGCAACATGCCGCCCTACTGAACATCTCTTGCGACCCCCGGACTTTAATAGATGCATTGGCAGAACCGTCAGTAATAGCATTGGTAAAATGTCAGGCACATACAGCCAATACAGATTTCATCTCATTGGGAAACGCGGCAGCAGACGCAGCAGCAAAAGATGCCGCGTATTTCACTATGCCACAAGCAATAGAGTGCATCATTAAAACACCAACTACAGAGACACTAGGAGAAGGGTATAACAATACTCCAACCTCCCAAGTTAGAGCTTCAAAGGCGGGCACCAACGGAAGAAAAAGAGTTGTGGGCCAAAAGAGGGTGCAAGCAATCAGCGACTGATTTGACATGGAGACAAGAGTTAACCGGAACAGTAGTAATGCCATTAGAGCTACTAAAAATTGCATTCCAGCAGCTGCATTTCCCAACACATGTTTTCACAACACATTGCAGCGGACATAAAGGAACATTGGTTCATTCCCAGCTTGCAAGAGCAATTGTCAAAGTTCACAATACAATGTACAACATGCCAAACATACAGCTCAGGTATGACACTAAGACCATTAAGGGGAACACTGCCACGACTGATAGGCCCATTCAGAGAACTACATATTGATTATGCAGATATGGGAGAAAGATGCAATGGAGTGAGGTACTTAATTGTGATTGTGTGCCCCTTTTCAAGGTGGGTTGAAGCTGGACCATGCGCTCACCCCGATGCCAAATGTGCTGCAAAATTTTTAGTGCGGGAGGTCTTTTCAAGGTGGGACATTTGTGATGTGATATGCTCAGATAACGGCACACACTTTGTGAATGACCTCTTCAAAGAAGTGACTATACTGCTGGGGGTCAAGCACAAACTATGTTCGATTTATCATCCGATGACCAACGGGATGGTGGAAAAGATAAACGGCTTATTGAAAAGCAAATTATCAAAACTATGCAACACGTTGAAGGAAAAACTGGTTTTACTGCCTGCCCCTAGCACGGCTCCAGCTCAGAACGCAACCAAGCAAGGACCACCACTTGAGCCCGCACAAAATAGTGACAGGCAGATGCATTCATATGCCACTATCCCCCATACGAGGAGCTTCGGATCCTTACAGAGCGGCCACAGTGCTCGAGGACGAGTTTAAGGAATATCTCACCAACTTAACTCGTGTAGTACGTAGCATAGCAAGACAAATAGCACCACCATTCACAGATAATGCCGTGACTGATACTACCATGCCAGCGAATGATAGCCCAAAGGGGCAACTAATGCCTGGGGAAAATGTTCACATTTGGAGCTTTGTGCGGAGATGGAATTCTCCAAGGTTTCCTGGCCCATATGAGGTGATTTATTGCACACCCACAGCTGTTAAGGGATTGAAATATTGGGTGCATTTGGCAGATGTGAGAAAGGCACACAGTAGTTCAATCCCTGAAAAGTAACATGGTACAAGCAACGAAGTTGCGAGCGATTGATGGAAAGTACAAAGCACAACACTATGAGTATGAGAAAATGATGAGCTGACCACCAGATCAATTGAAAAAATGTATATATCCACTGACATATCACAGTGACTCCCTCTTTATCTGTCTCGCCATATATAACTTCATACTGTATCTGTCCTTACTGCTCTCTCTCACTGTCTGATTCTCGCTAACTGCCTACAAATACTTTGACATATAGTTCTATCTAAAGTTCCTTAGCTATCTCTTATCTATAGCTATATATTTAGTGGATGTCTATCTCGCCCTCCCCCTTCTCGACATTAGCACCATTAAAGTAACCACACGCCGATTTTGGGACAGAATATTTGCAAAATATGAATAAACGTCTTGATGATAATATGGTGCAAGAGTAAAATATATAAATAAAATGTGTGAAATGAGAAGAAAAAGATTGCAAATGTTGAAAAGATACTAGAAAATAGTAAAATGTACACATCATAGCATAGAAAAAGGAGTTGTAGAACAATAGAGCAGGAAAAATAAAATAATATGTGTAAAAATGATAATGTATATATGCATATTACTTAACAACTTCATATCATCCCTTCAGGTAACACAATGGCAGAAAAGACTGCGCTCATGGATGATGACACAACCTTAGTTAGAGATAGGGTAGTAAATAGAAATAATAAGTGGTATAATTATGAGTGTGGGGTGAAGTACAGTATCATATTGTTTTCTGTAATGTTATTTTTTATGGCGTGGTATTACACAATTTCTTTTATTGTAGAGGACATAAAAGAAAGGGGGAGTGGGGTAAACCTAATACCTGAAGGCTCAGCACTGATTTGGGCCGGGGTCAAAACAATGTGGAAACACCGTCCCTCTAATAATGTAAATCTCACCACTTGCACAAGAATCGAACTGAACCATTGCCTCTTTTCACACTTCCAAGTACTGTAAATGAGACCAACCAATATGATGGGGACTATCTTTGGAAAGTGAACATGATTTAATGTATATTAATGCACAGACAACCATAGAACCTACCTCGCAAAGCACGGTAATGCACTTTAATATTGCTGTTACTAGTAAACCAGAAACGCCAGACACACAGGCCTGGGAAGCTGTTAACAAACATCCTGACACGGCATGGGCCGGGGTATTTCTCATACACTATCAAAAAGTGAAAATGTCCTAGAATCACAAAGTGGGGAGGAGGAAACGGAAAAGGGGGGCGGGAGGGAAGAGATATGACATTTACCATGGGTTGGGATTAGATGAAATAGAAGACCCCCGCCACCCAGATCAGTCCAACAAATGGTATTCAGACATGAGCGCAACTGCAAAACAAGCTACTAATGAGAGCTGCTATGTCTGTTCCCTCATACCGCACGCATCAGGAACTCCTAAAATACTAGTACCCCAGGAAGTACCCTTGCAAGACGCCCAATGTTTGATTCATCTAGTATTATGCAGAAATCGGAGTACCTTCCAGGCACACACAGTTACAACAGAAATGCTGGAGAATGAAAAAAACGTGTACAAGTAAGCGCAAGGGAGTGATTTGCATCAAAGAACCATTTTTTGTCATAAAGGGGACCAGATTCACCGACAATACGTGGCATGACGAGAAAATATAGTGCAAAGCTGAAGCACTAAGAGGGCTAACTAAAGAAAGCTTCCAATGGGTCAAAGACACGTGTGTTTCCATCTGGTCCCAGCACATTGGAAAACTGACATGGGTTACTGCCCTCAAAAAACCAATCAAAACGCAAAAGGAAATTTCACATGAACTATGCTTCCATGGAGAGTGGAAGGTGTAAATGGGCACCAACAAACAATGCAACAAAACCATTATCATCCCCGACATGAAGAAAGGTACGGCTGCACTTATGGACATGTATTGGGTGTGTGGCAAACAAGCATACCTGCATTTACCAGCATCATGGAGAGGTACTTGCGCCCTGGCCACTTTGCACTCCGCACTAATGGTGATTCCAGAAAGCAACATCCAAAGAAAAGGGAAATCGGCTGGCATTTCGGCAGCAGGGGAATCAGCTGGCACATCGGCAGTGGGGCAATCGGCTAGCACACCGGCAGCGCCCAAACCAACACCGGCAGCGCCCCAACCAACCGACAGAATCGTACGCATACAATATCATATCCGTGAATTACCTAAAAGAGAGACTGTCCCGCAGAAAAAGGTCAAATTATATTTCCATGGAATCTTCCAAACTCCGAGCTGAAATTCCTTCAAAATACAAGCTTTTCAACGCAGCAGAAACATTATTTGCGTCCCTCCTAACGCCAGAGTTCCAGGCACGTACCAACGCCAAGTGGTTACAGATCGTCCACTGGGAGCTGATCCAACTGGCCAACGACACTGAAGAGGGGTTCAATGTCATCAGGGTGGAATTGCATGCCTCGTGGCTAATGACAATGCAGAACCGGTACGTCCTAGACCTCCTCACAGCGATGGACGGCGGTGTTTGCCAAAAAATCGGGAGCATGTGCTGTACATTCGTACCTTCTGAGGACGCGGACAATGGGACCCTCACCCACGTTATCTCAGCAGTGCACAGTCTGGGGGAACGCATGCGGGAAGAAGAAGGAGTTGAGCCAAGCAACTGGTTTGACAACATGTTCAATTGGATACCCTCTTGGTTCAGTATCATGATGAACATTTTTGTTCCGGTCATCGTCTTTATTTTACTATTTTTCTGTGTGTGCCAACTATGGATCCGATGTTGCGCAAAGTCTATGCCTAGTTGAGCAATGATGATGGTAACAATGGGCCGACAGGCAACGGTAGCAACAATGATAGATGCACAAATGCAAACTGGAGAACCAAACCCCCAAAAATACCGAAATGACTGCTGTCTACTGTCAAAATGGGGACAGGGTAGACAATTTATATCGTACCACAATCAAAGAGCCAACAGATCTGCAGTGGTATAGTGAAGTGTGGGTGGACCTGGATGGGGGTGGAGGAATATACATGACCTGTACACCCGATGAGTACGCCAGGAATGGGCATAGTTTGGGAGGTGTATGCAGAGCATGTATGCCCATAAAAGGCACACCTGCATGGGACGAAGCGCTAGTTGAAGCAGATTATTATCGCAATGAGATTAAAAACAAAAAGTAATTTGTTACTTTAAATGTAACGAAAGGGGGGAATGTGTGGGAGTGGCAGGGCCATTCGGGCCCCCCCTCACCCATTCAATTTAAGATGCATCACTTGCTCGACCAACAGTGGAGGACGCGTCCTATTTTTGCCCCAGTGTACATAACCAGCCCCCGTGCTGATGACGACGCAGGTGGGGCTGTTGGAGAGACACTTGGCATCCATCTTGGACACCTCTGACTCCATCTTTGGATTAGGCCTCACCTCAATACTACGAGAAGGCTTCTCTCCCCTCTGCAGTGCCACGCACAGCGCTCGCAAAAGCACCCACCTTTCCTCCCGATCTCTGAAAGCCCTGCAGCTCCATTCTCATGCCTGAGCCGGAGGTAATTGCAACAATATAAATGTGTGCAAACCAGCTTGAACCATGCCCTGCAAGCACATCCATCTCCACAAAACCTGCCTAGGCCCCCCCTCATCCCCGGTACCGGAAAATTACTGCCAATACAACACTATGGCCCCGATAGGCATTCTTTTGATGTGCCAGATATGTAACCCCAGTGCGATGCCCACCCCAGTGTGCCCCGACTAATAAAAGTCAACCTCTGTCACAGTATATTCCACCTCAGAACTAACAAATGTCAGCATGCCCCCTAGTCTCTTTGATGCACCTAGACCCACCCCATGATCAACGATCCCACCTGGATCGAGCCCTCTCGAGTTGTAATAAAGCCCCAAAGACCCCAGTAAATATTGATGTGGTTGTAAGCTTAGAATTTATAGAGGATAATGATTTGCTCAAAGGAGCCTCAGTAACTGTTATTTATTGCATGCTTGAAGCAATATGTTATGTTAGATTAGCTAGGGCCTACCCGTCTTCATCGTGACCTGACCCTCACCCCACCCGGACAAAGGCAGCTGGACCTTGTGGTATGAGCACTCCCGCCAACTGAACAACCAATCCAGCGGGAGCAACGTCATGTATTACATATGTATCCATCTGTTTTATCCAATCCTGTGTCTATGTAGTCCCCTATGCAATGATGTCATGCATGACGCGATATTCTTACGTAAGCTGCCACCTTTGTAATGTTTGCCAGAGCGCTCTCGGGCAGCAGAGTTCTCTGGATGCCAAATTTTATATAAACGACTAACTCTTCCAGCCTGTCCTCCTGGTCTCATTCCCCTCTGGGGTGTGTCATATTCTTTGTATCTTGAGCATGCAAGTTGGGGAGTGGGCCTACACAGTAGCTGACTGATTTGCATATGGCTGGACCCCTTTTGCAATGGAGCAGACTGGCTAAAAAACAGTGGTGTGGAAAGTTACCCAGCACAATGCCAGTGGTTCAGATTAATTTGAAACCTTCCACCCATCACTTTTTGGGTTTTAACTTTGTATGTTTGGTAATGTTACTACATGAATCCTTGTGCACCTGGCGATCAAATCTTTTTGTATTCAAGTAGTTATCATCTGGAATGAAAATAGTTTTTGCACACTTAATTTGGAGCCCTGGAGACGGCTGATTCTCACAGCTTCAGCTGACACCATCCCATCCTGCCCTGTTCCCTGGCCTTGGCTGTCTGGTGCTCTCCAAGCAGGAATGAAAAGAAAAGCTTTTAATAAAACAAGTAAATCGTGCATCTTCGAGTGAGGCCTTGTCTCAAAATGGCGATACTTTTGCTCAATCTTGCAACAAAGCTCAACTTTGCAAAACTGTTCTAATATGCCCTGTTCAACTGTACTTGTCACCTTTCATTGTTTTCTATGAGCTCTGTGTATTCAGCAATGTAATGCTCGCTTAAGTATAGCAAAACTAGATCCCTTAGTGTGGCAAAATTAACTGTATTCTAATTGGGTCAATAATCTACAAAACAACATGGCAACTTTTCAAGAAAACAAAAAAACATAAAAACATTTGTTAAAAGAGTTTTCTCATTTTATATTTCTGCTCTTTCTTGGGAGGTGTGGGAGGCCTACCTGCACCATTGCACCTTTATAGGTGTTGATCCAGCCACTGGCTGTGCCATGATGGTCCATGCATATTTTCACCTTAGTGTCACTTTGTAAGGCGATGATCACATCAAGGAGGCCAAGTGTTTGAATGGAATGTTATTAGTATCACTCATCCAGGTGTTTAGTTCCTGCAGTAACGCTCGTACAAAAATCTTTACGGGGCATCGAGCATTGCTAACAAGCGATAGTTACCAGGGTTAGCTTGACAGCCCTTTTTTATACTGGGACAATGGTACTCTCTTAGGTGGTAGACAGTATGTTAGTTAGACTGATCCAATGGAACAACCAGTGCAGAGCCTTTGTCCAGATAATAGGTGTAGCCTTAATTAGCTGATTACAAAGCCCATCTAGGCCAGGCACTTTGGAAGATTTAATCTAGACAATAATTTAAACTAAATCTATAAAACCCAGAGAATACAACCAGCGCTCATTGGCAACAAATATACCAGTAGAAGATTTACCCAGCATAGAATTAATATATTCTACCCAATCGTTCTGGGATACCCCACAAATTATACTCCGACTATTAGCGTTGTTAACGATATACCAAAAAGTCTTCACATCATTGGCTTGGGAGTTAACCACCAATGACTCCCATTTCTTGCACTCAGTGTTCTGCTTGTATCTTGTCAACCACCTCCGATAACAGTCTCGAATAACCTTCACATCTTCTACGTGATTAGTGGGTAAGTGGATGTCTGAAATTGTCTCACGTAATTCTGCACGTAATAGTTTTTTCCTATCGCTGAGATGTTTGTCAAAGCGATGGCAATGAGCACTTTTTTTTTAATCCCATCCCCAGCCTGGCTTTAGTAGTCTTGTTAATCGAGATACAGGATCTCACCATGTTAATATAGGTTTCATACTAATTCATGCAGCATTTTATATCACCCAAACAAGAAGAAATCCTTTCCCTATTTTCACACTCCGAGATACATAGGGATAAGCAGACAATAACCTGTTGATTTGTTTTCTCATTGTTAATAGAACTCCAACTAATACGATTTAACTGGATTATTGATCATGGTACCAAGCTCCTCCTGTCTCGTTACTAATCTGCGGAGGTCAAGCAATGCAACCAATGGGTAATGGTCACTCTGTGCCTCTGCAGTATTCTCATGTCTATAATCAGAGAGTCAAAGGAAGCAGATACAAGTTGTACTAGCACAATGGAGACCCTCATATGTTGTGGAGGGTCGTCAGAAGGGCGACTTTCGTTGATCATGGTAAATCCAAAGGTCGCCCACCTCAAACAACTTTTGCATGTTCTGTTCAAGTTGTAATTGAAAAGGGGTGCCATTTAGGCATATCTTCAGGACTATACTTAGGGATTCTCGCATTGAGATCACCACAGAGTACTGTAGGAATTAGCCCCCCATGTTCAGTTATCAGAGTTTCAAGTTTGTTCAGGATGTCCATATGTTCAGCACCATTTGGAGGATTATAAACATTAATAAGTAATAGTGTGAAACTAGAACCATAGTTGTTGCCTCTATCCGTGAGAGTCAATTTGCCCACCATGGTGTGATTATGAGGACAGTATATTTCCTCAATGATCACTGAATTGGAAACACTAATTATAATACCACCCTTAGGCCTACCCCTAGCACCCGGCACTGCAATCTTGTTAATAGTATTCATACCATTCATATCCAATAGTGCAGTATGCCAAGTTTCTTGTAATGCAACAATCATAAACATGTCGATCGAGTCTAATAACCTGATGTTCTTATTTATTTGTATTTGGTTTATATAAACCTTTACAAAAAGATTAAAATAAAGAAAGTATAAAACAATTCTATTTACATAAGATAAATATTACACTTTCAATGTCAACATTTAAATTCATAATACGTATTACAGATTCAATTTCAATTTACTTTCAAATTCAGCATTTTCAACAAATAGGTTCAAATGAATTCCTAATTCACCAATTAAATTAAAATGAATTTCTATCCGGCTGTGGTACAACTCAAACAGATTTAGCGAACTTGATCTTTTAAAAACAATTTACAAAATCTAAGTACGGTCAACTTTAATGAAGTTGACTTGCCATGCAATATCTTCAACCACAGGCTTTCTAAATAGACCCATCCTAAAGAGATAACAAATTTACTAAAAAAACTCAATACGTTGGATTCCTAATTCCAGACAATATATTACCAAATGTACCAGTGTCTCGGTCTCAGTACTACATTTGCAAAAACGACAAGTACAATCACATTTTGAAGAGCTGTCTCGAATATATTGAATTTCCAGTGTCAATAAATCATTCTAAATAGCATGAATTTATTCCTTGCATTCTTGTTTTGGAAACAACATAAATAGGACTCGGCCATTCCCGCTTCCTTTTGGCAATAAGGATGACAATTAAACAATTCCTCCATGGTATTGGCCCAAGCCCAACTTTGGATACATTTTGTTGCTTTCTTTGGGTTGATTAGCAAAGTCTCAGCCGATAGATCTTTGATCTTGAACTTCTTTATACAATCTGCATGAAATTCATAAATAAAACCCTTTTTCAAAGTCCTCGAACACCTCTACTCAATTTAGCATAGAAACTGCTGTCTAGATTTATGTAAAATTTCCCAAAGAGAGATAGTCTTTTCCAAATAACCATGCTTTGTAATGATTGTATGCTCATTTAATATCTGATTGCATATATGGGGATGCACTTCGGGAGAAAATAAAAAGCAGAACGCCATAATATAGCTTCTAAGGAGCTGACTTCCAATTAAAATCCAGGAAGGAAAGAATTCTAAGCCGTAACAAAGTTTGGCAAACCGCTTTTGCCAGATACAATTTACACACTGGTAATGTAGAAAATATGTCATATTTCCCATCCGATCTTCTCATCTGTTTGGCTAAATTACATGTCTTATCTTTCAAGTAAATTATATAAAAGACCTTCATATATTTGGATATAATCGACTAACCCAAGTACACCATAGAGCATCTAACTTGCAATCTACAATTACCCAAAGACCATTTATAAGGAATACCACGTTTACGTTTACTAAATGTTATAATCACTGACTTCTGCGGATTAACAGTTAAATTATTAGCTTTCGTATATTTTTCGAAGGCAGTTAATAAACGCTGTAATCCAGCAGGGGTTTGGTCAATTAATAGGAAATCATCACCAGAGGCTACACAAGAAAGGTTTACCCCTCCTATTTGTGACAATACAAACACAGCTGCAGATAAAGAATAGCAACATCTGCTACGTAAATGTTAAATAAGCAGGGAGAAAAAATGCAACCCTGCCTCAAACCATTTTCAATAGGAATAGGACAAGATAGTAGGCCTTGATTATTTAACCTAACTTGTATTCATGAGCCTTCATGCAAGTGCATTAATATATGTAATAAGGGCGCCAGCAACCCCCATTTTTCCAATTTTGCCCAAAGGGTTGGAAGGTCGACCCTGTGAAAAGCTATGGAAAGGTCCATGGAAGCAATAGAAATTGGAGGTGATTTCCCTGACCTTACAGAATGTTGGAGACTGGCTAACACAATACCGCTGCAGTCCGTGCCCAAAGATTTATGAAACCCAATCTGATTAAAGGCCAAAATATAGTTAGAATTACACCAAGCCTCTATGTGCTCCAAGATCACTGCAGCGGATATCTTGGAGTCCGCTTCCATAATGGTGATTGGATGGTAATTCAAAGGGGAAGATTTATCCCCCTTTTTAAATGTAGGTACCATATATGAGGTCCTCCATGAAGAGGGCATAGGCACAGTAGAAACAAAATCCTTAAACAAAAGTCCCAAAATTGCAGACCATAAATGCATATTTTCTTTAAAAACTAAATTGACAATAGAATTGGAACACACGCATTAGAAGGTTTTGCCCGCATGATTGCACGTTCAATAGCTCCCTCTTCTACCAGTCCATGCCAATCAGAACTTAGGGCTGCATTAACCGGCTTGGTAGGCTGAAGAGATATTGTTGTTTAAAGTTTTACAAAATGATTGTACCATGTACGTTCAGCTATTGGGTTAGTCTGAATAACCCTTTGGTTTATCTGTATTTCATTTAGTAATGAAAAGAAATTGGTTTCCTTCTTTTGTTTTGTTGTAAAGCTTGCATCATAGCATCAGAGTCCCTTTGTATGGCTAAATGACGGTGGGATTTCAGCCAATTCTTCCTCTTCTGTTTCAGGCGCTTCACCCCACTTGCAATATCTTCCTCCGTGGAGCAGGACTTGACCCGACGTATCTCCTTTCTTGTCTCTATTTTCATGCTCTTAACTAGAATATCAAATTTATGATAATGATATCTGGCTCTTGTATTATTTTTTATAAGTTTGGGTATTGTACCCAACACAGATTTGAAATAAGAACCGAAAACAGAAGTTGAGTAAGTGGCCTTTTTTTGTCTCATAGTTACAGCCCTCAAAGTCCTTTAGGACTAACATGTTCAATTTATAAATATTATTGTTGTTCCAAGGAATCCAACATGCTCCTTTGCTGACAAAGGAAGATACTCCCTAGAACATAAAGAGAAAAGCCCTTTGAATTGTACGCTCAACATGGCATGTACTCTCTCTCTCTATTGATCGAACCACGAGAATTATAAAATTCTCTCAAAGAAGGCCCCTGTAGCATTTTGCTTACAACCGTTGTATTCTCAGGAATAAGATGCTTAATGTCTGAGAAGGAATTGGACAAACAATATGCGTTAAAATCCCCTGCAAAGATAATTTCACCACCGGGGAAACTTTCCAACCAGGATTCCAATACAACATTTACATCCCCGAGAATGTTAGCTATATTATCTGATGGGGTTCAGTATAGGTTCGTCAAAAGTATCTTCATCACAGGTTTGCCCTACACTGAAATTGCAACAGCAAGTAAACCTTTAGACACTCTCCAAATTTCCAAAACATTAAGGCCCTTCCCAGATTTTATAGCAATTAAAAAGCCACTAGCTGGATGCCCTCTAGGACCTCGTTTGGCTGGTTTGACTAGTATTTCATATCCATCAATAACAAGGGACCCCAACATCCATGTTTCTTGTAAAAATATAATATCATACTTTCTAAGATTACAACAGAGGGAGGGGTCAGGTACAAAGAAGAAAAAGCTCTAACGTTCCATGAAAGAAATGCTGAAGGCCCCTCATTACTAAAGGGAACCCTTTACTTCCTTAAGTTGGGCAATGGCATTCAGAAGAGACAAGGCAAGCCAACGTAGATTATTAATACCATTAGCTTCCTCTGTAGAATTCAGATGACACCCTGCCTCATTCGGTGTAGTTATCGTGTTGCATGGTACATTCGATTCCCCCTCTAATGGCGTTGTGCCTTCATGATCGCCTCTCTCAGAAACTGGGGTCAAATTATAACCCATTCTCTGCAAATGGACTGCCTCCTTTAACAAAATCTCATAAATCATACAGGAAGGGATAACCAATCTAACAAAGTCATAAAGTCTTGAATGTATAAAATCTACCAATTTTATATCCTTAGAACTGACCGGTCTTAGAGCAGTGATTTCGTCAAAGAGGGCCAATATATAAGATCTGTTTAAAGAATGCGGACCCCTTGATCAAACATGTAGTTAAGAATAATACTGGGTTCTTCCGGGAATACTGTCTCATCGGTAGACCCCTTTCTGTAAAAAAGGTGCGGTTGGAATGCCCCTCTTGGCCCAGTTTTACATTAGAATCAATGACAGTTGCCATATTAACATGACATTTAGGTGCAGATGGAATTTGTTTTGACCCATCCAAAAGATGATTCACAAGATCTTTTAACTAACAGGCCCTTATATGGGTCAATAGGCGCACTAGGACCTGACTTTATAGTATCTGTAAAGGCTCAAAGTTTTACAGATGATTCATATATATTGTGCCTCAGATCATCTCTTGCTGGCCACCCCTGATTTAAGTATCCACTTCCTCTGTATTCTTTGTTGGGTTCAGTCCTCCTTAAAGGTGTTACATCTCTTGCGACCCCCGGACTTAGATAGACAGAATTGCCTGTTTGAAGCATATGCAAATGGCCCTTGGGCAAAATATTTTTCACAATTTCTTTTTCATTCTGGTACACCAAGATACTCGGGCCCGGATTCACCACTTATTGGTAAAATCCCAGCCCCAGATATCGTGGCTGAGACCCCCTCCACCTGTCCTCATTTTGGTTATAGAAGGTACAGAATTGCTTTGAACCTTATTTGGGACATCATTTAGGACATACGGATCGGGCTCTTCAGTCCTAGCTGCACGATCTGCACTAAGACCTCCTCCTTGGTCAGCAACGGGAACCTGAGGAAAAGACATGTTGTTTGCCATGGAGACTGAATCAGTTTGTTTAGATATGTGAAACACTGTGGGCTATGTGCCCTTCCGCCTCCCTTTATGTTTCATTGCATAAGTCAATCTTAATTCAGAATTCTTATTTAAGAAAATTGGATCATTAACAGTTTGTTTCTTCTTTATCCTTTTGATTATTATCTTGAAACTCGTTGACTGACATGGTCGACTGTATTTTACGTTGCCCTACCATCCTACAATCAGCGTCATCCACACCAATCAACACGGGGTACTCCTCTATTAACTCACAATCTTGCAGGTCTGAAAGCGCAAACGGACTGTGATGCTGGAAATGCATCGGAGGGACAGGGCCTCCGTATCCTTGTCCTTTACTGCCTTTTATTGTGTGTTCTGTCGTGCTTTCCGTGCAGGAGTTCATGTGGGACTCTTGGCGGTGCAGCTCTCTCTTTTGGTTTGGTGTACAGACCCATGGGATACCCTTATGGCACCCATGGGTGGGGGTACACCCTGTGCCCCTAGTGTATGTTTTTGGGCACCTGTGTGTGGTCCACAGAGCAGGGTATGGGCTGGTGGCAGCTCCATGCTGAATTTGAAAGGTGCTCTGAGTATCCTCCATTTTGGGATACCCAGGCCCTGCCATTGGAATCAGTTGATTCCTGATAGGAAACAAGATGGCCCCTGTGGCCTCTTGCTTTCTATTGCCTGTTACCCTGTTTTCTCAAAGTCCTGGGAAGTCCTGACTCTGTCCCTTCCCCCTGACTGGCTGTTGGGTGGAAGTTCCATATATGGTGTTGTTGTGAAGTCCAGGCCAGACTGCCTGGAGTCTTCACAGTAACTGTATGTTGTGGGTACACCCTGTGGGTGGGACCTGGGTGAATGGAGTGTGTGACAAATACGCTTTCTGTGTTGTGGATGTCTAGTATCTGGTGTTTGACACAATGATTGAGACAGCCCTGCCCGAAACTAGTATGAATGCAGTGTGGAGTGTTGAATGGCTGGGTACTTGTCCCAATAAACATAAATTGTTGTGAGTGTCTGGAGAGAAGTGAATGGCCTGAATGCACTATGCACCTGATTGGATGCCTGCCTGCATGAATGCCCTTCTGACCGATTGGTTGCCTGAGTGTGACCCAGCAGAATGAATATGAGATCAACTAGTATATATGGGGTTCTCTCACTGCTAGAATTCGTGTTCAGAAGCTGAAGAGAAACTGGAGTTGAAACTGAAGCTTAACCTTGAAGCCCTGCTGGAAGAGAAGTCTTGCTGTTGCTCTACTTCATCAATCTGAAAGCTGCTGTGTCTCCAAGGACTGACCCGGAGAGGACCTGGTAAAGCGCCCTCTTCCCGAGCTACGAGGGACCATCGTGCACCAGCTGATCTTTGCCAAAGCTCCCTGGTAGACAAAGCTACGACAGGCTGCCGATTGGAGACAGGGACTGCCACGGATTCCCAAAGAGAAGCGCCCGGACTGCTGTCCGCCACCGACGATGGCCGCCGACCGGAGCCACCGTGCTCCCGTCGCCTAAGAACTTTCGATTCACGGACGTGCTGGTCTGCACCGCGGCCCGCCTTATCCTGCCGGAGAAGGCCAGGCCGTCGACGCACCGAGAAGCATTTGCCAGTGGGTTTCCCGCGACCCAAAGACCACAGAGACGCCGACGACTCAACGCCTTTGCTGGGCCACAGGTCTTCAAACTCTTTGAGGTCCAGAACTATCAACATCGAGGTGCCCGCACGCCTCTTCCTTGCAGGACGTTTACGCTTCCCTGTTGACGAGCACCACTAGGAACGAAGCTGCCACTTCACTGCCGTAGTTCACCGTGTTCATCACCGGACGTTCGACGACCCGTGGCTCCTGCTTTAAAGGGAGTGCACTCAAGAAGGGCCGTCGATTTCCCGACGAGAAACTCTGCAACACCAGGTACTTTGGGGTTGCTGTACTATTGGAAAGATTCTTGTGAACAATATATGGACTGGGCTTGTGATATTTCTTTATTCTACAGGTTGCCCAGGTGGGGGGATCGCCACACGGAACTGTGTCTAACGGTAGAGGCCAGTATTCTGCCTATTGTTCTCATCATCTTGCTTTCCTCCTATAACTATTGTTGGTTTCCTTTATGAACTGATTTGTGTGACATTTAACCGTACAGTTGTTGCACTTTAATGTGATCTAATAGTAATAGTGGTACCACGTAGAACTGTATATTTGCCATTGAAGATAACCTAGCACAAAGTGAGTTATCTTGAACTTTAATTATATAAAGACTCTGTTTTAACTAATAGTGTGTGGACATTCCTTTGTGGGTGCCTGGGGACTACACTGTACTTAAGAACCAGCCTGCATCACCTCCTGAGGAGCTAGTCCTTGATTGCTCGTCCATTGCTACCACAATAGAGAATTGGCTGGGGTCCTCTGTGCCTCTCCTCTACAATATAGAGAGCAAAAGTACTGACCCCCCCTCCAGTCTTTACACTGGCGGCAGCGGTGGGATGCTTATGGTTTTAAGAATCAGTGTATAACCGTGCCACTTACAAAATATCTGCACTTCGTTAAATTGAGGTTTAGTTGTGTACAAGATAAATGCATTACAATCAATGGAGTCTATTGCAAATGGTTAATTGACTAAGATGAGTTTAGAGGCTCTCCAGAGTCCTTGTGAAGCCAGGGAGTTAGACTTTGTGGATAAGTCTAGGGCTGATCTTATAGCTGCCCTGGTGGACTACCAGACTGATGGCGAAACTCTTGAAGTGGGGGATACAACCAATGAGGACTCTGCCCCTGGGGTTTTTGCTGAATCTAATTCTGGGAATGCCACCATTCCTGCTGCCTCTGTTCCAAACCCCAGCACTGCTCTTCAGGGGGAAGCCCTGAAGATGGAACTTTTAAAATTGGAGCTACAACGGAACAGTTAGCCTTTCAATACAACAAGTTGGCAAAAGAAGCTGAGTTGAAGAAAGAGGAGTTGGTACAGCAAGTGATGCTCAAAGATAGGGACCCTGAGCACCAAAGAATCCAGCTAGAGAAAGCTAGAGTGGAGACTTCAGCTAAACCAGTTGAGAGTGGCAGGTCCCCAGCCACCAAGTTTATGAAAGATTTGGTTGGTGTGTTTGTGGAGGGTTCTGATATCCTCCAGTGGATTGAAGCATTTGAGATGGCTTGTGCAATTCATGATGTTGATAAGCGAGATTGGGCTAAGTGTTTGTTAAGCAGAGTGCCTCAGACTGGATATGACTGTATTCTGAAACTGAGTGTGGAAGAAAGGGGTCAGTATGAGTGCATGAAGTCTGCTTTGATTGCCAAGTTTGGTAAGACACCTACCAAATACTAAAAGGTTCAGGGATTTTAGGAAAAGAGAGAATGTGTCTTGGGTTGACTGGGTGAGTGCTGCGCACATGAACATGATGGGGTGGATTGATGGTTACAAAGTGAAAACGTTTGTTGAATTGTCCCACCTTTTGTTTTTTGAGCATTTTTCTGAAGCCGATTCACCAGAGCTGCGTCAGTATGTTGCTGACCACAACATTTTGGATCCCTTTAAGCTGGGTAGGTTGGCTGACAAGTGGGTCTCCCACCGGGTGTCCCCTAAGGACTCCAGCGGGAAGGACAAGGAAAAAGAAAAGGGAACCTATCAGAAAGCTGAGGAGTCCCAGAAGCAATCACAGTTGAATAAAGCTAAACCTTCCTCTCCTAAGACCCAAGAATCTAGTGGGGATAAGTCATCTGTGGGTGGGAATAAGAGTAGTGGTCCACCTGCTGCAAAGCAGGCTCCTAGTGGTTCCAGTACCATACCCCGCATTCCTGGTACTTGTTGGGAATGTGGGGCTCTGGATCACAAGAAGGGTGACTCCAAGTGTAAAGGTTAGGCACTTGGATTACAGGCTGTCAGCCTGAGCTACCCTTACCCCATGTCTGAGGTGGAGGCCACCGTCCTCCCCTCCTCTACAGGAATCACCTTTGGTGCTCCTGTAGAGATTTCCTTAGTGTCCCTTGGGGCCTTGGAACTGTACGCGGAAGTACTGGTGACTATCCCACAGAACAGCCGTAGGTTTTTGAGAAGTGACCTCTTGAATTGCCAGCCTTCTACTGGCTTGAGAGACACTGGGGCAAGTATGACAGTGGTGAACAGGACCCTGCTCAAGCCAGAGGACTATGTAGGTGCTCCTCTGAGAACCACCAGGTTAGCTGGTGGGCCTCCTAAATTATCGCCTGTAGCCTTAGTCACTCTCATGATTGGAGACAAGATAGCAAAGCTTCCTGTCCTGTTCAGGACAATGCCCCTGCTAACATTTTTTTAGGTAAAGATCTAGTAGAGTTGGGGTTCATCTCTGATGGTCTCCCCATGACTGCTGCTGCAGTCAGTAGGTCACAGGTGACACAGGGTCTGGCTGTGAGTCAGGTACCCGAGCCAAAGTCGAGGCCTAAGGCAAGAAGACGGAAGAACAAGAAGGCCACCTCTTTGAAGGGGGAGCCTTCTCTTCCTGCTGTTCCTACAGCACCCATTGGGATCCATGCTCCGTACGGGCTGGGTAGAGTGGAAAACCCAAACTCAACTCCTGAGGGAGAAGAGACAGAAGAGTCTCCTGTGGAAGAGGTTCTCAACCCGGAGGACCACCCCGACCTTCAATGCCTGTTGGCTGAAGGGGGACCCTCCCGGGCGGACTTCTATAAGGGACAGAGAGAGTGCCACTCTCTCGAGGGCCTGAGGAAACAGACCCTGTCCCAGGCACAGGGAGAAGTGCCTAGTACATTCCGGATCTATTGGGAGGGTGACCTCCTTGTTAGTGAGCCCAATAAGCCTGAACCTGGTGCCCTCAAGAGGTTGGTGGTACCCCAGGTTTACAGGCCCTTTCTGCTGCAGTTGGCACATGAGGTGCCCTTAGCTGGTCATCTTGGTACCAAGAAGACTAAGCAGAGGTCTGTGCCAATTTCTACTGGCCTCGGATGGGAGTAGAAGTGGAGTCCCACTGCAGGACCTGCCCAACTTGTCAGTTGTCGGGCAAGACTGGAGGCAGTGTCGTTGCCCCACAGCAGCCATTGCCAGGGGTTGGCACCCCATTTGAGAGGGTGGGCATCGACATTGTCGGTCCCCTTGAGCCTCCCACTTCAGGTGGACATCAGTTCATCCTGGTCTTGGTTGATCATGTCACCAGGTACCCTGAGACTATACCCCTTCAGACTGTTACTGCCAAGGTGGTTGCCAGGGCTCTCCTGGGCATTTTTACCTGGGTTGGATTCCCTAAGGAGGTTGTCTCTGACAGAAGATCCAACTTCATGTCTAGTTACATGAAAACCATGTGGAAAGAGTGCGGGGTAACCTACAAGTTCTCCACCTCTTACCATACCCAGACCAATGGTCTGGTTGAGAGATTTAACAAAACTCTCAAGGGCATGCTAGGTGCTTTGGAAGAGCCCCTAAGGAGGAAATGGGATCTCCTCCTGCCATGCCTGCTGTTCGCTTACAGAGAGGGACCTCAAGAGGGTGTTGGTTTCAGCCCCTTTGAGTTACTCTTTGGACATCCCGTCACGGGGCCCCTTGCCTTGATCAGAGAAGGTTTGAAGGCTGCCCTTCCAGGTCCCGCCAAGCAAGTGGGGGACTATGTATTAGGCCTCAGACGGAGGATGACACTGATGATGAGTCAGGCAACAGCAAATCTCAAGGCCAGCCAGGAATTGAATAAGTACTGGCATGACCTTAAAGCCAAGCAAGTGGATTGGACTCTGGGACAGGAAATCCTTGTGATGGAGCCTACCAAGCCTAGAGCTTTGGCAGACAAGTGGACTGGACCGTTCATGATCATCTCCAAGATGGGCAAAGTCAATTATCTGGTTGACATGGGAGTCCCGGGGGTAGCCCCTCAGGTATTCCATGTTAACAGGCTCAAGCCTTTCCACAGGCGAGCAGAAGTCTTATGTCTCTTGCTAGCTTCAGAGCAAGAAGAAGATGAGAGCGAGCCCCTTCCTGATTTGCTGCATAGCAATCCTCAGGATGGCTCAGTGGAGGGAGTACATCTCTCTCCAGATCTGATGACAGAGCAGCAGAAGGCCTGCAGGGCATTGCTCCGGCAGTATGCCTCTCTGTTTTTACTGACACCAGACCTTTCACCGTGGTGTAGGCACGAAATTGACACTGGTAACAGTGTGCCCTTCAAAAGCAGGTGCTACCGTATGTCAGATACCGTTAAGAACCACATCCGGGCTGAGGTCGCCAAGATGTTGGATCTGGATGTTCTTAAACCCTCAACCAGTCCCTGGTCCAGTCCCTTGGTCCTTGTCCCCAAGGCAAGTTCCCAGGCAGGTACCAAGGATTGGAGGTTCTGTGTGTACTACCGAGGAGTCAATGTTATCTCCAAAACTGAAGCGCACCCATTGCCAGGGCTGATGAGCTCGTGGACACCATAGGTGCTGCCAAATTTGTGAGCACCTTTGACCTTACCTCAGGCTATTGGCAAATAGCTCTGACCGACCATGCCAAGGATAAAATGGCATTCTGTACACCAGAGGGACTCTACCGGTTTAGGGTCATGCCTTTTGGGTTGAAGAATGCCCCTGCCACCTTCCAGAGATAGGTCAATCATGCGCTCAGTGGGCTGCAGGCTTTTTGTGTGGCCTACTTAGACGACATTGCCGTCTACAGTTCCACCTGGGAAGAGCATTTGACACATCTGGATAAGGTGTTGCAGGCCTTGAAAAGGGCTGACCTCACTATCAAGGCAACCAAGTGCCAGATAGCCCAGGGGAAAGTCACATATCTTGGTCATGAGGTAGGAGGGGGTCAAATCCAACCTCTCCCCAGTAAAGTACAGGATGTACAGGACTGGGAGACTCCCACTACTCAAACCCAGGTGAGAGCCTTTTTGGGCCTCACTGGGTATTATCGCAATTTCATGGCAGACTATGGAACCATCACACAAAGGGGAGTCCCCCAGATGAACCATTAACCAAATAGTTCGAAGACCCAGTTTTTGCTACGACTGAGCCCTATTCCATGGGTTATTAAATTACCTCAAAGAACAGTACACACAGAGAATAGTATTTTTGTTGTACTAAAAATTTCATAGTTTATTACGTAGGCCATAGGTCCTACGATTACAAGCTTAAAAAAGACCAATTAGGTCTATTTGTAATTATGTAGATAAATCAAAACATAAATACATGAACCAGTATAGAAAATGCATGCATACATACATCAACATTTTATGAATTAATCAATTAAAACTTAAGTGACATGGTGTAATAATCAATTTTGAGGAAACACATGCACAAAAACTCTATCTTGCTAGCCCTGTCTGTCTAATGAATCACAGACATCCTCGATTAGCCAATGTCACTTAGTTTGCATTCTAAAAATCATTATTCATGACCAAAAGCACATCCCAGGTCCAACCTCAAGAAAGGGAAAAGTGAAACGTTTACTTAATGTCCCCACAAACAGCAAACACTGTCCAAATATTACCACATAAGGGATAAATACTCAAAAGGCATCATGGGGACAAATAAGTAGCGGAACTAGCACACAAAGGGGAGTCCCCCAGATGAACCATTAACCGAATAGTTCGAAGACCCAGTTTTTGCTACGACTGAGCCCTATTCCATGGGTTATTAAATTACCTTAAAGAATCTACGGCCTACGTAATAAACTATGACATTTTTACTATAACAAAAATACTATTCTCTTTGTGTACTGTTCTTTGAGGTAATTTAATAACCCATGGAATAGGGCTCAGTCGTAGCAAAAACTGGGTCTTCAAACTATTTGGTTAATGGTTCATCTGGGGGACTCCCCTTTGTGTGCTAGTTCCGCTACTCATTTGTCCCCATGATGCCTTTTGAGTATTTATCCCTTATGTGGTAAGACTATGGAACCATAGCTGCACCCCTGCCAGATCTGACTTCACCCAAACAGCCTATGAAGGTTAATTGGACTGAAGACTGTCAAAGGGCCTTTGATGGCTTCAAAGAAAGTCTGTGTAGGGCACCTGTGTTGTGTGCGCCCGATTACAGCAAGCCCTCTATCTTCACCATAAAGCATAGACCAGGGAAGAGTCACGATAATGCAGATGGCCTTTCCAGAAGGTATGTTGACCGTAGGGATGAGGGTGTCTATCTCGTGGGAGATTAGGCACCCTAACCTCAGTCTGGGTGGGGGGCGACTTAGATGCTGGAAATGCATCGGAGGGACAGGGCCTCCGTATCCTTGTCCTTTACTGCCTTTTATCGTGTGTTCTGTCATGTTGTCCGTACAGGAGTTCATGTGGGACTCCTGGCGGTGCAGCTCTCTCTTTTGGTTTGGTGTACAGACCCATGGGATACCCTTATGGCACCCATGGGTGGGGGTATAACCCTGTGCCCCTAGTGTATGTTTTTGGGCACCTGTGTGTGGCCCACAGAGCAGGGTATGGGCTGGTGGCGGCTTCATGCTGAATTTGACAGGTGCTCTGAGTATCCTCCATTTTAGGATACCCAGGCCCTGCCATTGGAATCAGTTGATTCCTGATAGCAAACAAGATGGCCCCTGTGGTCTCTTGCTTTCTATTGCCTGTTACCTTGTTTTCCCAAAGTCCTAGGAAGCCCTGACTCTGTCCCTTCCCCCTGACTGACTGTTGGGTGGAAGTTCCATATATGGTGTTGTTGTGAAGTCCAGGCCAGACAGTCCCAGTGACTGTATGTTGTGGGTACACCCTGTGGGTGGGACCTGGGTGAATGGAGAGTGTGACGAATACACATCTGTGCTGTGGATGTCTAGTATCTGGTGTTTGACACAATGACTGAGGCAGCCCTGCCCGAAACTGGTATGAATGCAGTGAGGAGTGTTGAATGGCTGGGTACTTGTCCCAATACACATAAATTGTTGTGAGTGTCTGGAGAGAAGTGAATGGCCTGAATGCACTATGCACCTGATTGGATACCTGCCTGCATGAATGCCCTTCTGACCGATTGGTTGCCTGAGTGTGACCCAGCAGAATGAATGGGAGATCAACTAGTATATCTGGGGGCCTCTTACTGCTAGAATTCATGTTCAGAAGCTGAAGAGAAACTGGAGTTGAAACTGAAGCTTAACATTGCATCCCTGCTGGAAGAGAAGTCTTGCTGTTGCTCTACTTCATCAATCTGAAAGCTGCTGTGTCTCCAAGGACTGACCCAGAGAGGACCTGGTAAGGCGCCCTCTTCCCGAGCTACGAGGGACCATCATGCACCAGCTGATCTTTGCCAAAGCTCCCTGGTAGACAAACCTACGACAGGCTGCTGACCGGAGACGTGGACTGCTGCGGAATCCCAAAGAGAAGGGCCTGGACTGTTGCCCGCCACCGTCGACGACCGCCGTCGCCGACCAGAGCTGCCGTGCTCCCGTTGCCTAAAAACCTTCGATTCACGGACACGTTCGTCCGCACCCTGCCTTATCCCCTCTGAGAAGGCCAGGCCGTCGACGCACCGAGAAGCATCCGCCGGTGGGTTTCCCGCCACCCAAAGACCACAGACGCCGACGACTCGATGCCCTTGACGGTCCAGAACTATCGACATCGAGGTGCCCCGCATGCCTCTTCCTTGCAGGACGTTTACGCTTCCCCATCTACGAGCACCTCTAGGAACGAAGCTGCCACTTCACCGCCGTAGTTCATGTGTTCATCTCCGGACGTTCGACGACCCGTGGTTCCTGCCTTAAAGGGAGTGCACTCAAGAAGGGCCGTCGATTTCCCAACGAGGAACTCTACAACACCAGGTACTTTGGGGTTGCTGAACTATTGGAAAGATTCTTGTGAACAATATATGGACTGGGCTTGTGATATATCTTTATTCTACAGGTTTCCCAGGTGGGTGGATCTCCACACAGAACTGTGTCTAACGGTAGAGGCCAGTATTCTGCCTATTGTTCTCATCATCTTGCTTTCCTCCTATATCTATTGTTGGTTTCCTTTACAAACTGATTTGTGTGACATTTAACCGTACAGTTGATGCACTTTAATGAGATCTAATAGTAATAGTGGTACCACATAGAACTGTATATTTGCCGTTGTAGATAACCGAGCACAAAGTGAGTTATCGTGATATTGTACATTACCTTGAACATTAGTTATATAAAGACTGGCTGTGTTTTAACTAATACAGTGTGTGGACATTCCTTTGTGGGTGCTTGGGGACTACACTGTACTTAAGAGCCAGCCTGCATCCCCTCTGAGAAGCTAGGGCTTGATTGCTCGTCCATTGCTACCACAATAGAGAATCTTGGCTGGGGTCCTCTGTGCCTCTCCTCTACCATATAGAGAGCAGAAGTACAGACCCCCCTCCAGTCTTTACACTGACGCATATATTTTCTAGAAGAGGTGTTCAAACACTTCAGTATTGTTTTTAAGTTATTTTTCTTTTTCTTTTTTAAATCTTTTTTGGAAGTTCTAATATTGTGAACCTCCTTACTGGAAATGGCCCCAATGCGTTTTGCAGGAGTGAGGATCACAACATCCCTCGGATCTCTAGTGTCAGTTGGGTAACAAATTTAGTTTGACTCATTTGATCAACCTGAATCATAGATATTCCAAAATATGTTCCTAAATGACTTTTGATGGGACTCGATTGACAATCGTCCTTTGTTTCCCTAACCACACAGATTAGTGAGGTTACAAGGGTAGATATTTCTAATAAACCTTTAGTGTTTGCTTTTATTTCATTTAACATATCCCCCTGCGTAGACTGGATAATAGCATTATGGTTACAACAAACCGAGTCCCCTTGTGAGGATACTCTTCCAGGCTTTTGTGCCAAACTAAACGATACATCTCCTGCCTCCCTTCCTCAAGATGCTCCGATAATGCTAGCAGGGAAATCGCTCCCATCGAGAACAGGGGAGGAGTGTTCAACAATGAATCATTAAGGGCAGGTGGCCATTGAGGTGACCTTGTTGCCGCTTCTATCCCCATTATCTGGTTCTGGAGAATTTGAGGTAAAGAATTTATATCCTCCATAGGAATCTGATAAGGGTCATTAGAGATGATGCCATGATGAACACCCATAGCAGGAGCCTTCTCAGTAGAACTAACCCCATCATATCTTAGACATGCCAAGATAGAATCAACCTGTTCTGGGGAATGGGGAAGAGGCAGGGCCATTGTCAGAGACAAACTGTTCCTTCTTGATGTGAAAACTAGAGGAGCACTGATAATATCTTTCCTTGAGGACGCCATATGTTCATTGATCTTCTGTATATTTTCCAGCATATTGTCAAAGCAAACAAAGAAACAGAAAATAACAATGTAAATAATGTCACCTGTAAAAGAGAGTAGATTAGGTGAACAAAATGCTAGCTTAGTCAGTTAGCATTTTAACAACAGCATGCTTATCCGCTTTCTGCTCGGATGAAAACTTAAAACATAAACACCCGCCACCTCGCCACAAGCCAGCAAACAGCCAACAGCACTCTGGAGCCGTTCCGGGAAGCGCGCGGTCAGGGGTTCAAATGCTGTGCTGGGTGGTTTGTGGGCAGGGCTTCATTACCACACTTTGCAGTTGTTTTTACTATTGAAAGAAGTAACAGAATGATAATAGGCGTAGGTCTAATAAATGTCCTATAGGTGTCCAGCCGATGTCTGTTGTCCAGTGAATAAAGTAGATTAGGCAGTTCTTCAATACCTTGAATTTCACACGGCGAGATGAAAAATGCCGGGAACAGCCAGTAACAGCATTAGCAGCCAGGCAGCCAACAGCACTCTAGAGTCACTTCATGTTCTAGAATATGAGAATTACCCAGAGTGTTCCCAGAAAGGAGCAAAGACAAATACTTAGGGACGGGAAATCATTTGTGGCTGTAGGACATTAGGCAACCAGTCCCAGCATTCCTAATCATACTTGCTTGTCTGTAGGTTTTCCTACAGCCAGTGACCATTCTTCTTCCATCATTCAATTTTGAAATGATGACAAAACGAATTAAAGCATTGGTATCATCACTACCCAACTCACGTCATCTACCCAAGGACCGACGGTTAATAGGACATACATCAAGTGGGCTATGTCTGGGGTTGTGGAAGCCCTCAGCCCGTTAATCTATTGATTTTATCTGACTCTCTATGGAAGTCTTTATCCCTTGATGCAGAACTTAAAGTCACATATGACCTTTCTGATTCATTTAGTGCCACCTGGGCATCAACAATCGTGCATTCCTACCACAGTCTTCCCAATCCAGAGTCAAATTGCCTGATATAATTGATAGCGTTGATAGACTTAAATAACACAACGAAGGTGGCGTATTTCGCATCTTCCCAAATATCCACAATTTGAATTTCCACACTGCCTATAAAACGCAATGGGATGATAGAAAGCAGCAGTTCGAGGAACCTGGCCCTACTTATTAAGTACCCTTAGCTAGCACAGAACAAGCTCTGCTGCTTCCACTATCCCTATCGTGGCCACATGGCTTGCATGAGCAAGCACCCCCTCATCTCCGCGCAGGGGAAGCAACCCCTTTGAAGATGGCCGCCACCCACAATGCTGAAACATCAATGGCCTCATCATGCATCAAGAATCACAATGATTGGTCAGAAGCAACCAAAGCCTCGCATATTGAATGCCCAGACTGCAGCCAGAAGGCGGAGCCAGGTCCCAAAGGCCGCCACGCAAGGCCATTGGAGCTCTCTGCATCTCTTTGCTGCTCGTCGCAGCGTCCACAGGTCAGCCCAGACCCGACACAGATGGTCCGAAAGTCCAGAGCTTAGAAATCTGAAAACCTCTGATCTTCCATGAAGCACCCACATGGAAGAACTCGCAGGATGATGCTGATTTCACAATACGCAACAGAAAGCGCTACTCCAACTCAGCACCACAAGGTAAGTGTGCATTTGGCCCCTCACGCATTGCTGCCTCGCCTAATTGTGTTGTTAGCCCCTCTACCCATATATCCTCTGCCACTCCCGAACCCAAGGATCTGCCGCCTACGGCCTCGTTCCACAGTCCTTCACACCTGACCTCCACTCTAACTTCATGCAGTTTTTCACCACTGCCAGGCACGAGCACCCACACCGGCTACATGAAAACAGAGCCCACCATCACCAAACCCGCCGCCAGGCCTTCCCGATTGCTGGAACCCACTGAGTGCCTCCTTATACAGCCTATCTTCAATTCAGCTGAGTGGCTCCTTGCGGGCTCCCTTAGGGATTGCAAAAACACCTGTACACCCCAAAGCATGACAAGGACCCACACTGGCCACTCGATCGCCCCGTATTGGTTCCAGGAACAAGAGGCTCCCTGCAGATCTGCCCACTCCTATCAAACCATCCTACTGAGAAACCTCAGGATATCTAGTCGCACCCCCACACACCAAAGCCCACCTTGTGAGCCGTCTACCCACCCCTACCCTGCCGCTAGCTCCATCAGAGCCCGCTTCCCCTCTTAACACATCCCCACATGATGCCTTACCCAATGCACCGATGACAGGCCAACACCCTATCCCCTTATGCACAACCTTCTCTCCTTAAAGGAGCACTGATTAATGCCAGATCAGTACCTGCCCACATCCTAGACATTCACAACCTCATTGGGCCTCATTACGGGTCTGGCGGTAACCCTGCTGGTGATACCGGCAGGTTGCTGCCAGACCCGAAAAGAATGACTGGTGCCTGACTTCCCAGCAACACCGGGGTATTACAACCCCAGCGGCCGGGAAGTCAGGCGCCGGTAATTCTGTTAATCCCCATTCCCATTGAGTCTCATAGAACTCTATGGGAGTGGGGACCACGGAAGCACCGGCACCGTTGTTAACAATGTTGCTGCTTCCGTTATGGTCTGCCTACCATGGCCGCTGTGCCTGGCAGGGTCAGACCTGCCGGGCACAGCAACTCCGACAGGCAGGCCCATAGTGTGCCGCTCCGGTAACAACAGTGCCGATAGGCTTACCGGCACCGTTGTTACCGGACCGGCATACTTATAATGAGGCCCTCTGTCTCTTACAATCTGAACCTCCTAGCCACCGCGGAGCATGGCTACATCCAGCAGCTGGCCTAGCACTATCCCTCGCCATCCCACCTGGGTACACCATACTAAGAGCAGATAGGCTGAATGCTAGGGGAGGCAGGGTTGCACTAATCTATAAAAATAGCTTGAATATCAGAGAATGCCCAACTAAACCAGACGGGACCTAGGATTTACTCTCTCTTACACTTACCACATCATATACTTTCTCTATACTCCTCAACCTACTTTATAGGCCTCCAGGACCCTTGGGATCATTAGAGGATGACCTCACCCATCTCCTGAATGCTAACCTCAAACCAACTTCCAAAATCATTCTCATGGGTGACATGAACTTGGGCTTAAACGACCCCACCAACCATAACGCCGCCTCACTAACCAGTGTGTTAGAAGCTCTAGGCTTCACACTTCACGTCAACTCTACCACGCATGTCAAGGGCCAAACCTTGGACTGGCTGGAAGACTTAAACTCCATGGTCAATATCATAGATATGTCTCCATGCCCTTGGTCCAACCATTTTGTAGTGAACTTTGTCATCCCACTACCCGGGGACACCCATCATGCGGGTACCCTGATGCCCCTCACTTGGGCGAGAAGCTTTCATAAAATCACATGGGACAGTATTATGCCACTCCTTGGCAACCTCCACCCTAACCTCCTTGCTCACTGGGCTGATAACCCAGCAGCGCGGGCCGACCTTTGCTGGAAGAATACATAGAAAACGCAGTAGACACAGTCGCCCCTCTGGCACCACGCAAGGCCAAAGCTCTATCCCATTCCAACTCTTGGTTTACAGGGGAACTCCTAACCCTGAGAGCCAAGAACCGTCAGGCGGAAGTAGCCTGGAAAAAACACCAGACAGACACCCATCAATGCTCTGTTTAAGGCCGCAGCCTGGTTGTACAAACTAGCCATCACCCAGGGTAAAGTGATCTCATATAATGACAGAATCACAAGTGCCAATTCAAACACAAAGGAGCTGTTCACCATCCTTAAGGAACTGGAAGCCCCTGCACAGGCCACCAGGCATCCTTAAAGACGAAACCTGGTGTATGGATATTCAAGAAGCCCTTCTAAAAAAAAGTTGCCACCCTTCAGGATAAAATTGCCACCAAACAAACCACTATTCAAGTGCAACCACCCAACAGGCCATAATCTGCCACCCTCCACCAAGACTCTTTCCACTTCCGCCGGGTGTCTGGAACAGAAGTGGGCTCAATCCTCAAAAGTCTCAAACCCTGTTATCAAAGAATGCGCAGAAACACTCACCCCGCTCCTCACCCATTTCATCACGCCTCCTTCATCACAAGTACAGTTAGTACCTCATTGAAATAAGCCTGGGTCCTCCCATTACTAAAGCCATTCTTGAACCGGCCTTGCCCATCAACTATCGGCCTATCACAACAGTCCCTTTCTTGCTTACAATCCTAGATAAGGCAGCCTATCTACAAATCCAGCAATATCTAGAATCCAACCTAATACTGGGTCTTCGCCAATCAGGCTTCAGACCAGGTCATGGGAGAGAATCAACCTTGCTGGACTTAATAAAGCAACTGGATGCCATTAGAGACAAAGGCAAGCTCACCCTCCTTCTCCTATTAGACCTCTCAGCTGCCTTTGACTTGGTGGACCATAATATTCTCTGTCACCACCTAACATCAGCAGCTAACTTCTCGGAGGACGCTACCTCCTGGGTGGCCTCATTCCTGGCTCACAGAACCATGCGAGTTTTCTCAGACACTGCCTCTGCCCTCCCCATCTCCTTTGGAGTGCTCCAAGGCTCGTGTTTCGCCCCCACACTTTACAACATATTTACATTACCCCTCTTTAACCTCCTGGACTCCGTCGGCATCTCCTACACGATCTATGCTGACGATACGCAAATTCTCCAACACCTCACAGGGAACTACACAGATGACGTCCGAGCCCTGTTCTCAGCTTACTCGGTGGTCCAAGTTTGGATGGCTACTAATGGCCTCTGTCTAAATGATGAAAAAATAGAGATACTGTTGGTTGGTTCTCCATCAGCCTTGAAAAACCTCCCCCCTCAGTTTGAAATCTTCAACATTCTACATATTCCAGCTTACTCTTCTGTAAAAACCATAGGAGTATACCTAGACTCCTCACTCTCCCTAACACGGCAAGTCAACGCCATTGCACCTCTACGGCCTACACCACAAAGCTCATCAATGTTACTAGACCTTTCCTGGACCCTACCAATTGCCTCACCATCATCAGAGCCAGACTGGATTATTGCAACGCCCTATTCACAGACACATCCGCCCACAACATTCACAAATAACAAGTGATCCAAAACAATGCCATCCGTTCTTCCCTCAATATCCCTAAAAGAGAGAACATCTCTGGGGAAAGAAGGAATACCCACTGGCTGCCAGTCAAGGAGAGGATCATCTTCAAAACACTTACTATCACGCACATATGCCTATCCAACGCAGCTCCACCTTATCTCTCCGAAGGTCTCGCTAAAGCCCAATCCTCCAGACCCACTAGGAGATCCTATGTCCACAAACATGTCCTGCCGAAATCTAAGCAATCCAAAAGTGGAGGTGCCAGCTTCCCTTCAGTAGCCGCTCAACAATGGAACGCTCCGACTCCGTACTTAAGGACAGAACAATTGTGCTGGGCCTTCTGGGAAGCCGTGAAAACCTGGCTCTTTACCTGGTGCCTGGACACCACAATGCCTGTTATGTTTTATTTCCTACTGAAAGTAAGAGTACCTGGTTGTAACAGCGCCTTGATGCCCACAGGTTTTGCATGCTTAATAAATGTAAAAATACATAAAAAAGAAGCTACGTATTTGAAGTGTCTTGCATCGCAGTGTAAGTATGGGGCAATTAGGCTCCATATCTTCAAATGCATTATTGATATCCGAAGCAACTTGTGCAGTTTGTGTATGGCACTCATTCAGATGAATATGCGGTTTCCTACTACGGTCTATAGGAAATATAGCCTTGTCTCCAGAATCCTCAGTAAGCAGCGACAGAGGGTGCTTATCAATAACAATGGCTACCTGCGACTGCAGCTCCACCACTTCACTGTCCTAGGATTTTTCTTATCCCATATCATTATCATTAGTCTGAGACATGGCATCTTTCTGCATTGTTTTCCCCCGTGCCCGAGTAGGCCCAAAAAACTCCTCTTAATCAGCTATTACATCATCATGAATACTTGCACCCACCTTCTGTTTGTTTTTACGTGCAGCTCTTTTACCATTCTCTGTATCTAGACTACTCGTTTTTCTACTAGTAGTTTGCTGCATCAAAAAGGACTGCATATCTTCATTGTCTCTAGGCTTAGTTAATGATCTTCTAATATGCACTCTTTAATACTTAAAGAGACATTCGCTACATTACGACCCTTTGTTATATTAACTTCCTTTTTCTTCTTATTCTTCCCATTAGGAAGAACAGGCTGCACCTTCTCCCTCTTAACTTCTTCTTCAATACAACCCAAGCCACACAACATTAGCTTCTGAGACAGGAGGGTCAGTTCTTGGTTTGCCTTTCCTATTCCCACCCCCTCCCCATACATGACTGCATGACTGCATGACAGAGCACTTTCTTATTCCGCCTCCCATGTTTCTTTCCAACCTGTCCGTCCATCTGCATATTGGATTCAGATTCCCTCACTTCATCCATTCTACTACTCCCTTCACTATCAAACTTAGTTCCAGGATTGCGATAATGCCTGCTAATACGTCCTTATTCGCCCACATCTCAGGATGGCATTCTATTTCCTTTGCGCTGAAACATACCATACCATCCAACTCAGATGTGCTCCTGTTTTGAGTGTTAAATATCTTGACATCTTTGGAGGTCACCCTATTCAATATAAGGGATTTATGATGAATCTAATGATATCCTCACTCCTTTCCCTAAGGTAGTCTCTCTCTATGTGGCCACGGGATGGCAGCCGCTACCTGATCCTGACCCTAGGGGAGGCTATATGAGGGCGGACCATCTCGGAGGGGGGAGAAAACCCTCGGGGAGAGGGGAGGAGGCCATCGGGAAAAGTCACAAACCCCCCATTTCCTCTTGGGGATGTTCCCTCCATTCCTCAAGCCTTAATGGCTTATTGCACCACCCATACTCATCCATGTACTGACTCCTGTGTTAATATTCCACAACATGATAACCAGAATAATACATTTATTACTGAGATGAGGAAGAGGCAGGGAGAAGTCATGATTAGCCCCGAAAGCATCCCATACCAGCTTTCTCAACTATAAATAAAGAATCATCCATCAACTACTGAGGTGAATAAGAGACCAAAAAAAGTAAAGATCACTAAAACCGGGACACCTATGCTGCTGTCTAGTCTTTGGAAACTGCTTAACCAGACTGGGAAGTTTAAAACCCACACAGCTTGCAGCAATGAGGGAGAGCTGCAGATGCTGAACAGCGCGGTTACCTGCATGAACACTGGCTGGAACGTTGGGGGAGAAGACGCAGCAGGAAACGCGGCCAAAGGTAATCCAGCAAGCAGGAAAAAGGAACGAGAGTGCAGAGGATGTGCTGGCTGAGCGGGAAAGGTAGCAGACACGTAACACTGGCACAGCAGAAGCACAGTGGATGACAGGTTTCCCCCCTTCCCCCCGAGACACGAACAGAAGCAGAGAGGCGCGAGAGACACTTGGAGCACCATATAAAGCCCAGGGAAGTGGAGAGGGTCACCGAGTTGCCTGACAATGTGTACTGCTTTGAAATAGCTTACTGTAAGCAAAGTTAAATATGTGAAGAGGCTAATAAATCTAATAGCTTTACCACGAGTGAGCAAAGTGAAGTGTGTGAAGAAGCTAAAAGACCCATAAGCCATTCCACGAATGGGTCGAGAGGACAGAAAGAGAAAACCAATTAACGGTGAATGAACTTGAGAGAGTGGCCAAAGCCCTACATATGAAGGAGAGAACCATTAAAGAAATACTGTGCCACAATTAGGCTGGTATTTTTCATGGATAAAAGAGAATTGTAATAAAGTTATGATATAAAGGTCCAGGCAGGAGAGTACACCAGGTGATTAGAATTGTAATGTTATGGTATGAAAGTCCTGTGAGGAGAGTGTACCAGGTGAAGATAGATGTGTAAAAGCCCCTAAAGAAGTCCTGACAGAAGGATATACCAGGCCAAATCAAATGTGTATTAAATTATAGGAGAATCCTTAGGAAGTCACATGCTCTAGGATCCTGAACAATTTGAAACGTGATTCTTTGTTTTAAACTTACCTGCAAAAAAAGGAACCTGGGGAAGGGAACTGTTTCTCCAAGAACTGTGTGTGCGCCAAGAGGGAGAAGCCATCCTCTTGGGCTACAAGGAACTTGCATATTGGGAACAAGAACCTGGGCAAGGGATCCATTCCCCGGCATTGTAAACATTGTCCAATTGGAACTTTTGGTTGGAGTTATATCTTTTCGTTGAATTGGAACATTTGTGCACCTTGAGATTCAGATGAATATCCTTTGCACCTTAGAATTAATTTGTAAAGTGTAGTGGCAAGTAAAAGATTTCAGACGCAGGACTTATTTTTACTTTGGACATCTTTCAACAGACAGACGCCTTATTTTTTGGTTGAAGTTGGGAAATACCTCCTAGGATAGGCAAAGTAAGTAATTTACCCAACACTTTTGATTTGAAATAAAAGTCTATAGCCAAACCTTTGCATCTACTGTGTCCACATCTCATTCCTAGCTCCTCACATTGCATGTCTAATTTCTGCTCTAAATTATCACATTTTTCAACTAATAAACATAATTAATTCTCCAGAACAGTAAACATTGCTGGCGATGAACAACTTGCAACACTTCTATGGGAGACATTTAGATTACCTTCTTCCTCACTACCCCCAATTGTTGCTACTACCTGGTCATCTTCAAATATTATGGAAGTGGAGGAAAGCTTGTTACGTGATGAGGGAACCATGTGAATGTCAACCATGTCGACAACAATGGTTTGCTTCTGTCTTCTGACGTTATGTATCCCAGCATTATCTACCAAAGTAGACACTTGTCCAAAACCACAAATTTGGTTGATTCGGTCAGCAAGTCCATATGGATAGCCTCCCTGGAACGGTTTCCTCTTCCCTTCTTGGAAAAGGTTTGTAATGTGTAATGTTCGTTTCTCCATGTCCTCAGTATTAGGTACTCAAATCGTTTTGAGCATGCACATCCTGGGTTGCCTCAGTTCGTAAGCACATTTAGACGACTCTTATCAACTCTTCATTCTCAATGTTTGCCTTATCTGGCACAGCCACAGGGGAACTTCCTCCAATTACAGGGGTTCTTGCCCTATCCGTCTCTCCACCATATCGCATAGTTGCCAACATCACCCATTCCAATCTGTAGGTGCTTATCCGGTCCTTGTTTTTTCTTTCCATTCTGGGACTTGTAGTCCGAGTTTTATAATGGGGAAAAGTGGAACTACAAGTCCCAGTTTTCAACAACAAAAATATCAGGACTGGATAAGCACCTACAGATTGGAATGTGTCATGTTATCGTCTGACGGCGGCGCACTTTACGTGCTGTGCGCACAACGCTTCTGCATCCAAGCTGCTCTTAAATATCCGTAGAGCGGTTCAAAATGCGGGTTAATGCCCAACAGTCACTGTGAAGCTGTCTGGGTTCGGAAGTCCTTTGGTAGTATGGTAGAAAGAAATGCAGCGTTCACAAAAAAGAACAAATCAGTAGCCTGATACTGTGTCCATTCCCTCCCCCCCCAGCTATAACTGCTTGTATTGTCTATTAATAGCAGTCACGGTAATCCCTTTTAAAAGAGCCTTCCCCGCCCACTTTCATCCCAACAGTTTGAAGATTATTGGTAGCAAGGAGTAAACGTCATTGTATTATAGTTTGTTTGTTTGTTTGTTTGTTTTTATTACTTGTATTGCGCACCAGACCCAGGGGTAACCGGGTGCATTTTTATAAGACAACTTACAGCTTAGTTACAGGAAAAACACATGGCAAAAAGAAACAAGAAATATACCAAGAATATATATACACAATATACACAACAGGCAGGAGTGCTGGTGCACGTATTTACAGTTCTACTTAAGCAGGCAGTAACTGCTAGGCAGTAGGTGTGTGCAAAGTGCAGAGAGATGCAGGATAAGTCCAGGCAGGATGGTGGTCTGTTATTTGTCTGTGTCTTTAATCCACCTTGTAAGGTTGTGTCGGAAGGTGAAGTATGGTTGATTTGTCCGCAGGGTGGGTGGTGTGCCAAGGATAATGATTTCAGTTTTGTCATCATTCAGGCATCGTCCGTGAGTGGCCATCCATGCCTGGATGATGAGATACACCCTGTTCACCACGGCCAAATCCTTATCATAATCACCAGTAAGTGGTAGGAGAATCTGAGTATCATCTGCATAGTTAGTGTAGGTGATACGAAGAAAGTCCAGATCATCGAAAAGGGGCTTCGTGAAGATGTTGTAGAGTGTAGGAGAAACTCAAGATACCTTGGGCACGCCGCATGTAATGGGGATGGAGTCTGCTGTCGCGGTGGTGGAGAAGACTGATGGTCCTATTATTGAGGAAGGATTGGATCCAGTCTGTGGCTTTTTCAGAGAAGTGCGCAGCCATGTCCAAATGCCTACAAAGGACCTTGTGGTCAACAAGGTCAAATGCAGCTGATAAGTCCAAAAGGAGGAGTAAGACTTGTTTTCCTTGATCGCTTAGCTCGTCAATTTGTGCATTTAGATCTAAAATGGCTGTTTCGGTCCCGTACTGGGGACGGAAGCCAGACTGCCGTGCTCCTAGCAGGTTGTTCGTTTCAAGGTATTTCTGAATTTGTGAGTGCGCCACTTTATCTATAATTTTTAGGAGGAATGGCACGGTGGTGATTGGGTGGTAATTCGTGGGTATGGCTGGGTCTAGCGTCTGTTTTTTAAGCAGTGGGAGAACCCAAGATTCTTTTAAGTTGCTCGGTATAGATCCTATTGTGAATGAGGCGTTAATGAGTTTTGAGATAAAGGGAGCCAGGTCTCTGGCTGCGTCCTTTTGGGCTGGACATTGGTCCCCCTGACAGTTTGATGGTTTGAGTGACAGAATTATTTTTTCAGTCTCAATAATAGAAACTTTGGAGAACTCGAAGCGAGGAGTGTCAGTGTTATTTTTTGGTGGGGTGTTAGACATTTTAGGCTTCGTATCCAAGCTAAGTGAGGCTTTTTTCTTGGCAATTTTAGATTGGAGAGTTGACACTTTGTTAGCTAGGGCTAGCTGAATATTGGTGCACCATAGTTTGTCTTTGACACAATTGTCTGGCACTGGGATAGGAGATTCTATTTCCTTTAAGATGATAAAGAGTTCCTTCATGCTAGAGTTGGCTTGGGCTATTCTAGTGTTATACGTTTCTCGTTTTGTCGACAATATTTCCTTTTTGTAGAGGGTAGATATATCCCTCAGAGTGCTTTTATTTTCTTTAGTGGGTTGTAGTTTCCATGCGACCTCAGATTGTCTTTTTTTGGTGCGAAGTGTTTTCAGGTGGGGGGGTGTACCAGGAGTTGAGGTGGGCTCATTTTGAGCGGTGCAATTGAGTCCAGTACAGTACAGAGGCCATGATTTTGTTATACTCATTCACTAGAGTTTCGGGGTGCAGGTTGTCTGGTAGTGAATTGAGTGTGGGGAGGATGAGCGGGAGTAGGTTATCTGGGGTGATGTTTCTCTTATTCCTTGTCGGGATGGACAGAGCTGGCTGGGCTAAGGTAGGAGTAGGTCTGTCGGTTTCTAGAACAAATGTTATAAGGTGGTGGTCTGTCCAGATTTGGGGGGATATCGATAGGATGGAGGTGTTGCAATTGTGGTCTGTGAGCACCAGTGGCTACACAGCATTGTAAGCAATAGGTGTTCCCTTTAGTTCACCTAAATAGCACTCATTTTATCGACTGCGTAAGGAGAAAAGGCAGAGACAGTCCTGCCACAATTCAAACCTGCGTGTAGGCTGCAAAAAGAGCTGTCAAGATTTTCATTTACGATTCCTTCGCCTCATGGGAGGAACACACTTAACCGTACAACACTAAGTTACTTTCAAAGTAACTGCTGAGTATCAACATTCTAAAGCACGGCAAAGCTAGTAATGCAGGCAAACCATTGGTTGATGAAGTTCTCATGTTTTTAGCAGATGTCTCTTTACATTCCTGTACACATCACAAATGTGCAACTTCAAGTACCAGAACGCAACACGTGAGCCTAGAAGGCAGGACTAGCTGGTTTTTATCCAACTGTGAGGAAGCTATAAGTGCCAATATGCCCCATTTCACCAGTCCACTCCTGGTTCTCTTTCCATTTTTAACTACCCATTGTTGGTAGCAGGTGCAAGATGGTGCGAGTACCTGTGCATCTAACAAAAGCTTAAAAGCTATGCACAAACCAAAAATGTTGGATTTGTCAATGCTTGATTTATTTATTTATTTGTTTGTTTGTTTGTTTGTTTGTTTGTTTGTTTGTTTGTTTGCATTTGTAAAGCACTCACACAGCCCAGGGGAATCGAGGTGCTGTTACAGGAATATGTCTTAGTTGCAACAGAGAGGTGGGTGATTGGTTACATTAGCCCGCATGCATGTATTATTACAATGTGTAGGTGAGTGGCTTGGTTACAGTTGCCTTTCATTGGTTAGATAAGCTTGAGTCGTTCTCCCATTACATATACATTGTTCAAGCCTGAATAAGAGGCGGCAGGGTTACATTTGAGGTGCAGTCATACAGAATCAACTTTTAGACAAACAGTCTGGTTTTGACGGCTTTGCGGAAGCGAGATGAGAAGGTTCACTTCTAATGGACTAAGGCAGTGAGTTCCAGTGGCTCTGGAGGCAATGAATGGGAAGCTAGCACCACCACCTCTTGCACGTTTAATTCTTGGGACCGGCAGTAGGTTGGCATATGGGGTTCTAATGGGTCTTGCAGCCGGAGTCAGGAGGACTCTGTGGGAAAGGTAGGGCGGTGCGGTGTGGTGGATGCATCTATGTGTGATGGTAAGTGTCTTGAACAGGATGCGCTGGCGGACAGGCAGCTAGTGTGCTTGCTGTCTGGCTGCAGAGATATGTTCCCTTTTGCAGATGCCCAATTCTGCGCAGAGGGCGTTATTCTGAATGGTTTGTAATTAGTACAAGTTTTTTGCTGAGGTTCCTGTGTAGAGTACATTACAAAATTCTAGCCTTGAGCCCATGATGGCTTGCACAATTGATAGGGAGTTGGTGGTGGATAAGAATGGTCTGGTGGCATTGAGGAGTTTGGAATAGTAGGCTGCACAGGTAGCTGTTGCGCTTACTTGTCTGAACATAGTTAGGTTAGTGTCTAAGTAGACTCCAAGAGTTTTGACTGACTGGGAGACTGGGATGGTGATTTTGTCAATGGTGAAAGCTTGGTATTTAACGTCAAGGATGATGGGGGAGTCAGTGGGGGCTAGCAGAAGAAGTTTTGTCTTGTCCCCGTTCAGACATAGCCAGTTTCTTTTTCCGCCATCCATATGTGGATGGTGGCGTAGATTGAGTTAAGGGTGCTGGAATCATTCTCATAGTTGCCGGCGAGAGGAATGAGGACTTGAGTATTGTTGAGTATCGTCAGCATAATTAGCGTACATGATGCCGAGCGAGTCAAGTAGATTGGACAATGTGGGCAAAAGGCATGAGCCATGCAGTACTCTGAAGAGGATGATTTCTGGGTTTGCAGCTGCTAGGTTTGAGAAGACATGCATGACTCTACCTTCAAGGAAGGATGCAACCCAGGTGATTGCGTTCAGAGAGAAGAAGGCTGAGGAGGAGAGATGTTGACCTAGAAGATTGTGATCCCCAAGGTCAAATGCTGCTGATAGATCTAATAGGAGGAGAAGGGCAAGTTTTCCAGAGTCCCTGATACCATCTGTTTGATTTTTAAGGTCCAATAGGGCCATCCCTGTGCCGTGACCAGGACGGAATACGGATTGACGGTTGCCAAGGATGTTTTTTGATTCTAAGAATTCCTGGACTTGCAGGTATGCTGCTATGTCCAGGATCATGAGCAGGAAGGGTACGGTGGTTATGGGTCTGCAGTTATTGGGATTGGTAGGGTCAAGTGAGTTCTTTTTTAGAAGGGGACGAACCCAGGCTTCTTTTAGGTTTTAAAAACAGATCCTGGTGCAATAGAGGCATTGATGAACGCTGTGATGAATGGTGTGAGCAGGTCAGCACATTCCTTGAAGAGGGATGCAGGGCAGATGTCCCCTTTGCATGTGGATGGTTTGATGTTCTTCATGATGGCAGTGACTTCTGTCTCATTGACGTCTCTGAACGAGAAGAGGGTGGTGTCGGTAGTCTGCTGGCTAGATGTGGGTAGTTTAGTTGTATTGGGGAGGAGTGGGTTGAGTTGATTTGCTCTGATTTTGTTCTGCAGAGTGTCAAGCTTGAGGAGCATGGCTGCTTGTATGTCAGCGCACCAGGCTTCATTCTTTAGTATGGCTGGAGGGGCGAGGCTGGAGTTTCTAGCTACCTAAAGATGGAGAGAATGTCTTTACAGTTGGACTTGGCATTGTCTATTCTGTTGCTGAAAGAGTTGGCTTTGGCAAGGAGAATAATGAATATAAAAAGCTAGACAGTTTGTTAAACTCAGGCTTGTCTAGTGCAAGTTGGCTGGCTTGCCATTTAGATAAGGCAGTGTGCTTTTTGGTGCGTAGAGTGGAGAGTTCAGGAGTAAACCAGTTGTTAGCGTGTTTAGTGTGTTTGGATTTACAGACCTTTAAGAGTGTAATGGCATCAATAGCTTCAGCTAGAATGGTGTTGAGTGTGAGAGCCAAAGCCTCCAGATTTTTGGAGAATGTATCCTCAAGGGCTGGGACCTTGAGGACAGGTGCTAGCCTTTCCCTAGTGAAGAAGCGTGCACTTCTAGTGAATGCCGAAGGGAGAGGTAAGGTGTTGGCTTTTTGGAACTTCAGTGTCGAGAGGGTGAAGAGGATGAGGTGGTGGTCTGTCCATGCGAGAGGTTGGCTGTGACATCTGGGGCACAGTTGTGGTGGGCTAACCAGTCGATGGTGCTGCCCTTGTTGTGGTTGGTGTTGATAATGGAGCATGAGAAGCCTCGAGTTTCTAGTGCTTTAGCCAGGTTTTTGGCCAGAGTGTCTTAGGGATTGTGAACCCTAGGTTTCAATCACCTGCTAGGATAACCTTAGAGGATGTTTTAAGGTTATCTGAGACAAGGTGCGTGATGGAGGAGTGGAAGTCAGCTAGCCGGCGTGGTGGGTGATAAACAATGTGAAATGTGATGGTGCATTTGTGTAAGGTGGTGATTTTTAGGGATAGAAGATCGTAGTAACGGGAGTTAGTGTGGTCTATTTTTCCGTATAGCAATGGAGTCTTTGGCTATGAGTGCCACTCCGCCTCCTTTAACGAGAGGGCGGTCCTGGTGGAATATGGTATAGCCCAAGGGGAGTGCTATTGCCAGAGCTGGGCCAGATGCTTCCTAAAGCCAGGTCTCGGTCACAGCACATAAGTCTAGATCATGGGTGGTGATTAGATCATGTAGGTCTGCTGCATGAGCTGGGATAGATCGGGCGTTGATGAGGGCGCAATTTAGATGTGTTTCAGTGGCAGCATGGCTTGTGGTTGCAGTTTTCTGCCTGTGGGTCATGGGGAGGGAAGGCTTGTTCCAGGTAGAGGGCTCAGGAGGGGCAGGCATGTGAGGGCCTGTGGCTTGGGCGGGCTCTGGAGGTGAGGTTTGACTGTGTGGAGGACTTTTTCTATGTAGCCCATGTCCCTGGAGCATAGCCTAAGGTTGCGGCAGGCAGTGCTCATGGGTCGTGTTGTGTGCGGGAGTGTGAGGGTTTGTGTTTGAAGGCACGCGTTGTGGCGTGCAGGATGCAAGGGTTCTGTCTTTGGGGGGGCACATGGTGCTCAAAGCGTGTTAACTTAGGATAAATTTTGGATGAGCATCAGTAGATGGCTATGGTCAGAGTAGGCATTCAGTACGGTTAGATCAATAATCAGTGTGCAACAATCAATGTTTTCCTAACATGGACAGGATGCATGGACAGGATGCAACAATCAATATAGCAGGCAGGGCACATGCTATAAACAGGACATTAAACATGCTTTAAACAGGACTTCAGTGGCTTTGTCAATGCCTGTTTTTAAAAGGACTTCAGATAAGGACACGCAGAGTACTTATAAATCGAGTGGCTGAAGGCAGACCCCTTAACAGATTTCTATTACACCGGTAGCGTATTTACAACTCCAATGAATAACTACAGGCACTTTGAATGCAATGCCTCATGGTAAGGCTTGATTAAAGCAAGCTCAAATAGTTCCCATTAGGGGGTGTTTTGGGGAGGAAGAGGCCAGAATGGGTGGGAATGGCCATAATCATTAGCCTGGCCATGGGTGGGCACATACCCCAAACAACACCTATAGACTGTGGGCCTCATTACGACCCCGGCGCTAAACCATGGTGCTATTAGCACCATGGTCCATGCCGGAGTCCGCCATGGTGAATGGCGGAATTACCGCCCCATTCCAAGGTTGGCGGGGCGGTAATTCCCCATTCACCATGGGCCCTTCCCCATTCCCATTTTTGCCCCATAGGGCTCAATGGGAATGGGGAAGGCGCTAAGTACGCTGCCGCAAATTGCGGCACCGTACTTAGCACCAAGGTCCCTTTGCGGCACCCTACTTTAACGGCTGGTAAAACCAGCCGTTAAGGTCGGGTCCCGCAAAGGGACCTCGTAATTAGGCGCTAATAGGTTAACGGCGCCGCAGTCTTTTGCGGTGCCGTTAACCCATTAGAGCCTGGGTAGTAATGAGGCCCTGTGTGTCACTCCTCATATGTCCTTCCTCTGTGTCCCTCCTCATATGTACTCCAATGCAAAGGTTTCAGCTTATAGGTGTTGCAAGCGACACATAATAGCCCAATCTAAAAACCAGCATTATGTCTGGAGGCATTAGTATCACTGACATCTACAAATTGTTTCATACTGTTACATGGTGTACAAGGTGACCAGGTGCTTTGTGGAAGTGATGGCCATATTTGAAAGTTCCATTGTGAGATTCAAACCCCCCTGGTAAAGTTAGAAGGCAAGTGCTCTGTGCAGTGCTTCATTTGCCACAATATTTACTGAACATTCCTTAGGGGAGGAACTACCAACCTCACCTCTATAATGTTTGTTTAATCCAATTCAGCATTTATCATTGTTTCTGGCCTTGCATTTCTATTCATAATTTGCCCCAAATGTACCCGAATTGTGCCCTCTAGTGTGACAAGCGAATACATTGTGAACACTGTGGCTCCCAAAACTGGGCTACTTTTTAGGGGGATGTGGGACACTTTTTATTTTAGGGGGAATGTGGGTAACATGCTGTGTGGTGCCTGGGCCTATTTTATGTTCCAGTTTGACCCTGCCACCACCTTTCCAAACCCGCGTGAGTCCTCCCGGCTCCTTCGAAACCACTGACTAATCCCACCCCTTTCCCGTTTGATGGTCCACGTGCCAAGGGCCCCATCTCCTACCTCGAGGCTGAGTAACCCGTTGCCTGATTTTACGCTGAAAACCATTTCAGCAGAGCCTGAGTCAGTATAAGCCGAAATGGCCCATATGCCATTCTTTTGAGCAGTATGAGTGGTGGTGAAAGCAAGTGAATGTTGATGTATCAGACAACAAGAGGCGCTTTCACGTTCTTCTGAGGCCGCCATCCTGCCCTTCGTACATGTAAGCTTCGAGGTAAACCACATCCACCCTTGCAAGAATGCAATAATAAAATGATTGCAGATGAAAAGGTGGAAACCATGGTGCTCCAGTGCTCCCCTCTCCCATCCAGCCTCCCTCCTCTTAATCCCACAGACAGGTGGCAGCCGTCAAGCTTCCCCGGTTCCCCACCCACGTTTTTCCACTTAGCCCTGACACCAGTAGCAACTGTCAAACTTCCCTCCTGTTTCTTTATTTGATTGCTTCTAGCACACACCTAGCTCAAGATCAGTGGAGCGCTTTTCAATGGGAGGGTGTCAGCATTGGGTTTGGTGTGTTACACAGTAGCATAGCAGTGTTGGTAGAGGAAGGCTGTACCCCACACACCCCTCATCTTCTTGGCCCTTGACACAAGTGGCCGCCATAAACCTTCTCACATGAACACCACCCACCTCTCCTCACTAGGACCTCTGAAACCAGTGGATGGCCCTCCAACAACCCTCCACTGCTCACTCTGGCTTTTCCTTCCTCTTCTTAAATTATACATTAAAGTAGGTAACTCACATTTGCTCTTTACTTACTGTATTGTAATTGCATTCTTTCTCCCGCAATACAATCTTGCCAGCAGTACTACTGTGTACTTCTTAACTGTACTGCATTTGTTGGGAAACTGGCATAGTATAAAAGCTGTATCCATAACACAATAGTACAATGATACAAGGTGCGTAGAGTTATTCACATATTTGTTACAGCCCCATAGTGCTTCACAAACAGGGGGAGCACCCTCTTAATGTAGTTTATCGCCCTTTTGTAGCTATCTGGGGTCAGGAACTGCCAACATATTTTGAGATGCCCCCCTAGAGTTATGCCTTGTTGGTGGCCTTGTGCACATACTTGAGGTACCCTCTTAAGTTGTGCCCAGATTACCTTCATTGGATTTGGGTCAGGAGATTTTGAGAGTGTTTGGACCCTAATGAACTCTTGTTCCCCCTGTCATGGGCAGTGTACATGAGAAGGACAAAGAGGCTGACACAAAGAAATTGTTCTCAAGAAAGTAATGTTTATTTACCCAACACAAATGGAAGATGGTTTCTTGACCAGGGGATGATGAACAATGGAAACATCCCTTTCGAAATTCTTGAAAACCTCTATGTACTAGGTTCCTGGTCCCTAGGGTACTCGACTCATAATTACCCCTGACATAGCCTCCCTGTTGCACTGCCTTGTACCTCCTTCCACCGCACAAATCTGACTTGAGCCTCCCTGGCTAAAGGGGGTGTTTGGTCCAATTCCCTCCTCCTCAGCCTTTGCAACTCTGTCTCCTCCTTTAGCTTCCCTCTGTCGTCCTACTCAGATGGCAATGGTTCTCTCCCCCTGCCACCATCTGAAGTCCTCCTCTCCAGGTGATAACTCTCTAATTTCAACATCCACAGTATAACCTTTTCCAGATGGTAATTATCGCCCTCCAGCCTCCTCAATATAAGTAGCTCCACATGGTAACTCGCCTCCTGATCTGTAACGTTGTCCCTCCAACGTACAAACAATGTCATCCCAGCTCTCCTCTAAACAGACCTCATGCTTACCAGTCTCCTCCAAACACCGTCCTCCAGCTACTTTTTTAACACTCCACACATCTGACTGTGCAAGCTGATGATTATAGCCTGGTATCTCCTAACCTAGGGTAGTGCACATTGGCATGGATTGTACCTATGGAGTGTAGGCAGGTCCGATCTCCGATTGAGCTATGTGGTCATGAGGGCTGTAAGAGGGTTGGCCTTAGCTTGTATTACAGTCTGCCATCATATACAATTCTACATATGTCTTAGACTTGTGTGAGGTCTCCTTTACTCCCATTAGAAGCCCTGAATTGGCTAAATTTAAATGGGGACAAGACGAAGGTACTGTTGGTAGGCTGCCCGCCTAACCCCTCCTTGTGGACCTCTGCTTTTTGGCCCTCTACCCTGGGCCCGCTACCCAACCCGGTTAGTAAAGTAAAGAATTTAGGAGTTATCCTGTCCGCCTCTCTATCGATGTCCAACCAGGTCACGCCGTGTGCCAGTCCACCCACCACCAGATTCGAATCCTCAAGAGGGTCATGCCCTTGATCCCGGAAGCTCTCCGCCCCCCTGTGGTGGCCGCGTTAGTCCTCACACGACTGGACTATTGCAATTCACTCTATCTGTCTCAACCGATTGGCCTTATACACCGCCTTCAGCGTATACAGAACCTTGCTGCTAGGCTGGCCACTGGCTCCCCTTATGGTGCCCACATCACGCCAGTACTTTGCCAACTGCACTGGCTCCCGGTGAACCAGCGGATTCATTTTAAATCTCTGTGCATTGTTCACCGGGCAATTCATGGTCAGGGAGCTGAATTCTTGCAGCTCAAATTCACCCGATACTGCCCGGACCGGGACTTACGCTCTGCCACTTCTAACTTGCTTACTGTCCCAGGTTTAACCGGACAAGGCTTGGAGGTAGAGCCTTTTCTGTCACCGCGGCCAAACTTTGGAACAACCTCCCTGTATCTCTTAGGGCCACTGTTAACCATCTTGGATTCAGAAGAGCGTTGAAAACTAATCTGTTCTAAGTTTGTCCTCTCCACCGGCCTTCTTCGATTGGGCAGCTTCCTTTCCAGCGCCATGATGCCTTTGGGCGAATGTGCGCTTTACAAATGGTAATAACATAACATAACATAACATAACTGTTGATAATGCCTGCTTTGAAATGGGTCCTCCTTTTTCCTATTGTTAATTAAAGGGGAAGTTGTGTGTTGTAAATGTAAAGATTTGGCCCAAGGGACATACCAAACCTGCAATCCCTGTGACACTAGCAGGAGAACATTGTCTATTTTGTCCCTCACAAGGATAACGTGCTTTTGTTTAATGTTGTTTGTCCAGAACAACTTTGTATCTGTGGGACTCCATGTTCTCTGCAAGTCTGATTAATTTTCATAAATGTTTGCTTCGGCAGCTGTCCTGAGGTATGAAATGTATTTCCACACTTCCTGGTTATTTCAAAATACTACATCTTTGTTTCCAGAAAGGGAAAGTTATTAATTTCTACACTAGGTTTTTGGGTCTGGTCAGGGTGCTGGAATAGAGCTGTAAGACTCCCAGTATCATGCTTAGAAGTATTCTCAAGTGATTTGCACTTGATGTCCTTATCTTAATTGTCATTGGTGGTCTAGGTAGGATAGGCCTCCTCTGATTGCCCCATTCTTTAGTATCGGGATGGTCTGGGGATCCCCATAAACTTCCAGGGCCAACATCCACTAGCTCAGGGCTAGCACCCAGGTCCATAAAGGCTGAAGCAAAAAAAGTGCTTAGGGTCATTGTCATGTACGATGCATAATTTGCGGTTATCTTCCAGGTAGTGCTGTCTCAATATCTCTTGCATGATTATTTTCTCCTTGTGTCTATTGCAATCTCAAAACAAATCAAGGGTCCTGCACCCTAATTGGAGATACTGTCCCAGACACACAGATTTAATGGATACTTCGGACCATTTCCTTCTGAATGCCACCCTGCTGAATCTTTTGAGGACAACAGGTTTCTGAATAAGGCATGATTATAATTTGCTAAAGCTTATTTTTATAGATTTATCAGTATACAGTAGCTACAGTGTCTCTGAAAGAAGCAGCACTCAATAAACCATTGGGAGTACTAGAGATTCAACATAATTATATTGCATTACTAGGGTGGGCAGATTTCATCTCGATAATGCATTTCTGAATAAGACATGGTTATAATGAACGTAATGAACACTGTCCTGATCTCCATACTTTACAATTAACATATTGTTCAGTCCTCAATTTCTAACCCATAGCAAGTGATTATGGTATATCACACCTGTGCTGATCTTGATCCCCTGATCATGCAACAGAATTGCTTTTAAATGCCAAACTGTCCCCCGTTTACTTGTTGCAGCAGCTCATCTATTATCTTTCACAGATGCCTAAAATGAAGGACAGAAAAAGGAAATATTGTTAAGTACTGTAGCCCAAGCTTGCCACATTTTTATCAGGCAAATCCTACACGCTATGTGTCATCAAAGGGGTTGGCCATGCTTATAGAGTTCTATAAGGGGTAGTAACAACTTCTTTAACATAAAAACCTATTTGTAACTGCATGATGCAGCCACCATGTAATGTATCTGGGTACTGCTCAACAAGTACAGGGTGTTGCCAATTATATTATGGGCTAGTTAGTATACCTAACTCTGGCAATACAATCAGTGTGCTGAAGAATATGCTAAGGTGATTCTAGTGTGTAATGACGGTGATCAAAATATCAGTCAATCAATACCACTCACACAGTCCTGGTTGTACAATGGCTAATTCCACACTTTCGCTCTCCCAACAAGCCACCCATACCCTTCAATACAGTTCAGTTAGATCACCCTCCCTGCAACCTTTATGATCAACCCCCAAAACATGTTTATCCCATTAACTCCAACTTGAGCTCTTTTGACAGTTTGATATATCCCAGTATATTGCCTCTCTGCACAATCCCAGTTCACTCATTTTGCACAATGCTTGTATGGTACAATCCTAGTTTAACAATCCTCCAAGGTCTATTGTCAGTTTCAATGTATTTTCATTTCAACCAATCTCAGCTGTTGGCAGATACATGTGATCATATAAAATATTCCCAGTTAAACACAATCAAGATGAGAAAGTACAAATCTATGCAGCACTTAACTATCCTGATGCTTAATTATCCTCTTTTGTGGGTACACATTCTGACTGGTATGACATTAAGGGGCCGATTCATGGAACAAACGTGCGCCGAAAATCTTCGCGCAAGCAGGCGCAAGCGGAAAAAAACAGGCGCACGCGCACCCGTGCGATTCATGGAAGTCCCTGCGCGTGTTCACCTCGGGATGTGCGCCAAACCCGTGCATGGCGCACAAGTCACTGCAACATCCGAAAGGCGTGCGCGACGTGCACAGTGAAAGCGCACAACCTCGCCGCATACACCAGAAAGTGGGCAGGACACGGGGCGTAACGCGTGGAATGGGGAACAACGCGTGAAAATAAGGGCGTAACTGGGGATGTACTGCAGGGAAGCAGACGGAACGCCCACACGCACTCAAACCACACGTATTCATGGAATCGAATAGGGCAAAGCCACGCACAGCCAAAGACATGCACAAGCTGAAACACGTCCGCCACACGAAGGCAGGCGGGACCCACCACCAGGCCCCCACCCATGTCTCCCAGCACCCCCACCCCCCAGCCACCAGGGGCAGCCTCCACCAGGCCCCCACCCATGTCTCACACCACCCCCACCCCCCAGCAGTGCAGGGGAAGCCTCCACCAGGCCCCCACCCATGTCCAACTCATGTTCCCCACCACCCCCACCCCCCAGCACTGTGGGTCACCTGCCAGCAGGCCCCCACCCATGTCCAACTCATGTTCCCCACCACCCCCACCCCCCAGCACTGTGGGGCACCTGCCAGCAGGCCCCCACCCATGTCCAACTCATGTTGCCCACCACCCCCACCCCCACCCCCCAGCACTGTGGGGCACCTGCCAGCAGGCCCCCACCCATGTCCAACTTATGTTCCCCACCACCCCCACCCCCCAGCACTGTGGGGCACCTGCCAGGAAACAAACACATTTCCCTCAAATACACCCAATGGGTGTCAGTGAATCTCAAAACACATATCATGAAATGCATGAAACCAATGAGATACCACACATTGAAGTTCACCAAAAAAATATGTATTAAAGGAAACATAAATAGAATTAAAAATGAAGAAACAGAAATGTGAATGTACAAAAATTAAAAGAAGCATGTCCGTGAAAAAAAGCAAAACCAAAAATAAAATTCCAAAGTAATGTTGTCCAAAGTCAATGTCCACAAAACAAAATCCAATGGGAAATAAAAAAGAAAGCCATTGCTCCATGGTTAAAATGTTAAAAAAAAAATACAATCCAACAGCGAACTATGTACATGGGAAGAAGCCATGGTCCATTATCCCAACAAAAGAAAGGAAACCTATCTAACTACACTAACTAATAAAATAAACTATATACAAAAATGTGGCCAATGTCCGAAAGGTCCAAATAAAAACAAAACAAAAATGAAACCTAGCACTACCTACATAACTATGTACAAGGGCAGCGGGCTAGTTTCACGGCTCACTTGTGGATGTCCCGGGCCAGGGCATCATCGAACTTCTCCTCAATGTCCCGGAGGCGGTCCTCCTCCATGGCCCGAGGGTCCGCAGGGCCGTCGATGTGTCCATCTCCAAACCCCTGCGGATTGCCTCGAGGCACTCGGCCCGCCTCAGGGCCCTCTGCATGGAGTTCTCCGCCCTGACCATTGTGAGCCGTGCCTCTTCCGCCCGCTGCCGCTCCGCATCTATGGCATGGCCCAACCGCTGCCACACGGAAGACACTCTCTGTCCTGGGTCCTCCTGCCCTCCGGCCGATGCCTGCCCCTCCGATGTTGAAGGCCCCGAGCCTTCATGGCTCCCACCACGTTGCTGCTGCTGCTGTGCCTCTGCCCGTGCACTGCCTCCTGCTGCCTGCACGTCCTCCACCGGCTGGGGTGCAGTCATAGATGTGGCCACCCCTGCTGGACGTCCGACTCCCGACTGTGGCAGGGATGCCTCCTCCACCAGCCTGGCCTCACCGTCAGAGGCAGCTCCACAGGGCACCCAGGTGACTGATGGGTGGGAAGATGGCACGGAGGACGACTGGCGCGTAGGGGGTCCAGTTGAGGAGGGGGTCGTAGCAAGCCCCATCAGACGGAGGAATCCGGCCTAGTTGACCTGTCCCAGCAGGCTGACGTGGTCAACGAGCCATTCGAGACGGAATAGCCTGGAATCACCGACCCGGAAAAATTCAACCTTGGCCAACAAATTAATTCAAGATATCTCAAACCTAAAAAGGAGGAGTTTCTCTTTCATTATGGAGAAGATCGCTGTGCTGGACGAAAAGCAGCAGCTCAGTCCGCTCACCAAGAGGGGTCTATTCCAGAAGGAAACTATGAACCAAACTAAAGGGCTTACGACCAATAGCTCACTGGATGGGACTACTACAACAATGGAACATACTATTCAGCCTCTGTTGGTTGACGACGAGACTTTGAGGAAACTTAGCGAATATTGCAACAGAGGGAGGTTGGAGGATCTTGCACACATCCAACATTTAATAATGGCAGCGATTAATGCAGCGTTGGCCCCCTATCTCAAACTCTATGAAACGCTAAATGATACTGTAACTTCGACCTATGCAATGAATTTGGAAATGAAGGAGAAAATCAAGGAATTGGCAGGTTTTAGGGAAAGATTAGACGTAAGGCTTGAGAAGGAGTCAGACGCCTCGTGCCAGTGGCAGAATCGTCTATGTGGTCTGGCTCGCCAAGACTCGAATGATAAACATCTGCTAATGGAAGCGATCTTAGAAGATCATAAATGGATACTGAAGTCCTGCGAGTTGAGGGCAACTGTAAATGAACTCCCTAAAGATACACAGAAGAATAACTTACCAACTAAGGATACAAGACTAGATCAGGGATCTGAACTAAAATAAACAAAGAAACGAAAAGGGGGGGCCAATGATCTTGGGAAAGGAGCAATCAGGCCCAAAGCAAAAGAAAACAGTGCCAGACAATACTTCAGGTGATAAGAACCCAGTATCAACATATTCTATATTTCAAGAGGCAAATATACTTCCCCAAGCGATGATAAAAGGGAAAGAGAACACTCTACCGGCATCTCCATGCCACATTGCCAACAAGAAAACGAAAAAACAAGCAATAAAAAGAAAACCAAATGGATCCTGAGCATTCCTAAGAAATATAAGAACTCCATCACGTGAAGATACAAGACCCCCCTCTAAGAAACCAAGGCGTGAAATGACATTAAGTAATCTCCAGCACCAAGATTTTCGGCAAAAACAAGCCACTGAAAGAGAGGATGAGATGGATTCAAGATCAATAGTCAATCTGGACGCTTCTGAATGCCTGAGTGATCTTATCAAAGTTATCAAAGATAACGACGAGGATGAGACATGGGCGAACATCAGCATGACAGATTGGCAAGTGATTGACAAATATTCAAATCTAGAGGAAACAAAAGAAAGAAATCTAAAAGAGAAATCTACTGCTAATAAAAAGGAGACAAGGAGGAAAGGGACGAAGGTATACAGCAAAGCACGGAGAAGGTACAGTAAGGACACAAGGACAATATGTTGGCTGAGGGATCTAGAAGATCAAAGGACCTCACGCCCAAAATTTCACCCATCTAAGCAAGATGAACCGGAAAATCGAAGATATTCATTCAAAGAATCAAGAGTGCCAAAAAAAAGAAATCATACACTTGACGATGGGAACCAATAAGAAATTGCAAATAAAACAGGACGTCAGAAGAACGTGGAGAGAGGCTTTAAAGGAAAAGATCTCCAAATCCTTTAAATTAAAACTTGAAAGGCTCACCAAAGATTACAAAAAATCCTGCTAAACAGTAAAAAAACAATGTCCCTGATAAACAGGCTGCTAGTGAAAGAGAAACTACGGCCGGATGATATTGTATTCATTGAATTTCTAGATGAAAGAAGGATGGATTTGATTATGATGCATCTCAGATCTGAGAGAGTAAGGGATATGGTGTGGCGAACAAAAAACACTTTAAGGGAACTAGGCTTGAGGTTGAGCATAGTGGACAATAAGGAGATTAAAGGCAAAAATAAAGAGAATTTGCAATATGGCAAAAATTTGCATAACCTAAATAAAAGGCAGGAGGTGAAAAACTTAACTAAAGATGAACTGAAACAATTCTCTAATGACAAACAAGAGAATATTTCTCAAAGGAAAGAAAAGCGGACCGATCGACTCCCCGAAACTGACCGGAGGAGAACTAGTCAGAAAATAATGGAGAATTCTCGGACAAAAAAGAAGTATACTGTGGACAATTCAAGAAACCTACAGTACCAAAGTAAAGTAGGAACCACCAAAGAAACTCAAGGGGAGAATAGTTCTGGGGCATCAAAACCCACCCTGGAAAAAAAGAAACAATAGGAATCACAGCCCAAGCGAGGACCCCTACTAGCCTCATGGAACACCAGAGGATTTGGCCATTTGTACTCTGGTGAAAGTGAATTTCTGGGAGAGTATGAAATCATATGCATACAGGAATCTTGGGTAAGATCTAGTCCTGTATGTGAAGGCTATCAAACATGTATGAATCCAGCCCTAAAAGGTCTATTGGGACGGCCAAGAGTGGGTCTCTTGACATTAATTAAAAAGGACGTAGACCTATAGATTATTGAACATCTAAATCCAAATCTGTACACTCAAATGGTCTAGTTGGTTAAAAACAGAGGAAAAAGGGAAATAAGAATACTTCTAATAAATACGTATTGGAGCCCCGGAAGACTGAAAAAGATCAGTATTTAACAAAGATCATGGAAATGATTGACACATCAATGTATCAAGAGCCAAGTCAACTGATTTTAATATGCAGAGACTTGAATCTAAAACTCTTGGACTCCTCGGGAAGGCTTGTGATGCTGGAAATGCATCAGAGGGACAGTGCCTCTGAATCCTTGTCCTTTACTGCTTTTTATCGTGTGTTCTGTCATGTTTTTCTGCCCAGGAGTCCATGTGGGACTCCTGGCGGTGCAGCTCTCTCTTTTGGTTTGGTGAACAGACCCATGGGATACCCTTATGGCACCCATGGGTAGGGGTACAACCCTGTGCCCCTAGTGTATGTTTTTGGGCACCTGTGGGTGGCCCACAGAGCAGGGTATGGGCTGGTGGCAGCTCCATGCTGAATTTGACAGGTGCTCTGGGTGTCCTTCATTTTGGGATACCCAGGCCCTGCCATTGGGATCAGTTGATTCCTGATAGGAAACAAGATGGCCCCTGTGGCCTCTTGCTTTCTATTGCCTGTTACCTTGTTTCCCAAAGTCCTGGGAAGCCCTGACTCTGTCCCTTCCCCCTGACTGGCTGTTGGGTGGAAGATCCATATATGGTGTTGTTGCGAAGGCCCAGCTAGACTGACTGGAGCATTCCCAGTGACTGTATGTTGTGGGTACCTCCTGTGGGTGGGACCTGGGTGAATGGAGTGTGTGGCCAATATACACTCCTTGTTGTGGTTGTCTGGTTTCTGGCATGAGAGACAAAGACTGAGACAGCCCTGCCCGAAACTGGCCTGAATGCAGTGTGTAGTGTTGAATGGCTGGGTACTTGTCCCAATCCACATTCCTTGTTGTGAGTGTCTGAAAGGGAGGAGTGTGGCCTGAATGCACTGTGTGCCTGATTGGCTGACTGACTGCATGAATGCCCTTCTGTATGATTGGCTGCTGAGTGTGTGCCAGCAGTGTGGATGAGAGACAGAATAGTATATCTGGGGACCTCTCACCACTGGTAATTGGTTCAGGGAACGTTCAGAAGCGTTCAGAAGCGTTCTGGAGCTGAGTCTCCACTCTAAGAGTAACTGGAACTGCTGATCCTCGACGTCCAGCTGGAAGAAGAAGACTTGCTGCTGCATTTGCTTCGACTGATCCGAAGGCTGCCGAAATCGTCGAAGACTGACCCGAGAGAGGACCTGGTAAGGCGCCCTCTTCCCGTGCTCCGAGGGACCATCGAGCACCGCTCCATCTTCGCCGAAGCGCCCTGGAAGACAGACCCTCGAAAGGCTGCCGACCCGAGACGGGACCGCCGAGGAGATCGAAGTGAAGCACCCGGACATCGACGCCGTCGAAGTCCATTGCCGTCGACCAGGGTTCGCAGGTTTGTGTAACCGCTGGAGGCCCGTCGAAGTTGTGTTGCCCAGCCGTGGGAGCCACTTGACGCTGTGCCGCCGACGACGGGAGCCGTCCGCTCCTTTGCCTAAGAACATTCGAATCGAAGGACTCCCTCGTCCGCACCGTCGACCGCTTTATCCTGCCGGAGAAAGTCGAGAGCGACCAACGCGCTGAGGAGAAACCTGCCGGTGGGTTTCCCGCCACCCGAAGACCACAAAGACTCGAACGACTCGACGCCCTTGCTGGGCCTCCGTCTCCACAATCTTTGCGGTCCAGAACTATTGTCACCGAGGTGCCCCGCACGCCTCTGCCTTGCAGGACGCCGACGCTCCGACGCCGACGAGCACCGCTCGGACGAAGCTGCCGCCTCATCGACGCCGTTCTACCCTGTTTGTGGACGGACGTTCGACGCCCCGTGTCTCCCGCTTGAAAGGGAAGGCATTCAAGAAGGGCCGTCGATTCCCCGTCGCCGAACACCGAGTTCCTCGACGCTTCTCGACGCCTCTCGACGATCCGTGACTCCCGCTTGAAAGGGGGTCGCTCAAGAAGGATCTGTCGACGCCTCTTCGAAGAGCTCGACTCCACCAGGTACATTGTGGGGGGTAAAAACATTATAGGAGGGAATAAGACTTGCAGAACAATATATGGACTGGGCTTGTGCTATATCTTATTTTACAGGTTGCCCAGGTGGGGGGATCTCCACACAGAACTGTGTCTAGTGGTAGGGGCCAGTTCACTCTATTGATCTGTGTGACATTGTTACAGTATTGTTGATGCACTTTAATGAGATATAATACAAACGGTGGAACCACTTTAGAATTGTATATATTTGCCATTGTTGATTTTCCTAAGTACAAAGTGAGTTATTATGATAAGTGTACATAACCTTGAATATTGATTATATAAAGACTGTGTTCTAACCAATACAGTGTGTGGACATTCCTTGTGGGGACTTGGGGACTACACTGTACTTAAGAACCAGCCTGCATCACCTCCTGAGAAGCTAGGCCTTGATTGCTCGTCCATTGCTACCGTAATAGAGAATCTTGGCTGGGGTCTTCTGTGCCTCTCTTCTACCATATAGAGAGCAGAAGTACAGACACCCCCTACCGGTCTTCTTTACAGCTGGTGGCAGCGGTGGGATGCTTATGGTTTTAAGAATCAGTGTATAACCGTGCCACTTACAAAAGATATCCGCACTTTATTAAATTAAGGTTTAGTTGTGTACAAGATAACTGCATTACAAACAATGGAGTCTATTGCAAATGGCAAATTGACTCGGATGAGCTTGGAGGCTCTCCAGAGTGCTTGTGAAGCCAGGGAGTTAGACTTTGTGGATAAGTCTAGGGCTGAGCTGATAGCTGCCCTGGTGGACTACCAGACTGATGGTGAAAGTCTTGATGAGGGGGGGAATGCAACCAATGAGGACTCTGCCCCTGGGGTTTCTGCTGAATCTGTTTCTGGGAATGCCGCCATTCCTGCTGCCTCTGTTCCAAACCCCAGCAATTCCTTGGAGCTTGAGCTATTAAGGATGAAATTGGCCTTTGAATACCGCAAGTTGGAAATAGATGCTGAACTTAAGAAAGAGGAGTTGGCTCAACAAGTGGAGCTCAAGAATAGGGATCTTGAACTCAGAAATAAGGACCTTGAACTCAAGAGCCAGGACACTGAATGTCAGAGAATCCAGCTAGAGAAAGCTAGAGTGGAGACTTCAGTTAAAACCAGTGAGAGTGTCAGGTCCCCAGCCACCAAGTTTATGAAAGATTTGGTTGGTGTATTTGTGGAGGGTTCAGATATCCTCCAATGGATTGAAGCGTTTGAAATGGCTTGTGCGATTCATGATGTTGATAAAAGAGATTGGGCTAAGTGTTTGTTAAGCAGAGTGCCTCAAACTGGATATGACTGTATTCTGAAGCTGAGTGTGGAAGAAAGGGGTCAGTATGAGTGTATGAAGTCTGCTTTGATTGCCAAGTTTGGCAAGACACCTACCCAATACCTTAGAAGGTTCAGGGATTTTAAGAAAAGAGAGAATGTGTCTTGGGTTGACTGGGTGAGTGCTGCGCACATGAAAATGATGGGGTAGATCGATGGATACAAGGTTAAGACTTTTGTTGAATTGTCCCACCTCTTGTTTTTTGAGCATTTTTCTGAAGCCTGTTCACCAGAGCTGCGTCAGTATGTGGCTGACCAGAACATTTTGGACCCCTTTAAGCTGGCTAGGTTGGCTGACAGGTGGGTCTCCCACCGGGTGTCCCCTAAGGACTCCAGTGGGAAGGACAAGGACAAAGAAAAGGGGGCCTCTCAGAAAGCTGAGGAGTCCACAAGCAGTCACAGTCGGGTAAACCTAAACCTTCCTCTCCCAAGACCCAAAAATCTAGTGGGGATAAGTCATCTGTGGGTGGGAATAAGAGTAGTGGTCCACCTGCTGCAAATCAGCCTGCGTATTCGTCACACACTCCATTCACCCAGGTCCCACGCCACAAGCGTACACACAACATACGGTTGTAGGGAAGGCTCCAGCCAGTCTGGTTGTCACTTCCCCACACTACCATATATGTAACTTCCACCCAACAGCCAGTCCTGGGGAAAGGACAGAGTCAGGGCTTCCCGGAATTCAAGAAAACCAAGGTAACTGGCGATGGACGGCAAGAGGCCACGGGGGCCATTTTGTCTCCATCAGGAATGCACTGATTCCAATAACGGGGCATGGGCATCCCAAAATGGAGGACGCTCAGAGCACCTGTCAATTCAGCACAGAGCTGCCACCAACCCATACCTTGCTCTGTGGGCCACACAGAGGTGCCCAAAACATACACTAGGAGTACAGGGTCTGAATCCCACCCATTAGTGCCATAAGGGTATCCCAAGGGTCTGTTCACCAAACCAAATACAGGAATAGCCACACTGCCAAGAGTCCCACATGAACTTCTGTGCAGAAAACAAGCCAGAAAATACATGATAAAGCAATAAAGGACAAGGATTCAGAGGGCTTGTCCCTCTGATGCATTTCCAGCATCACACCCCGCTCCCACATATCCCCAATAAAGACAACTTCCCTTTGCACTGCCCGCAGCCACATGGCCACATTGCACTGAGAAATGGGAGGAAATGTCCACAAAACTGATCCTGTCTTTCCCCACATCCACATGTCCATACCCCAAAAGGAACCAAAAAGATCCTAAAATCCTAAACAAAAAAAGGCCATAAACATGACAGGATATAAAGCAACAGGCCTTAGACTACACATCATCCTGTGTCAACCCACTTAACCGATTACTCCTACTCCTGACATGAGGCCACAAAATGAAACAGACAATTTTAAAGTTGCAGGCCTCTTGACATAACTAACTCTCTTAGACTTTAGTTAAGCTGAGACCTCTCAACTGCATGTAGAAATCCCAGAGATCTGGATATAACTCTCTCAAATTGTCCAAAAATATGCAGCACCCCCTGCAAATCACATTGCTGGAAAATGTACCCACCGTACATATTGAGCAAACTGCAGGAACAGACTGCCTCGGGTACCCCCGGTCCCCAGCAATACAACTCATGAACTCCTCTGATAACATCCCATCAGGAGGAGTACTTTCCGCAATCAGTGACTCTTTATCCTGGCGGCCAAATTCTCGTCAGCAATATAGTCAGAAGGTTAAAGGAGCCAGAGTTGTGCGGTCCTTTCGAAGTTGACTATGCAACCCCAACAGTGGTGAACATGAAGGAAAGGAAAGCATGGATCCATATGACTGATGTTCGCATAGACACAGCAGCACAATGGAGAGAGAAAGAGTGACCTTTATGGAACAAAATATGTCATGCCGCTATATCCTGGAGGATCTGATTACCCTGATGGGGGGTATTAACCAATTAACTTTGACTTTGTGTACTGCAATAAGATTGTATCGCAGACCCATAGATGAAAGAGAAGATGGGGAAGAGAATACTATGGGACATGGCAGAAGAACAAAGGTTGATGCAAATATAATAGGGGTTGGATTGCTTTGTGTTTCTGTCTTCTCCTCTTCTTCCTACTGCATAGGGGCAGTATGAGCATGCCTGCTGATGATGAAAGGGAGACATGCACTAAGAGGAGTATATCTAGTATTGAAGGATTTTACAATGCCATTGGGGAGGGAGGGAGAGGACATAGCCTTTGAAACGCGTGGTACAGAGAAATGAAGAGGGTGAGGCAAGGAAGCACTAATGGCACCTGTTTTGTGTGCTCACTTATCACCCATCTCACAGGAACACCAAAATCCTGCCACAAGAATTAACAGTAGAGAAAGGGGGATGTCTGATGCCTAGGTCAATGTGTAAAAGACAGAGGGCTCTTCCAGGGGCACACGGTAGAAGTAAAATGGATAGAGAAGGGGGGGGGGGTGTACACTGATAACTATATGCAACTAGAAAGCATGGCCCAGGGTGAAGCTACCAGCACATGATCCTGGAATATAACACAGAAGGAGCACAAAGGGGAAAACAGGTTGTCACTGCCCATAGGAGAATATTCTGCAAGAGTGCAACAGGACATGATATACCATGGTGCCAGACAAGGCCCCTGATGCGAATCCGAAGTTCAGTGTATTACAACGGAAAATGGGAAAGTGGGATGGTACAGTGCCGAGCAGAAGGGTGAATAAAATAGATGCAGGATGCAGGAAAATATGGATTAACAACGCACATTCCTTAAACTGTATAGATGAAAAACACTGCCCAGTCTACATAAAGCCACTCACACAGTATTCTTTGTATTTCAGAGCAAACAGGACGGTGGCGCTTGGGATGAACACTGTCTGTGAGAGGATGATGAGCATTGTGGCGTTGCATAAAGGGACCACTGCAGTGATGGCTGTGTGATGGGCTTGTGGGACAAGAGCGTATGCCCAACTACCACCAGACTGGGGAGGAGTCTGTGCACTGGGGACCCTCCGCAGCCCTGCCTTGGTGGTGCCCCCTGCAGATTTGGTATCATTCAACAAGCTATCCACCCTGTAATGGAAGAATAGGGTCACTGGGCCCATGGAGATGTGAGGAGAACAACCGAAGATAACAAGGAGGAAGAGGGCCAGTAACTATATCTCAGCAGAATCCATCCAGAGCTTGGACGCTATCCCACCGCATTTTAGACACTTCACTAGGGTGTCTGTGTTTTTCAGCTCACTCCTGCTTCCTGGGGAGCAAACGGTAGCTAATGCGAAATGGATTCAAATCACACGTTGCTCCAATTGGCTAATGCAACCAAAAAAGTATTAAATGCAGTCCGAGAAGAGCTCTGAGCTTTGCGTTTAATTGCCCTCCAAAATCGCTATATACTGGACGTCATGCCTGCTATGGAAGGCTGTGTGTGCCACACGATCAGAAACATGTTACACAGCCAAACCCACAAATTATGTAGCCAGCAAACACTTACAGAGGCTATTGAGTAGATACGAACAATACATGAAAGGGTGAAGGAGACACAAGACTTTACATCAAACACTTGTTTGGATGCATTATTTGCCTCGCCCCGGATTGGCTGCAGCAATGTTCAAAATAATTGACCCTTTGCTCGTCATGATGCTCATTGCCATCTATATCGGCCGGTGCAACTGCCACCAAAGGAGAGCATTATATATAATGTCTGCAAATAAAATTGAACTTGGTAAAATGTTAGGTGAAGAGCCTCGAAGTGTGAACGAGAATGAGGATGAGGTGGTATTAATATTTACAGCACCCCCACAAGAATTAAAAAATATGAATCCCTTTGGGGCGAGCGTTCACCCGATAGAACAAAGATATTAGTATTTTGAAAATACATAGAGGGGTACGAATAAGAAGGGGACATAAACAGGGTCACGCGGGAGTGGGTACGCAGGAAAAGGTTGAGGAAATGAGTCGGAAGGAGCTATCTATCAAAAGATCAATTGAAGGGAGGAATGTATTAAAGGTGGTAATTCAACAGTAGATAGGAGGTGAACCTACCACCTTTAAAAGTAAGCAAGGTCAGACAGGGTTCCCTCTAGTGGTAAGAAACAAAGGAAGACAAACAAACTGCAGTCACACCCTGAAAGAAGACTCTACAGGGAAGCACAGGAGTAGGAATGCATTATGTGTACTAACGGCCCATAGTACCTTTTTTTCATTGGCACTAGATAGGGAAAAAATAACCCTGGTAAACACATTCAGCAGGGATGCCCTCAGGAAGGGCCCTGGCCAGGAAGCCCCGCTCTAAACACATGTTCACCACCTCACGGGACATGGAGGAGGGAGACAGAGCGTAAACTGCACATCACAGGCACGACTGAAGAAGCTAAGACAACACTGGGTGATGTAATGACAGGCAGCAAGCCAATCCTGCAGGCACTCATTGGTAGAGGGAGAGAGGACTTGAGCCAGAGAACTGTTCACATGGCCACGCAGGTGGCTATGGGAAGGAGAAACAGGACAGAGTGGTGTTCATGGGAATGCCAATCAAAAGGTATGTTTTGATGTCTTTGGGAGGTGGCCAGCCTTCAGAGTATCCACTACAGGTTATGCGAAGTCCAATATCTAACAGGTATCGATTGAATGTCTCCCTTCCGACCAGAAGCAGGGTATCTTGTGTTCTATCCTCAATGGTGCTGTCCAATGGCAGCATAATAAAGTTCAGACAGTCAGCCCAAATATTATTTTACTAATTGCACCATTTTTCTGGGAGGGTTGAGAATCGATGTGGTGCCACACAGGGAGGCAGTGATTTGTTAATCGCTTAGCTCCAATCACGTTCTACTAACATATGCTAGCTCTGAGGATATGATGTAGTCCCACCAATGATCTCCTTGGGAACTACAACAACAATGTGAACGTTTTGAGCTACAACGGTTTCTAATTCCTTGACTGTTGTATTTGTAGTATAAAATAACTGTTCACTGTATGTGGGGATGTCAGCTCTCATCAATCAGTTCTATTCCACTGTTCTGCTTGATCTGTGCTCGCCCAGCTGTTATAAACAGAATTGCTTCTTGCCCGGTGTGTGCTCCTTTTTGATCACAAGTTTTTATGGTGTGATCGGTGGACCCTTGAGTAAAAAAAACATTACTTTAATGTCACTTTAACCAATTTGTTTTCACTGATATATCAAAAAGACTTCATGTACACTCCAGGATCCCTCATCCCTCAAATTCATAGAGCTCCTGACATGTCACTTTCTGCTCTCCCACACTACAACTACCACTTTCTACCTGGTCTAATGCCCAGGACTGAGTAATTAAGCCTTTCTAGATGAAATCCCCAACCTCATCACTGCATCAACTGTCAACTATCCATCAATATTTTCATAGGCGACCCGATCTGCCAGACAAACAACCAAGAAAACCAACGAAGCTCTCCTCATTCTCATGGACAACCCCCACATCACACATCTCATCACTGACCCTCCACCCCTAACTAAAGGCAGCACTCTTGACCTAATTAAAAGACATCAACTGCCTCTAACCTATACCGATTGACTAGAATGACCATGCAGTCATACCTATCAACCTCCAAACAAGTGCAACTGAAATCAATACAGACACCTCGCTGCTCATTCAAAAACATTCGCCTGGAAGCCTTAGAATAAAACCTTAGCAAACTGGCTTCCACATGCTTCATGGCTTCATCTGACCTCAACATCCTTCTCAACCAGATAGTCAGTTTGGACCGTTCTAGGTTGCCATTGTCCCCTTCATTCTGCCATGCTGCTGCCTTCTTTTATTCCCCCTGCTGCAGGTAGCTGTTTGTTCAGGGTGCCTCTTCTCCTACAAGTGTCCTTGACTATGTTTTTCAATCTGGGCTTGAAGGTAAAGATAATGAGAGGAGGAGCTACTGTTTCTTTCAAGGGTTTCTGGAGCCTTCGTTGGCCATTGGTTTAAGTCCTAGCGAACCGAATCCTGCAAACCACAACTGTGAGAAAGAGCTGTTTACTTTCTGGGTTGTTTTGCACTGCTGAAGCCATCTTCACTGAAACCTCCAAAGTGAGAACCTTCCTTGGGGTGGCAGGAATGGTGATTATTCACGATATTCCCCCCCCACGCCCCCAGGTGTCTCTGTGGTAGTGATTCCTGGGCGGTGAGTCCTAACCGCAATTCCCTATAGACCTGCAATGGGGGTCTTCCTGTTATGCAACTTCTTCTTCTGGGGTCCATCTTCCAACCTCTGGAACTCTTCCTTTAGGTCTTCTATGGCCTTCCCTGAGGTTAATTATCACAGCATCTGAACCTTTGGGGTAGATCAGACTCACCTCCAGTAGTATGGATAAGCGTTTAACTTTTGCTATGACTTCCTATGGAATATTGAACTGCTATTGGAACTCTCTTTGAAGTGATTGGATCCCCTAGGGGTTCAGTGAGCCATGGCCCAAGATTAACTATTTAAGTACTTACCTGTGATATTCTATATTTATTTTTTAATTTTATTTATTTGGTATTCATAATGCACTCATTCACAGTGTGTTTTGGGGCGCAACAAGACAAGAGGGTGGGGGAACAAAGAGGACAAAACAAAAATGATCCTACTAGACCTTGTGACATTCGGATTGTGCAAGTGCAGTAACGAGAAGTGCAGGAGAGCGGGGATGGGGGAGTGCCAGTCAGGATGGAAGGGCCCATGAGACAAGAGCGTGCCAGGGGAGGCCAGGTGAACAGAGCCAGGGGAAAGCAGACAGGGCAGGGGATGGAAGGTCAACAAGCTAAATTCGGGGTAAGGGGCTGTAAGGACTACAAGGGCGCACGCCCAGCCAAGCTTCTGCAGGGGGAGGGAACTGGAAGGGCAAGTGCAGGATGAAGGTGGCGGGTCAGGGGAGACCAAGTGCAGGTGTAGGCTGAACTGGGCGGCTTGTTCCCTGCAAAACTATGAACGAACCAGGCAGCCAGTTAAGGGCAGAAGGGGAGATTAGCAGGGTAGGGGGAGAGGGAAGGAAGAAGAGAAAAGGGAGGTCTTGAGAAGCTTCCGGAACTTAAGACGATCCGGTTCAAGTCTTAGAGGGGCAAGGAGGCCATTCCAGAGGGAGGCACCTGCAGAGCAGAGAGATCCACCCCCCACCCCACTCTCTGCTTTGAAAAGAATCTGATCTGTAGAGAGTTAGAGCTAGACGACCGAAGGGCTCTAGCAGGGAGGTATTTAGGGACAGAGAGTTGGCTGTAATGGGGTCCCGGGCTCCAGAAAGCCTTGTGGATGATGCAGAGGGTCTTGAACTTGATCTTCGCAGCAACCGGGAGCCAGTTGAGAGATTTTAGGGCTGGTGAGATGCGGTCCCTGCACTTGAGGCCAACGATAAGTCTTGCAGTCCTGTTCTGGATTAGTTGAAGGGGGCGATGTTATGCTCACCTGATCTCTGCGGGGACGTTGGGGCACGGTTGGAGCCCTCCCTGGACTTGGCTCCCTTGGATCCGGGTTTACACCCAGCTGCTGGAGTGTGGACTGCTCTGGTCACTGGCAATGCCCTTGGGAGAAGGTAAGAGGCAGTGAAAATGCTGCGGCTGAATTGCGATCCCCCTAGAGCCCCTTGTGCCAGAATGAGAGGAGCATGCATTTTCCCATAAACTCTCACCTGTTGTTTTGTAAAGATGAGCTCTCCGTCCTGCCTCTCTTCAGCAGGGGCACTGTAGATAGACTTAGTTGCTTCACTGGTCCATGCACGTGATGGACCAGACCAGCTGCGACCAATCCACTTTGGAGGTAAGTGTTCGTAACAATGATTATTGTCCATATGTTTTTGCAATGTCTTTCCAATGATTCTTCTCCGTAATTCTTATAATGTCTTTCCTTTTCCCAATAGGTGTGAAGATAGCCACGCTGCGTTGCCGTGTTGGAAGCGAGTCCACAAGGTGCCAGAAGGGGAATTGAGCGGCCCCACTAGAAGGTAAGTAGGGTTTCAAGGTGGTACGTAAGGCTTAGGTATTGCGCGGCCAAGCATTAAATGTTTATGCAGTTTCTAACCTTGTGTGTTCCTTTTCTCTTGCAGGGATAGCCTGGTGTCGGATGATGGAGAGCGGTGTTCCAAGAACCTGTCAGCGGTTGATAGATGGAAGATCCGTAAGGACGCTCAACGAGAAGAAGACTCTTGTGTAGGTGCGCTCGGACAGGTGAGGATGAGACGAGCTGCAGGCGATGGATTTGCAGAGACAGGTAAGATGCGCGCAGCAGATGTTGAGTTGAAGATAGCTGCGCTTTGAGCAATGGTGTGACTGATTCAGGTAAGATGCGCGTCGCAGAGGTAGAGTTAAAGCAGCTGCACTGTGAGCGATGGTATGGCTGGATTCAGGTAAGATGCGCGGAATAGAGGTAAAGTTGAAGTATCTGCGCTGAGAGCGATAGTATGGCTGGATTCAGGAAAGATGCGCGCTGAAGATGCAAGCTGGAATCAGGTAGGTGCGCGCTGAAGATGATATCTAGGACCTGATGAGAGGCGTGCTGAGCTGGAAACAGGTGGGAGCTTCAGACGGCAATAAGCATTACCCTGCACACAGCATACTAACGCAAAGCCTCTACATGCGGGTGGGACTAGCTTAAATAGCCTGGCCTCAGCCACTCCCCTTTAGCTCCGCCTTGTGGCCCCACCTCACCACTCCCATAAACATCTGCACGTGCCTTCCAATGCTTTCCAATGGCCACGCCCGGCCTGGCTGCACGTGCTCTGGACACAAAGTGTGCAGAGCACACTTTCTTATGATGCTGGCGCCAAAGGCTCATAAGACCCTTTGGAGGATGAAAATGATGGCCCTTGATTAGTGGCCATGACAGGCGAAGGGAGGAGTTAGGCAGATTGAGGAAGAGGCTGTTGCAGTAGTCCAGGCTGCAGAGGACCAGAGTTCTGGGTACACTGAGTTTCTGGGGGAAGGTGAGGAAAGGGAAATTCCTCTGAGGAGGTGCAGCTGAAAGTGAGCCTTCTTGGCAAGGTCCATGATGTGAGGAGAGAAGGAGAGAGAAGAGTCGAAGACACCAATGTTTTTTGTCTCATAGGAGCAAGAAGGGAGGGGGCCCATGGAGGGCGGCCAGAGTGTGGGATGGAAAGAGGGAGCAGGGGGGGTCCCAATGAGAAGGATCTCTGTCTTACTGGCATTAAGGCAGAGATCGTTAGCAGTGCACCATGCCTGAATAGCAGACATGCAGTCAGGATTGAGAGAGGAAGAGGAGGAGGCAGAGGAGGAAAACTTGAAGGAGAGTTGCCTGTCATCGGCCCATGTAGATGTTGAAAAGCCTGGACAAGAGGATAAAGCCCTGAGGGACACTGAAGGTGGAGAGTGAGATGGTGGAGAGAAAAGGGCATAGTTGAACCTGGGATGGTTGGTGCGAGAGGAAGGAAGTCAACCAGCCCAGAGCCAGGTCTGCGTTGCCAAAGGTATCACAGAGCCGATTTATTAGGGTGGCATGATTGACCGTATCAAAGGCAGAGGAGAGGACAAGAATAATGAGAACAGAACAGAAGGAGAGCTGGAATCGAGATTAGAGAGCAAGTCTTCATGGGTGTTCAGGAGAGCAGTTTCAGTGCCTCTGGAAACTCTGAAGCTAGACTGGTAGACGTGGAGACAACCAACAGATTCAGTGTGGTGGATAAGCGGGGAGATGGCCAGCTTCTCCAAGAGTTTTCCCAGGATGAGAGTAATGTAGATATGGTGGTAGTTTGCCAGACAGAAAGGGTAGGCAGAAGGCTTTTTAAGGAGAGGGTGCACAAGAGTGTGCTTGAGGAGTGAGGGGAAGGGTCCATTGGCAAAAGAGTGATGCAGAAATCGGCTAAGGCTGGAGCAAGGTAGACGATGTTGTCCTTGATAGTTCTGGAGGAGCAGGGGAGCACCTGTTTGGATGAGACTTTCATTGAGCAGACATGTCTAGAAACCTAATCAGGTGTTATGGGAGAAAGATAAGAGAGTGGCACGGGAGAGTGGGGCCAAGCGAGGCCTGAGAGCAGGTGAGGGAGAAGGTGTGGAGAAGAGAAGAATGAGGACAAGATGTCCTGAGTTTTAGAAGTGAAGTGAGAGGCCAGAGAAGTGCAGTGGGTCGGGGAAGGCATAGGAGAAGTGGAGACTGCAGTAGGGTTGGCAAGTTCCTTGCACATTTTGAAAAGCTCTGCCATGTTGTTAGTAGCCTTAGAGGTGCAGGCTTGGATATAGGCCCTCTTCTTGGGGCAGATGGAAAGTCTGTATTGTCTGTGGAGCAGGCGGCAGGCCAGTTTGTCAGAGGATGTGCTCGAAGCCTGCCACTTCAACTCAGCTGCCCAGCACTTGCGTTTCAGGGCAGCCAAGTCAGAGTCATACCAGGCGTGGTACTTGGGGGCAGTTTTCATGTGTATCTTCGTGATGGTTCTATGTCTTTTTACTGACATTCGTTTTTTCAATTGATTTTTTTGCTGAAAAAATCCATCAAAAAAGCTAATCGAAATATGTATCTTTTTAATTTGGCGGTCCCCTAAACCCCCATTTCCCTATGGTATTACCCCAAGCTCCTCCCCACCCCTTGTATACCCTTACCCACCTCCCATATACATTTAGATGAGTTTTTTTAATGGATATTTTCCTGTAAAAAATCCTGTGTCAGTGGCAGGGGTATGAGGGGGCGTGAAGGTGGTGGTAAAAGCGGCAACTGACACTCTCTTCATAGGTCGAATGACAGAGAAGGAGGCTGGCAGTGTTGGTGCGGGCTAAGCGGGGGACCCAGGAGGTCCCGGTGAAAGGACAGGAGCATAATCAGACCAGAACAGAGGAGTAATGAGAGGGCTGGAGATGGGAATGTTTGAAGAGATAAGAGCATCCAAGGTGTGTCCTGCTGAGTGTGCCAGACCGGAGGGAAGGGTGGAGCGAGAAAGAGAGTCACAGAGGTTGCAGAAGAGCCCAGAGACCGCATCAGGAGAGTTGTGGTCATTATTGAAGTCTCTGAGGAGGAGAAGCTTGGAGGAGGAGGCCAGGTGAGAAGAGATAAGGTCAGCCCATTCTGAGAGGAAGTGCGAGACTGGCCAGTGGGCCTGTAGATGGTGGCCAGAGTCAGAGAGATGCCAGGAGAGACACAAATCCCACAGACAAGGCATTCAAAGGAGGAGTACACCTGAGTGGGTATGATAGTAGCAGGGACCCACTCAGGGAAGATCAGGGCCACTCCACCCCCAGGCCAGTTAGACTGGGCTTAGAGAGGATCTTGTAACCCTCAGGAAGGAGAGTGTCAAAACTTGTGACAGAGCTGGCAGTGAACCACGTCTCAGTGACAGCGATGACATCTAGGTCGAGGTCTTCAAGGAGGTGGCAGATGTCAGAGGAGTGTTTGACGGCCTGGTGAGAGTTGAGTGTATCTAAGTGGAGCATGTTGCCACTTTTGAAGGTCTTCCAAGGATGGGCACAGGAGTATGGTACACCCTTCAGGGTAGCAGAGGGGCATAGGGGTGGCAGAAAGAGGAGGCAGAAGAGGGGAGGAAGTAGATGAGAGATTGTAGACACCTATCAAGAAGGAAGTGGTTGGGCTGAGAGCCCTGGACCATGACAGTGCCATTTAGGTAGACAATAAAGATGACCCCAGAGGACAGGAAGGATGCCAAGAGTATCTCCCAGCAGGTGCCACCATTAAAGGGAGGGGAAGAGAAAGGGGAGAGCACAGAGATGATAAGGGGAATCCAAAGGTCCGGAGAAGGAATGACAAATAAAATGTCAGTAATAAGTCTGTTTGGAAGAGGCATTGACATAGGTGTCAGCGATGGGCAGGCCAGGATTGGAGACCTGGAGATCCTTCTTGGACTTTCTCCTTCCAGACTTCGCCAGAGGGATAGGATAGGTGATAGAAAAGTGATTAGAGAAAAAAGGGGAGAGTGAGAGCACCATTTAGGGAGAGTGCCGAGATATAAGGAAGGGGCGAGAGAAAGGAACTGCAGAGCACAACACTGACTACAACCACACAGCAATGCAACAATCTAGAGTGAACTGTCCAGAAAGGTAAAAAAAACATAGGCTACATCATACAGCAAAAAGCGCGACATCTAGAAGCGAGCTATCTGGACAGAGGGAAGAACCTAGATAGAGGGATAGAGGAAAAAGACACATTTTTAGACACAGCACCAAATGAAAAACACAGAATCGACTTTTCTAGAAGAGAGGGAAAAAGCCTAATTTTTAAGCAGAGAAGCAAATGAAAAACACACAGATTCGACTTTCCTAGCAAGAAGAAATGCCTAATTTTTAAACACAGCAGCCAATGAAAAACAAACAGATTCGACTTAGCTGGAAAGGGGAGAATTCCCCACATGCTACGTATGACAAATCACCAATGCCAGATATGGATAGCATACAACTGCCAAGTGCAGCAGACTGCAGAATTAGATAGCAGAAGTAAAAAGCGAGGAGTGCCAGTTAAATAGGGAGCAATAATGGCTGATCCCCCGGCCCAAACCTTTCTCACCTTGACAGTTGCTGCTGGTGGACAGCTGCACTGCATGCTCCCACGGCAAACACCCTCTCTGGAGCTGCAACTGTGGGAGCTGCCCTTTGCCTCGGCCTCTTCCCTGGAGGGGTTGCAACAGGCAGTGGGGCCGAATTTAGATAAGGAGGGCAAGAATTAAACAAAAATGGTAGTGGGGCACACAGCAGCTATTCTGACTACTTACCACAGAGGCACAAGTGAGTGTGCTCATGGAGGCTGAGCACCAGCAAGACTCTCGTTGGTATTCCTGGCCTAAGCCCAATCAGGATTGGAGGGAAGGCTGAGACGTGGGCGAAAAAGGCAGCAAGGGAGTGGAAGCCATGGGAGGGTACGAGAGTTGCGGGATGAAAAACCAGCTGAATTTAGTTAAGGAGGGTGAGAATTAAACAAAAACAGTACCAGGGCAAACAGAAGCTATTCTTGCTACTTACCACCGAGGCACGAGAGAGTGTGCTTGTAGGGGCTGAGCACCAGCAAGACCCTTGTTAGTGTTCAGGGCCACAGCCCAATTAGGGTTTGAGGGAGGGCTGGGATGCGGGCAGCAGAGGCAGCAAGGGAGTGGAAGCCAAGGGAGGGCTGGAAGGAATACGGGATGAAAAACAGGTTGAATTTAGTTAAGGAGGGCAAGGATTAAACAAAAATGGTACCGGTGGAAACACAGCAGCTATTCTGGCTACTTACCACAGGGGTACAAGAGTGTGCTCATGGGGGCTGAGTTCAAGCAAGAAATATGGGTCAGAGGGAGGGCTCGGAGGTGGGCAAGAGAGACAGGAAGGGAGTGGAAGCCAAGGGAGGGTGGGGGGAGACGAGGATGAAAAACAGGCCGAGGAGGGCAAGAATTAAACAAATGGTAGCAGGCACACAGCTGCTATTCTGGCTAATTAACACAGAGGCACAAGAGAGTGTGCTTGTGGGGGCTGAGCACCTGCAAGACCCTCGTTGGTGTTTCCGGACCAAGGCCCAATCAGGGTTGGAGGGAGCCGGGGAGGCGTGAGAGGCCGTAAGGGAGTGGAAGCCATGCTAAGGTGGAGGAGGTGCAGGATGAAAAACCGGCCAAATTTAGTTAAGAAGGGCAAGCATTAAATAAAAACAGTAGTAGGCACACAGCAACTATTCTGGCTACTTACCACGGAGGCATGAGAGTGTGCTCATGGCGGCTGAGCGCCAGCAAGACCCTTATTGGTGTTCCGGACCAAGGCCCAATCTGGGTCAGAGGGATGACTAGGAGGCGGGCAGGAGAAGCAGCAAGGGAGTGGAAGCCAAGGGAGGGTGGGGAGAGGTGCAGGATGAAAAATGGGCCAGATTTAGTTAAGGAGAAGAAGAACTAAACAAAAATGGAGGCGGGGCACACCAGAGCTATTCTGGCTACTTACCACAAAGGCACAACAGGGTGATACCTATTTTGAAAGTCATCCCTTTCATTTCAGGCATGGTAAATGTACTTGAAGCACTGTAACTGCAACTGGTAACAATGTGTGTATATTTTTACATGAAATGTATAAGGAAGGTAACTGTTACTGACATGGTCATTCAATTTTGGAAACTCTTGCTAAAGTTTATTGTGGTTTTGAAAATTGTATTGTATTTCGCTTCTTTTAATCCCATACCCTGCCATATGTGCAAGGTGCTGACCACCAGTTCTAGGGCCTTTCACATGTACTAGGGTTGGGATTTGTCATTAGGACACTGCACTTAGTGAAGCTAAGTACTGGCGCCTGCCTGCTTCCTAGGGTTATGGATCCCACGCCCTGTTATTTTATGTTGGGTGCTCACCTCAAGTAGTGGGCCCACATGTAGACATTGGGGTTGGGAAATTCCTTGCAAAGCATTACTGGGCCTCATTACGAGTCTGGCTGTAGACGTGCCGGTAAAACCGGCAGGCTGCTTCCAGACTCGTGATGAATTACTGCCACCTAACTTGCCGGAATAACTGTGACATTACAGCCCCGCGGTCCGGTAAGTCAGGCAGCAGCAATTGTTACTCCCCATTCCCTTTTGAGTCCCACAGGACTCAAATGGGAATGGGGAGGAGGGAAGCACCGGCACTGTGCACACCAGTGCCAGTTATTCTGTCAAAGTCTGCTGGCGGGTGCCGTTCCGCTCGCCAGGATCAGATCTGGCTGGCGAAACGGCACCCGCCAGCAGACTCGTAGCTTGCTGGTCCGGAAACAACAGTGCCGGTAAGCTTACCGGCACTGTTGTCTCTGGACCGGCAAACTTGTAATGCGGCCCACTGTTTTTATAAATATGCTTGGTATTTATTTAATACTGTGTATTATCCTCTTAAGTACTTATTTCACCTGATATTTATTTATGTATGTCTTTATTAAAGTATATATATTTTCAGTATATCAGTGTTGTGTATTTTCTGGGTTTAAAAGTGTGGACTAATTGTGCCTGTGTTTCAAACTACTACCTCTACCTGAGTGCTTAGCCTTGACACTGTGCCCACCGCTACCCCTGTTGGAGAAAGGTTTGGCTGCTCTTTCTTGTCAGATTTGTTAGCTTTCACCCTAGGGTTTGTTGTTGTAGCATCCTCGACATAGGATGGAACGAAAACTGCCTAAAAAAAGGCTACCATCAGCCAGAGGTGTTGCTAGGGAGGGGGCTAAGGAGGCTATAGCCCCGGGTATTTTGGTTGTAGCCCCAGATAGAAGCTCAGGGGTTACAATCAAAAAGGCTAGCTAGCCCCCAGTCCTGACAGTCCCAAAATTAGCAAAGCCCAGATCTTTTCCAGACCTAGCAACACCCATGCCATCAGCTTCAATAGGATCCAGCAGCCATGTGTATCACCTCAATATATTTCACTATATGTGACATAGTTTTGGCATAACTTCTGCCACTGAAATCCTTCAGGAAGAGATCCACAAAGTTGGATTGACAACAGTCATGCTATCCTGATATTCATAACAAAACAAGAAAAGCATGACGCTACACTGCACAGTGTATGATGGGCCCCTGGAAGAGGCTCAGCTGAGCTTCAAACGTGAGACATGTGAGAAACGTGAGAAATGTGAATTTGGAAAACATTTACTATGTTTGGCCACATCTTTTCAGAAAGGGGGAGAGAATCAGATATCAAAAAGGCCTTTTTAATGACTACCCATTGCATTGCACTCAAAACCGCTCTGTGTTCATTCCTGGGCATGGTCAGCTACTGCACAAGAAATGATCAAGATTTTGATTGATCAATGCCCTGCTTCATTATTTAACTAGAAAAGAGCAGGATTTCAAGGGGTCAACAGACTGTTACGATGTGATTGACGACAGACAACAATGCATGGCATTGTCTGTCTGCATGTACTACTTTGAGCTCAATCTCAACACAGAGGTCACCATAGATGCTCGCCCAGTGGGGCTTGGTGAAATTCTTACATAATTCACACAGGACTCCAAATCACCCAGACACATAGGGTCAGATTCTCAAAAGTGTTTTTGGCGCAAGTGTTGAAATGTGCAAGCACATCTCAGGACTTGCGCTATAAATAATGTGGCACCCTTTACTCAACATAGATTTTTCTCACCTCCTGTGGTGGATTGCCATCTGTCGAGGGTGTAGATGCCCTGGCTCTTTTAAATTCTATTACATAAATAAAAAGGATACAGGCAATTCCATCTCAAGATGTGAAATCTGCTAATCAGATTCCCTTTACCTAAGCCCATGCCAAAAGCATAGTGTACATGTGTGCCCTGCTCCATTGGTAGCCTGATGTGCAGTGCCTGCTCTCCAGTAGCAGCAAGCAGGTTCAGAGATCACAGGGGCCCATTTGACAGCTGTAGTGACAGCCGAGTCTCGGCAGCACAGGGGCTGCATTTAAGATATGCACCTCTGTTCCAAAACCTCATAATTATGAGTCTACTGTCCTGATGACACGCTAAACTTTAAATATAAGCCATACCAAAGTTAGGGTATGAGGGATGATATTTCTCATAATTATTAGCAGCCATATCAAATTGCTATCACACATGTGTCAGCCATGTGAGCCCAGCTCAACTGTGAAAGGAGTGTGTGTGTATTCTCCCGAGACAGGCTGTCTTTGCTGCTTCCAGCAAGGATGCAGCCCGGCAGTTGCCTCTCTTTGTTCCTTTGTGAGGGTAGGTAACACCCTCCCCAAAGAGACAGCCACTCCACAGGAAGCTGTCCTGGGAAAAGGAATCAAAGGCACACAAAAGGAGTAGCCTCACTAAAGTGTGCTGCATATCAAAATAGCTTTTGATTTTTAATAAGAAAGGAATGGAGGCAGGGTTAGTGCAGACAGAGGGAGCTTCTTACAGCTGGATAAAGGTTCCACCACCTTGTTTCTCTCTGATTCTATCTTTCCTTCTCGTCCTCTCCACTTTCTGTAGTCCAATCCAAGGAGCGGGATTGGACCCCTAAAGCAGGCTTGGTTTTATTCAATAATCTGTAGATTGTTGCCTTCAAAAGAAGGGGTCTCCAACTACTTCTTTGATTCACAATCGGGAAAGCAACCTGAGGAAGAATTCATTGAACTGCTGGTGAGGAAGCAGTCCTTCCGAAAGCCATCTGCCTTAGGTGAAGACTGAGTGTTCATGGGAGAGGCAGGCTCTTCTCCATAACCATCCCCAGGGCATATTGGGTGTGACCAGCTGCTGGAGTAAATACCTGCAAGCCTCAATGATGCCCAGCATCTCACCATGTTGCAGAACCACTGAAGGTGTATGCCAGCCTCACCCATTGTGGGTGCCAGAGAACAAGCTCTAAATCTTATCCTTGAATCCCTGGATTGGAACTCACAGAGTCAAGAATACCAGAATTGCTGTGTTTTCAATTTCGAATCGCTTTGAGCTGTGATTCAAGCACGTTTGGCCCACTTGAACCACCAGGACCATCCCAAACTGCCTTTGGCACTCAACCAACTATCGTGCTGCTGTTCCCGAACCATTTTGCTGTTGCACCACGACAGCTGAGGACATTGTTGCCCCTGCTTGAACTTGAAGCTCATCATTGCACCCACCACTGTCAAACTGCCTTTAGAACCGACAGCATCTTTGTTGCCAATTTTCATTGACAGTCAACGAGACCCTGGGGGATCCTTCGTACCATGACGCACCAGAGCTGCCTAACTCAAACTGTGCATCAAGTCTCCAGCATATCCAGTGTCAAATTGACTACTGAACCAACCCTGGGGGCCGCTATCATCCACACTTGGCTGAATGCTGCCTTGAGTCACTATTTGAACCGCCAACATATTCGCTGCCGATCTCCAATGCCAGTTGAACCAATTCTGGTGGCCTCATCAAACCATGACCCTTGACGCTGCATCGGACCATCCATCTCAGACAGCTCATCCCGTCAACATCATGTTTGCCATCAAACTGACTGTTGAACCCACCTTGGTGGCCCTCATGATCCACACTTCTTCGTACCACAACAAATTTCAGCTCAACCCATCAGCTCGACACCTGCAGCCCATCTGAAACAACACAACTGAGCATTTCACGCTGATTCGAACCACAGAAACAGTACTGATAAGCCTGGTTTGATGTGTCAAACCGTCAAGAACCACAGAAATGTATTATTGACTGATAACTGACCTCTTGGTCATTCTTTGGGCCCTAGGGACTGTGTAAGTCACTTTTTGTTTCACTTTTATTTGCCCTCAACAGCATATCTTTTTAAGAAACCTGTTGGTTATGACATGCCTTTCAGCCCTGATGCATTACACAGAGTGCAGCATTTTGCTATCTGTGCATACTCTTTATTATTACCTCAGAGGTAGGTTTTGTGGAGTGTTTTTCTATTTAGTTATTTTTACAGGTGGTGTGTTTAAATTATATACATTTTTTATAGAACTTTGATTGCACGTTCCCTTTATTTTGGACTGTTATGCTTTACTGTTTGGGTTGCTACTGAATCACCTTCACACCCCTCTTGAGAGTATAGCCTTCCCTTAGCCCACGTTACCACGAAAGGTGAATGATGTATATCTCTCAGCTGTGCCGGTCTTACCTTTATGATTGGGATAACTCTTCTTTTAAAGCAATTTGAGGGCTGAGTAGGTGCTTTATCCACTACTCATCCTTATCAGTAATGTCGTCATACAAGGTATTTCAACAAAATATGGGGTAGAGAACCCTCTTTTTTGTTATCAGGGAGCTTGTGTCTAGAGGGATTATGTTTGTTTGTTTGTTTATTTATTTATTGTGCGCACCGGACCCTGAGGTAGCAGGGCGCATGTGACAAGAAGGCTTACAGCTTAGGTACAGAAGTTACAAGTTTACAGAGCATGGTAATAAACAGTTTTCTTGGCTCCACAGGCGGAACAAGTATAGACAGTGTGCAGACAAGTCATCATATCGCTAGCGTTTACATTATAGTAATCTATATCAGGTACAATAGATGAGGTAGGTACGTGGGGAGAGTGCGGGTTACATAGCATTCTCAGTGAGCCATTTTATTGTGTTATTTCTGAAATTGTTGAACGTTTGGTCAAATCTAAGTGCGTGAGGTAGGGAGTTCCACAATTGAGCTGCCCTGACTGGGAAGCTGGATCCTCCAATAGTGGTCAGTTTAAATCTAGGCACTAGAAGGCAGTTGGGGCTGACTATTCTTGTTGGTCTAGTAGAGTTTTTTCTAGTAAATCGTTCTGTTAGGTAACGAGGGGCTTTGTTGTTTAAGCATTTGTGGATGAGGGAGGCAGATTTGAGGTTGATTTTTTCTTGGGTAGATAGCCATTTGTGTTTCCGTCTTATTTCAGAAATATGTGCTCTTTTGGGGAAGTTTAGGGCCGCTCTAAGTGCATTGTTTTGGAGCACTTGTATTCTGTTGATGGTTTGTTTAGTTGCCCCTATGTAGAGGGAATTGCAATAATCTAATTTTGATAGAATAAAGGCTCTGGCTAAGATTAGGCAACTGTCATCTGATAGGAATTGTTTCCCGGCTTGTATTAGTTTGCAGGTATAGGCCGTAGTAGAGGCCAGAGAGTTCACCTGTTTGGTAAAGGATAGGGTCGAGTCGAGGTAGAAACCTAGGGTTTTTACTTCTCTGGCGACCTTGATAGTGTCCCCTTCGATGATAAATGCTGAGCAATTTAGGTTAAGTTTAGAGATGTGAGCTGCGGTGCCCAGGATGATGAGCTCTGTATTGTCATCGTTCAGGCATAGGCCGTGGTTGGCCATCCATGCCTGAACGATGCTATAGACTCTGTTCACCAAAGCCAGATCTTCCCCATAATCCCCGGTAAGTGGTAGGAGAATCTGGGTATCGTCTGCGTAGTTGGTATAGGTAATACTCAGATTGTCAAGATCGTCAAAGAGTGGCTTGGTGAAGATATTGTAGAGTGTTGGCGAGACACAAGATCCCTGGGGCACTCCGCAAGTGATGGGTATCGGGTCTGCTGCCGCTATGGGGGAGAACACCCTCATGGTCCTGTCGCTAAGGAATGACTGTATCCAAACTATAGCCTCCCCTGAAAATTGGGCCGCGGAGTCCAGGTGATTACACAGGAATCCATGGTCCACCAGGTCAAAGGCGGCTGAGAGGTCTAGTAGGAGGAGGAGTGCTAGTTTATCCTCGTCTCTGAGTGAGTCTATTTGGGCCTTTAAGTCGATAAGGGCAGTCTCTGTGCCATGTTGAGGTCGGAAACCGGATTGGCGGGCGCCAAGGAGGTGGTTCACCTCAAGGAAGTTCTGAACTTGGGTGTATGCTACCTTTTCTAGAATGTTTAGTAAGAAAGACACCGTCGTAATGGGCCTGTAGTTTGTGGGAATGTTAGGGTCCAATGTTTGTTTTTTCAGAAGGGGGAGTACCCAGGATTCCTTTAGGTTACGCGGAATGGTGCCCGTGGTAAAGGAGGCATTGATCAGTTTGGTAATGAAGGGAACTAGGTCTCTAGCAGCGTCCTTGATCAGTTGTGCTGGGCATTGGTCGCCTTTGCAGTTGGATGGTTTAAGCGCCAGAATAGTTTTCTCTACCTCGATCACTAAGACTTTAGAGAAGTTGAATTGAGTGAATTCTTTGGGCTTGGGTATAGGTGTTTTGTTCAGGGGAGTTTGGTTTTGGGCTGATAGTGAAGCTTTCTTTAGAGCAATTTTAATTTAGAGGTTGGCCACTTTGTTGGTTAATGCCAGCTGTATGTCTGTGCACCAGGTTTTGTCTTTGATAGAGTCATCCTGTACTGCAATAGGGGTTTCCAGTTCTTTTAGAATAGAGAACAGCTCCTTCATACTGGAGTTGGCGTGGGTAATCCTGTTATTGTACGTTTCTTGTTTGGCCAGGATGATATCCTTTTTGTATTGCGTTGAGATGTTTATTAGATTAGTTTTATTTTCGGCGGTGGGATGTAGGTTCCATACCGTTTCGCATTTTCTTTTTTGTAGGTTTACTGTTCCTAAGTTTAAGTGGAGCAATGCTGTCGAGAGCAATGGTCATAGAATTATTGAATTCCTCCACTAGAAGGCCTGGGTCGGTATGGTCTGGTAGGGAGTTAAGATTGGGTAGGATATGGGGCAAGATATTGTCCGCTGTAAACATTTTCTTGTTTCTGGTTAATGTGGGTAGGCGAGGGGGGTTGATAGAGCAGTGGGTCTTTTAGTGTTGGGAGTAAAGGAGATTAAGTGGTGGTCAGTCTATATTTGGGGGGCAATGGATGTAATGGAGAGGTTACAGTTATGACTGGCAATCCAGTCAAGAGTTCTCCCTTTGGTATGGGTGGACATATTCACTTTTTGCGTAAAACCTAGTTCTGTCAAGATGTTGGCTACGGAAGTGGCCCGGTGATCGTTGATATAATTGTACCCCAGGTTAAAATCTCCTAGCACTAGGGTTTGTGAGGAGTTTTTTAGCTTCTCAGGGAGAACAGTGGTAATATCTTCATTGAAGGTACTGATTGGGCCTGGGGGTCTATAGAGGAGATGGATATTTAATGTTTGAGAGTTGGCAGTGGGTAGTTTAATGGAAAGAGACTCACAGGATTTAAGGTTGGATGTAGAGGTGATTCTCATGGAAAGATTAGTTTTGGCGATGATCGCTATTCCTCCACCTCGTGCATCCAGTCTGTCAGCTCTAAGGATAGTGTAGTTGTCTGGGACTGCTAGTGAAAAGGACACAGGCTACCCCTCCCTTCTACACCTGTAGGTATGTGTTCTGCACACACCACTGCTACAGACTTGATTAGTCTGTATTTTTCATAAAGCAGATCATCACTTCTTGTTAACAATAAAAACGATTTTATTTGTCATCATACACTCTAAAAACCTGTATTCAGGCTTGGCACTATAACACAAAACACATTTGCTATATGCATTGATTTTTTTATCTGAGCCTCTGCAGAGCAGCATATTAACATTCATATGGTGCTTTACAGGGTGCTCTTTGACCATGCGGTAAAAGTGAGGGGTTAGTAAACAGTGACTTTGTGTGTTGTTCTTCTTCCAATACACATTACAAGTCGACACTGTTGGTGTTGCCAGCATGAGTTGAGTCTATACGGCAGTTAGGATAGCTGTTCTCATGCTTTCCTCAGGACTGATAAAAACGGGGGTATTGTCTTCTTATCCAAAAAATCCCCTGGGTCTAATACGCTGTACTTGTACTTTTGGTGATTTGGGCTGTATTTCTTTAGAAGGTGTCTTGTGTACACCAGAGAGGAAATTTGGATTGGCTTTTGTCCTTTAAATTGATTTCACTTTCTCAATGGCGCTTTTTCCTCAAGTCATCTTGCTTGGTTTGGCTTGCGATCTGTCTGCTGTCCGTGAGCTGGGTGAGAGCTGTCTCTGTTCTCGAGTGCCGCGTTAATTTGACTCTTAGGCCCCAACACTTTTAGTGCACACTCCAAACGTTTCACAACTCATTAAGCGTCCCCTCACATTCTTTAATCCCACTTAAACCACCAAAGGCCAGGAGTAGAACTCAAATGTCCAGGTTCACAGTCAGCAGTCGAAAAACTCCCCCACCCTCACCCCGGTTGTCTTATGTTTGGGATATGACTTTGCACATCGAGCATAAAGCATTGTCCGGAGGGCCCTCCTTTATTTCAGGCAGTTTCACTCTATGCAGTCATTGTGGGGGCTGAGGGGGTGCATGGCTACCTTGCCCCCATCACTAGTTTCAATGTTTATTTTTTCCTTGATTTGTGAAAAGCTACGACGTCGAGTAGTTTGATTTCTTTATCTGTTCCAGGATTGTCTAACAAGTGGGGCCTGAAGCTAATGTAGTTGGGCCCGCCGCAGTGACATTAACATCTGTAAATACCCACACAGTGCTGCAGAGTGGGCATTTACAGATTGTGGGTGTGCTTTGCCCGCTCAGGCCCTACCCTGTCTACACCTCTTGGCGAAATGCAAACAGATTTCACAAACACAATAGAACACAGGTGTTTCGTGACGCAGAGTAGTCTTAGCTGTATTAAACAAACAGGGCCAGCACATTTCTCTTGCACTTGCTCGAGTTATAATATCTGTCACCCTGCATGAGCACTTGAGAGCGCTTTGTCTTTTGGCCGCTGAAGGCAATCCGTTTAACTTTGGCAGCAGCCTGGATTTACCTGAACAAAAGCAATCACTTGCTTTGTTCACTCCCACAAAGCTCTGGGCAGGTCTTGCTACATCCGAGTATGTGCATTCAAGTGTCACATAACTGACGGAAATATACAAGTTCCCAAATATTTATCATATGCCTGCATGGTCCAATAGATCAAGGTTTTGGTAAGAATTACAGGGAGTTGCTTCATGTGTTGGTCAAGTCAGTGCGTTTTTATTGAATTCGCCAAAATGTCCTTTGCAAACAGAAAGGGACAATCACATTGCACGTTTGCAACACAGATACATAAAAAATACAACGAGAAAAGCAGGAGACGGCTTGGGTAAAGTGAGAGCACGTTGTCGAAAGACCAACTATCGGTGTGCCTGTTATGGTCTATTTGTTAATGCCCTTTGCATGAGAAATTCAATAAGTATCGTATGTTTAAAAAAAAAAGACTTTCCATGAATTGGAAGTTCGTAGCTGGATGAAAAAGCACCAATAAAAGGTCCCTTTCTCTTTCTCAGCTGAAGAAGAGTCTTAGGGACTTCGAAGTTGGAAATGTAAAGGTTAAGTAAGTCAATGGGGCAGAATTAAAATTCAGAGTTCTTGAACCGCACCTCCCCGGCTCCTCTCGCTGAACATTTTCCCCTATATAGTGTTGTGAGAGTAGCCCTATGGAGCAATCAGAGTACCCATTTTTCTATGAAATCTTTCATTTTACCAATCTCGGCTCTCTGTTCCTGAAGCCAAAAATATGGACATTGCTGTGACTCAACCTGCCCTCCAAATCTTCAGTTTACTTGTCTAGGGCTTTGACATTCAGTTTCATCCCTATAATCAATTTGTTTAGTCGTGCCATTTTCTGCAGTTCTCATTTTTTAACTTAGCGGGTGAGGGCAGTGAGTTCCACCAGCTTTGTCTGTACCTCATCACCCCACGTACATTTGAGATAGTTTGGAGTGACTGGCTTTCAAAAAAGTCATCATGTCACTAAGAATAACAGGGGCTTCAATTGCTCCCTCCTCACCAGATGGTGTCTTGGCGCGGGCTTCACAATCTTATTCAAAGGCAAATTATTGGACATTTACAGTAGCCTCCGGCTCTGTCTCTTTCTTTTTAGTTTGTTTGGTAATAACTATGAGAGATCGGGGAGCGTGCAAGCAGTTACGGCAGCAACATGTAACTCCTTCATTTGAAAGCTGTGTGAAGACCTCCTGTCTCTCAACAACACCACCTAGTATCCCCACAGGGGCACCGTACCTCCACAGACGGAGAGAGAGGGCAATGTGTTTGTGGGAGTGTTACACAGACCTTTATGATTACTGTAACGACCGGGAGTCAAAGTGGCCACGTCTCATACAGCCACACTCCTCTACAGACATAGGCCGCAAGTAGAGCAGTATCTTACATTTCATTTGTGACATGTGTTATGTCTAGTTTTCCGAAAGCGGGAGAGCGTCATGACGATGTCATGACGCCTCTCTAATAAAAGGGGCTCCGCTGGCAAGCACAAGGCAGTTTGGCAGAGCACCAGGAAGCGGCAACTCGTATCTGTGTCATTACTTTTGGGGCTCCTTGCCACGTGGTCGCGGCCTATCCTGGCAGCCTCACCTGGGTGCCCCCAGTGTTGAGGCTGCGGTTGCTGGGGTGCCCCCCAGCCTGTTGTTAACCGCTCCGGTGATCCGGATGGTGCGGGGTGATCCCTGCCAGCGTTCCACTGCGTGACCGCAGTGCATGCGTGTGTTGTCGGGTGCCCCCGACTCCATCTGTGGCCCGCCCTGGTGACCGGAGGCGGCCCACCACATTGGTGACGAGGGTGGTCTGGGCCGCTCACCATTGTGTGGGGGGGGTTGCCAGAAGCCTGCAGCGTGTATTGCGGCGTCGGCTGCAAACAAAGGACAAGGTGCATTCCGCGCCTCACGCGGCCCAGTGACCTCGTGTGGTGAGAAGACATGGGTCGCCTGGCGCCTGTAAGTGGACGCAGCGGCACGGAGGAGCCAGCATCGGCTGCGTGGGAAGTGGGTAAGCGCTCCGGCCCAAACAAAGGAAGGGGACCAAGGTTCGTGTGTTTCCGGCCCAAACAAAGGAGGGGGACGGAGCGGAGGTTCGTGTGTTCTGATCCCGTTCTTGGCAGAAGTTCTTTCTCAGCTTCGCTAGATGTTCGTCCAACTTCTCAAAGTCCAGTTCGCTGTGAAGGTCAGCTATCCTTGTGAAGAGTGGACAGAGGCAGGGCATTGTTCTGAAATTTCTGAAGTGTTGTACTGTGTTGCTCCTGGAAGATCACCCATGCTGGGGAGGCATGCACGTGCCAGCTGAGGCTCCTTTTGTTGACAGGCAGTCATAACAAAGTCATGACACACATTCTTAAAGGGGTATCACCACACTGCCTGTCCGGCGTCATTATATCAAAGGTGCAGTCAGGCTCCCAGTCGGGCCAGGCTCCCGTCTGTCAAGGGGTTGTTCATGGCAGTGCCTCCTCTTCTCTGCTAAAGGAAGATCACTGGACTCTGCACGGATAATCCAACGAAGCCCCTCCTTTGGAAATGAAAAGGAAACGCAAGAACTGCCTGGTGAGGAAATAAGCCACCTCCCATCACCCGCAGCTGATTATGCAAAGAAGACTAGCTGGCTACAATACAACTACAAATACTCTGCTATAACTTCATAGTCTTGCTTTTAAATAATGCTTTTCAGAATATCACGCTGAATCTATAGGTTTCATTAAGTTTTCTCCGGCGTTTACAAAGGTATGTCTGGCTTCCACTGAAAAAATGGAATTAGGCAAGTGTAATATCCTGTGTGCCCCATCCATTCACCCCCTATAGTGTGCCTCCGCCCCTCACCTTGTGTCCTGTTATGCTCCTGAATGTGCAGCATGTGCTGGGAGGAGGTAGAGTAGGGAGGAGCATAGCGTGAAGGCTTGAGAGACGTGGCCAGACTGAGAGCTACGCTGCCCTGGGTGTCATGCTGTGCTTCCAGACTAAATGTTGGGAAAAGCCATAATGATTGAGGAGGGATGTTGTGTGGAATGTCTGCAAAATTGCCCTTCACAAGACTGGCCCCAGCAACCACTTTGTCAGGGACCAGCACACCGAACCAAGCTCCAAGGGAGGGAAATTCCGCAGGGCGCAGGCATTCCAAACCCTGTCTAAATTCCTTGCGATTCCGACATGACCAGGAGAGGAGGGCCATGGATCGGCAATGAATTGATCTCACCAAGTGCATACTGCATGATGACACCAACTGCAAATTCTCAAGGTCTCCTGCATCAGAGAGCATACAAGAAGATAATGGCATACAGCAACATGCAATCATAAACAGGTACCTGTTCAGCATACACTTGATGTCTTAGTCACCAACACGGCACATGGGTGGCCCAAGAAAAACGCTCCAGTAGCTTCTACGGCTTAGGTTCAATTCACTGTCCCGAAGGGAAGACCTAAGCTCTCCCTAAGAACCCGAGATGACCCTAGGGAGTGATGTTGCCCCGCCTCTCTAAAAGGGATAGAAGGAGAGATCTATCCCTCCACTAAACTCACAGATGAATCTAAATGAAATGCACAATTATGTATGAACGGAGCAAGTGTTACTCAAAGTATACAGCTCGGCTCCTAAAACACAGACCCCCACATAATTAGCGGGCCCACACACCCTCACCCCTGGCCCAGCCAGCAGACAGATTGGTTCAGAATAGTTAAAAAAGACAATTGTTAAACAAGAAAGGACAAAATGTTGCAGGACCAACCCATCTAACATTTAAGAGGGGATTTTCTTTTATTAAACCCACCTTTAAGTGTACGTCCGTAATTTGTATGCTCACGTACATTCCCACGCGACAATGCCCAAAAAAAACACAAACCACAAACTAAAAAATGGTATCCCTAAAGCATGCATTAAAAGTATATCCGCAAAGGCGGTCACCTTCCTCAGGGACAACAAAACACATCAGTTTTCGTCTAGGGTTCAATCTCCTGTCATCAATGGTGAGATGATGATTAAGCAACCTGTGAATGACCAAAGTCTGCTCACGGTCATCTCGGCCTGTTGCAGCTCCGATTTAGCAACAATCCAGCAATTCAGTGCCCCACCATGTGATATCACCCTCCATCAATTCAGTGCCCCGCCATGTGCTATCACCCTCTTGCAATTCAGTGCCCCGCCAAGTGCTATCACCCTCTTGCAATTCAGTGCCCCGCCATGTGCTATCACCCTCCAGCAATTCAGTGCCCCGCCAAGTGCTATCACCCTCTTGCAATTCAGTGCCCCGCCATGTGCTATCACCCTCCACCAATTCAGTGCCCCGCCATGTGCTTTCACCCACCAGCAATTCAGTGCCCCGTATGTGCTATCACCCTCCAGCAATCCCGTGCCCCGCCATGTGCTATCACCCACCAGCAATTCAGTGCCCCGCCATGTGCTATCACCCTCCAGCAATTCAGTGCCCCGCCAAGTGCTATCACCCTCTTGCAATTCAGTGCCCCGCCATGTGCTATCACCCTCCACCAATTCAGTGCCCCGCCATGTGCTTTCACCCACCAGCAATTCAGTGCCCCGTATGTGCTATCACCCTCCAGCAATTCAGTGTCCCGCTATGTGCTATCACCCACCAGCAATTCAGTGCCCCGTATGTGCTATCACCCTCCAGCAATTCAGTGCACGCCATGTGCTATCACCCACCAGCAATTCAGTGCCCCGCCATGTGCTATCACCCTCCAGCAATTCAGTGCCCCGCCATGTTCTATCACCCTCCAGCAATTCAGTGCCCCGCCATGTGCTATCACCCACCAGCAATTCAGTGCACCGCCATGTGCTATCACCCTCCAGCAATTCAGTGCCCCGCCATGTGCTATCACCCTCCAGCAATTCAGTGCCACGCCATGTGCTATCACACACCAGCAATTCAGTGCCCCGCCATGTGCTATCACCCTACAGCAATTCAGTGCCACTCCATGTGCTATCACCCTCCAGCAATTCAGTGCCCCGCCATGTGCTATCACCCTCCAGCGATTCAGGTACACTGCCATGTGCTATCACCCACCAGCGATTCAGTGCCCCGCTATGTGCTAGCACCCACCAGTAATTCAGTGCCCCGCTATGTGCTATCACCCTCCAGCAATTCAGTGCCCCGCCATGTGCTATCACCCTCCAGCAATTCAGTGCCTGTCAACGTGCTATCACCCTCCAGTAATTCAGTGCCCGCCACGTGCTATCACCCTCCAGCAATTCCGTGCCCCGCCACGTGCTATCACCCTCCAGCAATTCAGTGTCCCGCTATGTGCTATCACCCACCAGCAATTCAGTGCCCCGCCATGTGCTATCACCCTCCAGCAATTCAGTGCCCCGCCATGTTCTATCACCCTCCAGCAATTCAGTGCCCCGGCATGTGCTATCACCGTCCAGCAATTTAGTGCCCCGCCATGTGCTATCACCCTCCAGCAATTCAGTGCCCCGCCATGTGCTATCACCCTCCAGCAATTCAGTGCCCCTCCATGTGCTATCACCCTCCAGCGATTCAGTGCCCCGCCATGTGCTATCACCCACCAGCAATTCAGTGCCCCGCCATGTGCTATCACCCTCCAGCGATTCAGTGCCCCGCCATGTGCTATCACCCTCCAGCAATTCAGTGCACCGCCATGTGCTATCACCCACCAGCAATTCAGTGCCCCGCCATGTTCTATCACCCTCCAGCAATTTAGTGCCCCGCCATGTCCTATCACCCACCAGCAATTCAGTGCCCCGCCATGTGCTATCACCCTCCCGCAATTCAGTGCCCCGCCATGTGCTATCACCCTTCAGCAATTCAGTGCAACGCCATGTGCTATCACCCACAAGCAATTCAGTGCCCTGCCATGTGCTATCACCCTGCAGCAATTCAGTGTCCCGCCACGTGCTATCACCCACCAGCAATTCTGTGCCCCGCCATGTGCCATAACCCTCCAGCAATTCAGTGCCCCCTCATGTGCTATCACCCTCCAGCAATTCAGTGTCCTGCCATGCGCTATCAACCTCCAGCAATTCAGTGCCCTGCCTTGTGCTATCTCCCACCAGCAATTCAGTGCCCCGCCACGTGCTATCACCCTCCAGCAATTCAGTCTGCTATCACCCTCCAGCAATTCAGTGCCCGCCATGTGCTATCACCCTCCCGCAATTCATTGCCCCGCCATTTGTCCTATCACTCTCCAGCGATTCAGTGCCCCGCCATGTGTTATCACCCTCCAGCAATTGAGTGCTCTGCCATGTGCTATCAACCTCCATCAATTTGGTGCCCCGCCATGTGCTATCACCCTCCAGCAATTCAGTGCCCCTCCACATGCTATCACCCTCCAGCAATTCAGTGCCCTGCCTTGTGCTATCTCCCACCAGCAATTCAGTGCCCCGCCACGTGCTATCACCCTCCAGCAATTCAGTCTGCTATCACCCTCCAGCAATTCAGTGCCCGCCATGTGCTATCACCCTCCCGCAATTCATTGCCCCGCCATTTGTCCTATCACTCTCCAGCGATTCAGTGCCCCGCCATGTGCTATCACCCTCCAGCAATTGAGTGCTCTGCCATGTGCTATCAACCTCCATCAATTTGGTGCCCCGCCATGTGCTATCACCCTCCAACAATTAAGTGCCCTGCCATGTGCTATCACCGTCCAGCAATTCCGTGCCCCGCCATGTGCTATCACCCTCCAGCAATTCAGTGCCCCGCCATGTGCTATCACCCACCAGCAATTCAGTGCCCCGCCATGTGCTATCACCCTCCAGCAATTCAGTGCCGCTCCATGTGCTATCACCCTCCAGCGATTCAGTGCCCCGCCATGTGCTATCACCCACCAGCAATTCAGTGCCCCGCCATGTGCTATCACCCTCCAGCGATTCAGTGCCCCGCCATGTGCTATCACCCTCCAGCAATTCAGTGCACCGCCATGTGCTATCACCCACCAGCAATTCAGTGCCCCGCCATGTTCTATCACCCTCCAGCAATTTAGTGCCCCACCATGTCCTATCACCCACCAGCAATTCAGTGCCCCGCCATGTGCTATCACCCTCCCGCAATTCAGTGCCCCGCCATGTGCTATCACCCTTCAGCAATTCAGTGCAACGCCATGTGCTATCACCCACAAGCAATTCAGTGCCCTGCCATGTGCTATCACCCTGCAGCAATTCAGTGTCCCGCCACGTGCTATCACCCACCAGCAATTCTGTGCCCCGCCATGTGCCATAACCCTCCAGCAATTCAGTGCCCCGTCATGTGCTATCACCCTCCAGCAATTCAGTGTCCTGCCATGCGCTATCAACCTCCAGCAATTCAGTGCCCCGCCATGTGATATCACCCTCCAGCAATTCAGTGCCCCGCCATGTGCTATCACCCACCAGCAATTTAGTGCCCCGCCATGTGCTATTACCCTCCAGCAATTCAGTGCCCCTCCATGTGCTATCACCCTCCAGCAATTCAGTGCACCGCCATGTGCTATCACCCTCCAGCAATTCAGTGCCCCGCCATGTGCTATCACCCTCCAGCAATTCAGTGCCTCTCCACGTGCTATCACCCTCCAGCAATTAAGTGCCCTGCCACGTGCTATCACCCACCAGCAATTCTGTGCCCCGCCATGTGCTATCACCCTCCAGTAATTCAGTGCCCCGCCCTGTGATATCATCCTCCATCAATTCAGTGCCCCGCCATGTGCTATCACCATCCAGCAATTCAGTGTCCCACCATGTTCTATCAACCTCTAGCAATACAGTGCCCCGCCATGCGCTATCAACCTCCAGCAATTCAGTGCCCCGCCATGTGATATCACCCTCCAGCAATTCAGTGCCCCGCCATGTGCTTTCACCCACCAGCAATTCAGTGCCCCGCCCTGTGATATCACCCTCCATCAATTCAGTGCCCCGCCATGTGCTATCACCCTCCAGCAATTCAGTGTCCCGCCATGTTCTATCAACCTCCAGCAATTCAGTGCCCTGCCATGTGCTATCACCCTCCAGCAATTCAGTACCCCTCCATGTGCTATCACCCTCCAGCAATTCAGTGCTCCGCCATGTGCTATCATCCACCAGCAATTCAGTGCCCCGCCATGTGCTATCACCCTTCAGCAATTCAGTGACCCGCCATGTGCTATCACCCTCCATCAATTCAGTGCCCCGCCATGTGCTATCACCCTCCAGCAATTCAGTGTCCCGCCATGTTCTATCAACCTCCAGCAATTCAGTGCCCTGCCATGTGCTATCACCCTCCAGCAATTCAGTGTCCCGCCATGTTCTATCAACCTCCAGCAATTCAGTGCCCTGCCATGTGCTATCACCCTCCAGCAATTCAGTGCCCCGCCATGTGCTATCACCCTCCAGCAATTCAGTGCTCCGCCATGTGCTATCATCCACCAGCAATTCAGTGCCCCGCCATGTGCTATCACCCTCCGGCAATCTAGTGCCCCGCCATGTGCTATCACCCTCCAGCAATTCAGTGCACCGCCATGTGCTATCACCCACCAGCAATTCAGTGCCCCACCATGTGCTATCACCCACCAGAAATTCAGTGCCCCTCCATGTGCTATCACGCACCAGCAATTCAGTGCCCCACCATGTGCTATCACCCTCCAGCAATTCAGTGCCCCACCATGTGCTATCAGGCACCAGCAATTCAGTGCCCCACCACGTGCTATCACCCTCCAGCAATTCAGTGCCCCTCCACATGCTATCACCCTCCAGCAATTCAGTGCTCTGCCACGTGGTATCTCCGACCAGCAATTCAGTGCCCCGCCATGTGCTATCACCCTCCAGCAATTCAGTCTGCTATCACCCTCCAGCAATTCAGTGCCCCGCCATGTGCTATGACCCTCCAGCAATTCAGTACCCCGCCGTGTGCTATCACCCTCCCGCAATTCATTGCCCCGCTATTTGTCCTATCACTCTCCAGCAATTCAGTGCCCCGCCGTGTCCTATCACCCACCAGCAATTCAGTGCCTCGCCATGTGATATCACCCTCCAGCAATTCAGTGCCCCGCCATGTGCTATCACCCTTCAGCAATTCAGTGCAACGCCGTGTGCTATCACCCACAAGCAATTCAGTGCCCTGCCATGTGCTATCACCCTCCAGCAATTCAGTGTCCCACCATGTGCTATCACCCTCCAGCAATTCAGTGCCCCGCCACGTGCTATCACCCACCAGCAATTCTGTGTCCTGCCATGCGCTATCACCCTCCGGCAATCTAGTGCCCCGCCATGTGCTATCACCCTCCAGCAATTCAGTGCCCCGCCATGTGCTATCACCCACCAGCAATTCAGTGCCCCACCATGTGCTATCACCCACCAGAAATTCAGTGCCCCTCCATGTGCTATCACACACCAGCAATTCAGTGCCCCGCCATGTGCTATCACCCTCCAGCAATTCAGTGCCCCACCATGTGCTATCACGCACCAGGAATTCAGTGCCCCACCACGTGCTATCACCCTCCAGCAATTCAGTGCCCCTCCACATGCTATCACCCTCCAGCAATTCAGTGCCCTGCCTTGTGCTATCTCCCACCAGCAATTCAGTGCCCCGCCACGTGCTATCACCCTCCAGCAATTCAGTCTGCTATCACCCTCCAGCAATTCAGTGCCCGTCATGTGCTATCACCCTCCCGCAATTCATTGCCCCGCCATTTGTCCTATCACTCTCCAGCGATTCAGTGCCCCGCCATGTGCTATCACCCTCCAGCAATTGAGTGCTCTGCCATGTGCTATCAACCTCCATCAATTTGGTGCCCCGCCATGTGCTATCACCCTCCAACAATTAAGTGCCCTGCCATGTGCTATCACCGTCCAGCAATTCAGTGCCCCGCCATGTGCTATCACCCTCCAGCAATTCAGTGCCCCGCCATGTGCTATCACCCACCAGCAATTCAGTGCCCCGCCATGTGCTATCACCCTCCAGCACATCAGTGCCCCGCTATGTGCTATCACCCACCAGCAATTCAGTGCCCCGCATGTGCTATCACCCTCCAGCAATTCAGCCCCCCTCCACGTGCTATCACCCTCCAGCAATTCAGTGCCCCGCCACATGCTATCACCCTCCAGCAATTCAGTGCCGCGCCATGTGCTATCACCCTCAAGCAATTCAGTGCCCCGCCATGTGCTATCACCCTCCAGCAATTCAGTGCACCGCCATGTGCTATCACCCACCAGTAATTCAGTGCCCCGTCATGTGCTATCACCCTCCAGCAATTCAGTGCCCCGCCATGTTCTATCACCCTCCAGCAATTTAGTGCCCCGCCATGTCCTATCACCCACCAGCAATTCAGTGCCCCGCCATGTGCTATCACCCTCCAGCAATTCAGTGCCCCTCCATGTGCTATCACCCTTCAGCAATTCAGTGCCCTGCAATGTGCTATCACCCACAAGCAATTCAGTGCCCTGCCATGTGCTATCACCCTCCAGCAATTCAGTGTCCCGCCATGTGCTATCACCCTCCAGCAATTCAGTGCCCCGCCACGTGCTATCACCCACAAGCAATTCTGTGCCCCGCCATGTGCCATAACCCTCCAGCAATTCAGTGCCCCGTCATGTGCTATCACCCTCCAGCAATTCAGTGTCCTGCCATGCGCTATCAACCTCCAGCAATTCAGTGCCCCGCCATGTGATATCACCCTCCAGCAATTCAGTGCCCCGCCATGTGATATCACCCTCCAGCAATTCAGTGCCCCGTCATGTGCTATCACCCTCCAGCAATTCAGTGTCCTGCCATGCGCTATCAACCACCAGCAATTCAGTGCCCCGCAATGTGATATCACCCTCCAGCAATTCAGTGCCCCGCCATGTGCTATCACCCACCAGCAATTCAGTGCACCGCCATGTGCTATCACCCTCCAGCAATTCAGTGCCCCGCCATGTGCTATCACCCTCCAGCAATTCAGTGCCTCTCCACGTGCTATCACCCTCCAGCAATTCAGTGCCCTGCCACGTGCTATCACCCACCAGCAATTCTGTGCCCCGCCATGTGCTATCACCCTCCAGCAATTCAGTGTCCCGCCATGTTCTATCAACCTCCAGCAATTCAGTGCCCCGCCATGCGCTATCAACCTCCAGCAATTCAGTGCCCCGCCATGTGATATCACCCTCCAGCAATTCAGTGCCCCGCCATGTGCTTTCACCCACCAGCAATTCAGTGCCCCGCCCTGTGATATCACCCTCCATCAATTCAGTGCCCCGCCATGTGCTATCACCCTCCAGCAATTCAGTGTCCCGCGATGTTCTATCAACCTCCAGCAATTCAGTGCCCTGCCATGTGCTATCACCCTCCAGCAATTCAGTGCCCCGCCATGTGCTATCAACCTCCAGCAATTCAGTGCTCCGCCATGTGCTATCATCCACCAGCAATTCAGTGCCCCGCCATGTGCTATCACCCTTCAGCAATTCAGTGACCCGCCATGTGCTATCACCCTCCAGCAATTCAGTGCACTGCCATGTGCTATCACACACCAGCAATTCAGTGCCCCGCCATGTGCTATCACCCTCCAGCAATCTAGTGCCCCGCCATGTGCTATCACCCTCCAGCAATTCAGTGCACCGCCATGTGCTATCACCCACCAGCAATTCAGTGCCCCACCATGTGCTATCACCCACCAGAAATTCAGTGCCCCTCCATGTGCTATCACGCACCAGCAATTCAGTGCCCCGCCATGTGCTATCACTCTCCAGCAATTCAGTGCCCCACCATGTGCTATCACGAACCAGCAATTCAGTGCCCCACCACGTGCTATCACCCTCCAGCAATTCAGTGCCCCTCCACATGCTATCACCCTCCAGCAATTCAGTGCCCTGCCACGTGCTATCTCCCACCAGCAATTCAGTGCCCCGCCATGTGCTATCACCCTCCAGCAATTCAGTCTGCTATCATCCTCCAGCAATTCAGTGCCCCGCCATGTGCTATGACCCTCCAGCAATTCAGTGCCCCGCCGTGTGCTATCACCCTCCCGCAATTCATTGCCCCGCCATTTGTCCTATCACTCTCCAGCAATTCAGTGCCCCGCCGTGTGCTATCACCCTCCAGCAATCCAGTGCCCCGCCATGTGCTATCACCCTCCAGCAATCCAGTGCCCCGCCATGTGCTATCACCCTCCAGCAATTCAGTGCACCGCCATGTGCTATCACCCACCAGCAATTCAGTGTCCCGCCATGTGCTATCTCCCTCCAGTAATTCAGTGTCCCGCCATGTTCTATCACCCTCCAGCAATTTAGTGCCCCGCCATGTGCTATCACCCACAAGCAATTCAGTGTCCCGCCATGTGCTATAACCCTCCAGCAATTCAGTGCCCCGCCACGTGTTATCACCCACCAGCAATTCTGTGCCCCGCCATGTGCTATCACGCTCCAGCAATTCAGTGCCCCGCCATGTGATATCACCCTCCATCAATTCGGTGCCCCGCCATGTGCTATCACCCTCCAACAATTAAGTACCCTGCCATGTGCTATCACCCTCCAGCAATTCAGTGCCCCGCCATGTGCCATCACCCTCCAGCAATTCAGTGCCCCGCCATGTGCTATCACCCACCAGCAATTCAGTGCCCCGCCATGTGCTATCGCCCTCCAGCAATTCAGTGCCCCGCCATGTGCTATCACCCACCAGCAATTCAGTGCCCCGCCATGTGCTATCACCCTCCATCAATTCAGTGCCCCGCTATGTGCTATCACCCACCAGCAATTCAGTGCCCCGCATGTGCTATCACCCTCCAGCAATTCAGTCCCCCTCCACTTGCTATCACCCTCCAACAATTCAGTGCCCCGCCCTGTGATATCACCTTCCAGCAATTCAGTGCCCCGCCACGTGTTATCACCCACCAGCAATTCTGTGCCCCGCCATGTGCTATCACGCTCCAGCAATTCAGTTCCCCGCCATGTGCTATTACCCTCCAGCAATTCAGTGCCCCGCATGTGCTATCACCCTCCAGAAATTCAGTGGCCCTCCACGTGCTATCACCCTCCAGCAATCCAGTGCCCCGCCACGTGCTATCACCCTCCAGCAATTCAGTGCCGCGCCATGTGCTATCACCCTCCAGCAATTCAGTGCACTGCCATGTGCTATCACCCACCAGCAATTCAGTGCCCCGCCATGTGCTATCACCCACCAGCAATTTAGTGCCCCTCCATGTGCTATCACCCTCCAGCAATTCAGTGCACCGCCATGTGCTATCACCCACCAGCAATTCAGTGCCCCGCCAAGTGCTATCACCCTCCAGCAATTCAGTGACCCGCAACGTGCTATCACCCTCCAGCAATTCAGTGCCCCTCCACGTGATATCACACTCCAGCAATTCAGTGCCCCGCCACGTGCTTTCACCCACCAGCAATTCTGTGCCCCGCCATGTGCTATCACCCTCCAGCAATTCAGTGCCCTGCCCTGTGATATCACCCTCCATCAATTCGGTGTCCCTCCACGTGCTATCACCCTCCAGCAATTCAGTGCCCCGCCACGTGCTATCACCCTCCAGCAATTCAGTGCCCCGCCATGTGCTATCACCCTCCAGCAATTCAGTGCACTGCCATGTGCTATCACCCACCAGCAATTCAGTGCCCCGCCATGTGCTATCACCCACCAGCAATTCAGTGCCCCGGCATGTGCTATCACCCTCCATCAATTCAGGGCCCCGCTATGTGCTATCACCCACCAGCAATTCAGTGCCCCGCATGTGCTATCACCCTCCAGCAATTCAGTCCCCCTCCACTTGCTATCACCCTCCATCAATTCAGTGCCCCGCCATGCGCTATCCACCACCAGCAATTCAGTGCCCCGCCATGTACTATCACCCTCCTGCAATTCAGTGCCCCGCCATGTGCTAGCACCAACCAGCAATTCAGTGCCCCGCCATGTGCTATCACCCTCCAGCAATTCAGTGCCCGGCCATGTGCTATCACGCACTAGCAATTCAGTGCCCCGGCATGTGCTATCACCCTCCAGCAATTCAGTGCCCCTACACGTGCTATCACCCTCCAGCAATTCAGTGCCCCGCCACGTGCTATCACCCTCCAGCAATTCAGTGTCCCACCATGTGATATCACCCTCCATCAATTCAGTGCCCCGCCATGTGCTATCACCCTCCAGCAATTCACTGCCCCGCCATGTGCTATCACCCACCAGCAATTTAGTGCCCCTCCATGTGCTATCACCCTCCAGCAATTCAGTGCACCGCCATGTGCTATCACCCACCAGCAATTCAGTGCCCCGCCAAGCACTATCACCCTCCAGCAATTCAGTGACCCGCCACGTGCTATCACCCTCCAGCATTTCAGTGCCCCTCCACGTGCTATCACCCTCCAGCAATTCAGTGCCCCGCCACGTGCTTTCACCCACCAGCAATTCTGTGGCCCGCCATGTGCTATCACCCTCCAGCAATTCAGTGCCCTGCCCTGTGATATCACCCTCCATCAATTCGGTGCCCCGCCATGTGCTATAACCCTCCAGCAATTCAGTGCCCCGCCATGTGCTATAACCCTCCAGCAATTCAGTGCCCCGCCACGTGTTATCACCCACCAGCAATTCTGTGCCCCGCCATGTGCTATCACGCTCCAGCAATTCAGTGCCCCGCCATGTGATATCACCCTCCAGCAATTCAGTGCCCCGCATGTGCTATCACCCTCCAGAAATTCAGTGGCCCTCCACGTGCTATCACCCTCCAGCAATCCAGTGCCCCGCCACGTGCTATAACCCTCCAGCAATTCAGTGCCGCGCCATGTGCTATCACCCTCCAGCAATTCAGTCCCCCTCCATGTGCTATCACCCACCAGCAATTCAGTGCCCCGCCATGTGCTATCACCCACCAGCAATTTAGTGCCCCTCCATGTGCTATCACCCTCCAGCAATTCAGTGCCCCGCCATGTGCTATCACCCACCAGCAATTCAGTGCCCCGCCATGTGCTATCACCCTCCAGCAATTCAGTGACCCACCATGTGCTATCACCCTCCATCAATTCAGTGCCCCGCCCTGTGATATCACCCTCCAGCAATTCAGTGCCCCACCATGTGCTATCTCCCTCCAGCAATTCAGTGCCCTGCCATGTGCTATCACCCTCCAGCAATTCAGTTCCCCGCCATGTGCTATCACCCTCCAGCAATTCGGTGCCCCGCCATGTGCTATCACCCTCCAACAATTAAGTACCCCGCCATGTGCTATCACCCTCCAGCAATTCAGTGCCCCGCCATGTGCCATCACCCTCCAGCAATTCAGTGCCCCGCCATGTGCTATCACCCACCAGCAATTCAGTGCCCCGCCATGTGCTATCACCCTCCATCAATTCAGTGCCCCGCCCTGTGATATCACCCTCCATCAATTCGGTGCCCCGCCATGTGCTATCACTCTCCAACAATTCGGTGCCCTGCCATGTGCTATCACCCTCCAGCAATTAGTGCCCCGCCATGTGCTATCACCCTCCAGCAATTCAGTGCCCCGCCATGTGCTATCACCCACCAGCAATTCAGTGCCCCGCCATGTGCTATCACCCTCCAGCAATTCAGTGCTCCGCCATGTGCTATCACCCTCCAGCAATTCACTGCCCTGCCATGTGCTATCACCCACCAGCAATTTAGTGCCCCTCCATGTGCTATCACCCTCCATCAATTCAGTGCACCGCCATGTGCTATCACCCACCAGCAATTCAGTGCCCCGCCACGTGCTATCACCCTCCAGCAATTCAGTGACCCACCACGTGCTATCACCCTCCAGCAATTCAGTGCCCCTCGACGTGCTATCACCCTCCAGCAATTCAGTGCCCGGCCACGTGCTTTCATCCACCAGCAATTCTGTGCCCCTCCATGTGCTATCACCCTCCAGCAATTCAGTGCCCCGCCCTGTGATATCACCCTCCATCAATTCGGTGCCCCGCCATGTGCTATCACTCTCCAAACAAAAATTTGTTGCCCTGCCATGTGCTATCACCCTCCAGCAATTAGTGCCCCGCCATGTGCTATCACCCTCCAGCAATTCAGTGCCCCGCCATGTGCTATCACCCACCAGCAATTCAGTGCCCCGCCATGTGCTATGACCCTCCAGCAATTCAGTGCCCCGCTATGTGCTATCACCCAACAGCAATTCAGTGCCCCGCATGTGCTATCACCCTCCAGCAATTCAGTCCCCCTCCACGTGATATCACCCTCCAGCAATTCAGTGCCCCGCCACGTGCTATCACCCTCCAGCAATTCACTGCCCCGCCATGTGCTATCACCCTCCAGTAATTCAGTGCCCCACCATGTGCTATCACCCTCCTGCAATTCAGTGCCCCGCCATGTGCTATCACCCTGCAGCAATCCAGTTCCCGCCATGTGCTATCACCCTCCAGCAATTCACTGCCCCGCCATGTGCTTTCACCGACCAGCAATTCAGTGCCCCTCCATGTGCTATCACCCTCCAGCAATTCAGTGCCCCGCTATGTGCTATCACCCTCCAGCAATTCAGTGCCCCGCCATGTGCCATCACCCTCCAGCAATTCAGTGCCCCTCCACGTGCTATCACCCTCCAGCAATTCAGTGCCCTGCCACGTGCTATCACCCACCAGCAATTCTGTGCCCTGCCATGTGCTATCACCCTCCAGCAATTCAGTGCCCCGCCCTGTGATATCACCCTCCATCAATTCAGTGCCCCGCCATGTGCTATCACCCACAAGCAATTCAGTGTCCCGCCATGTGCTATTACCCTCCAGCAATTCAGTGCCCCGCCACATGCTATCACCCACCAGCAATTCTGTGCCCCGCCATGTGCTATCACGCTCCAGTAATTCAGTGCCCAGCCATGTGATATCACCCTCCAGCAATTCAGTGCCCCGTCATGTGCTATCACCCTCCAGAAATTCAGTGTCCCGCCATGCGCTATCAACCTCCAGCAATTCAGTTCCCCGCCATGTGATATCACCCTCCAGCAATTCAGTGCCCCGCCATGTGCTATCACCCACCAGCAATTTAGTGCCCCGCCATGTGCTATCACCCTCCAGCAATTCACTGCCCTTCCATTTGCTTTCACCCACCAGCAATTCAGTGCCCCTCTATGTGCTATCACCCTCCAGCAATTCAGTGCACCGCCATGTGCTATCACCCTCCAGCAATTCAGTGCCCCGCCATGTGCTATCACCCTCCAGCAATTCAGTGCCCCTCCACATGCTATCACCCTCCAGCAATTCAGTGCCCTGCCACGTGCTATCACCCACCAGAAATTCTGTGCCCTGCCATGTGCTATCACCCTCCAGCAATTCAGTGCCCCGCCCTGTGATATCACCCTCCATCAATTCAGTGCCCTGCCATGTGCTATCACCCTCCAGCAATTCAGTGCCCCACCATGTTCTATCAACCTCCAGCAATTCAGTGCCCCGCCATGTGCTATCACCCTACAGCAATACAGTGCCCCGCCATGTGCTATCACCCTCCAGCAATTTAGTGCCCCGCCATGTGCTATCACCCTCCAGCAATTCAGTGCTCCGCCATGTGCTATCACCCACCAGCAATTCAGTGCCCCACCATGTGCTATCACCCTTCAGCAATTCAGTGCCCCACCATGTGCTATCATCTTCCAACAATTCAGTGCCCCGCCATGTGCTATCACCCTCCAGCAATCCAGTGCCCCGCCATGTGCTATCACCCTCCAGCAATTCAGTGCCCCACCATGTGTTATCACCCACCAGAAATTCAGTGCCCCTCCATGTGCTATCATGCACCAGCCATTCAGTGCCCCGCCATGTGCTATCACCCTCCAGCAATTCAGTGCCCCGCCATGTGCTATCACGCACCAGCAATTCAGTGCCCCGCCACGTGCTATCACCCTCCAGCAATTCAGTGCCCCTCCACGTGCTATCACCCTCCAGCAATTCAGTGCCCTACCACGTGCTATCACCCACCAGCAATTCAGTGCCCCGCCACGTGCTATCACCCTCCAGCAATTCAGTCTGCTATCACCCTCCAGCAATTCAGTGCCCTGCCGTGTGCTATCACCCTCCAGCAATTCATTGCCCCGCCATGTGCTATCACCCTCCAGCAATTCAGTGCCCCACCGTGTGCTATCACCCTCCAGCAATTCAGTGCTCCGCCACATGCTATCAGCCACCAGCAATTCAGTGCCCCACCATGTGCTATCACCCTCCAGCAATTCAGTGCCCCGCCATGTGCTATCACCCTCCAGCAATTCAGTGCCCCGCCATGTGCTATCACCCACCAGCTATTCAGTGCCCCGCCATGTGCTATCACCCACCAGCTATTCAGTGCCCCGCCATCTGCTATCACCCTCCAGCAATTCAGTGCCCCGCCATGTGCTTTCACCCTCCAGCAATTCAGTGCCCCACCACGTGCTATCACCCTCCAGCAATTCAGTGCACTGCCATGTGCTATCACCCACCAGCAATTCAGTGCCCCACCATGTGCTATCACTCACCAGCAATTCAGTGCCCCGCCATGTGCTATCACCCTCCAGCAATTCAGTGCCCCGAAATGTGTTTTCACCCTTCCAGAAATTCAGTTCCCCGCAATGTGCTATCAACCACCAGCAATTCAGTGCCCCGCCATGTGCTATCACCCTCTAGCAATTCTGTGCCCTGCCATGTGCTATCACACACCAGCAATTCAGTGCCCCGCCATGTGCTATCACCCACCAGCAATTCAGTGCCCCGCCATCTGCTATCACCCACCTGGATCGTTCCATCTCTTTTCCAAAGGCAAACGCCTGCGTCCCAATGTAACAGCTCGGCTACTGCATGGCTCCCATATGTCTGTACAGCAACATGCAACTGAAGATAGAAATGAAGAATGCACACGCCAAGAGAACGAAATTCATGCACATCAAGATACACGACCAAAATGACATGGAAGGATTTTTATGTGAACTACTGAACGATTCCCAACAAAGGGGGCTATGGTAGCATCTTACATGCTCCCATCATAGCACCTGCTACACCCCGCAACCTCTCCACCCCCTTGCTCGTCTTGTTAAGCTCCTGTATGCGTGGCAGGCCTTAGGGTGGAAGAAAAGGGGGGATGAGCAAGAGAAGAAGGCACCAAGGCGAGGTTGCTAGTGTGGTGACCGAGAGCAGCACCCTAGCCATCTCCTCTGGGGGTGCCGGAATACTTCTTTGTTTAAATAAAGCAACACAGTTTGCAGTTACCTCCAGCCTCCTGTTATCCGTGAGGCACAACCAATAAGCAGGGAACCAGCGACAGAACCCTAAAGCAAGCCTATGGGGTGACAGCTTTAAAAGACGCTTGTAGGTAAAATACTGGCAGTTATATGCCTTCCAGTGGCACTTTATATTTTAGCTGTAATCAAAAAGACTTTAGGGGCATCCTGCTGCCAGCCCCTGTGCGCAACCCTTCCACGCTATTCTCAATCGAGATTGCAATTTATAACAGGTCTGCCCAGTGTATTAAAACACATGCGGATCCCAGCATTTGCTGATGGTCACAATGGATGTACAAGCAATAGGGGTGCAACAGATGGCTTATGCACCTTCTACAAAGAGAACCCCGTTAATGAGACCCACTAAAATCACAATCGGCCTCATTACGAGTAAGGGAGTAAATCAGCGGTAAACCTGCCCAAAAATCTCCCTAATGAATTACCGTTACCGCCACTTGGTTAGGCGGAATTTCCGCCTGATTACAAGTGGTGGTGGCGGTGTAATTCCCCATTTAATTTGGGTCCATTGGACCCGATAGGGCGTTTATTGGCGGAATTACCGAAGCAGAGTTTCTAATGACAATGGAGTATTCTCGGATTGATTTCTTCTTAATCTCTGGACAGGTGACTTCGAGTTGCTATGATACAGCAATTGGGCTCATTGCCCTGTCAGATCATGCACCTGTATCACTGCGATTATCGTTACATCACTCTCTGGTTAAATCCTCAAGGTGGAGAATGAACTCTAATATTTTAAAGAATGACCAAATCAGGCGAGAGGTGGTAGAGGAAAATGGAAGCTTTATCCAAATCAATAAAATTGCTGACGTCAAAATCTCGTCAGTCTGGGAAGCACTGAAATGCTTTGTGCGTGGACTGCTGATTTCAAAAACAGGGAAAGAGAAAACTGAGGACTAAAGAAAAGCGTCTAGATAATCTGTTTGCAACAAGTAAGGATGACATGACAAAATCTGAACTGAGAATAGCAAAATATTAACTGAATAAACTCATCTCCAGCCAGGTTGATTATGCCCTATTCAGGCAAAAGATTAATTACTTTGAGAACGGTGAGAAAGCGGGGAAATTACTGGCACATAGGCTGAAGGTAACTGAAAGCGATCGCTTTATTACTGCAATCAGAGATTTGGAAACGCAGCAGAAGGGAATTAACAATTTATTCTGTGGCTTTTATGAGAAAATGAGAAAATGTATGACTCTGAATTGTCCTGTGATAAAGTAGAAATTGAGAGTTTTCTTGATTCACATACTTTCTCTTGTCTGACAACTGATGAGGCGGCAAGCCTTGAAAGGAGAGTGGAGTTAGATGATGTTCAACAGGCGATCTCGAAGCTGGCTGTGGGTAATTCGCCTGGTATTGATGGACTACCTAATGAATTCTATAAAGCCCTCCCAGATTCTGCACTGCAACTTTTGAGTGAAGTTTTTATTGATGCATTTGAGTCTGGCTCGCTACCGGATACAATGAGACATGCATTGATTACAGTATTGAAAAAGAAAGACAGGTCTGTTACTAGATGTGAAAATTATCGACCGATCAGTCTAATAAATTGCGACTGCAAAATATTGGCTAAAATCTTGGCTATTCGATTGGAAAAAGTCGGTTCAAGTCTGGTACATGAAAATGAAGTAGGTTTTGTCTCTGACAGAGCGGTGGCGGACAGCATGAGATGCCTATTATTGAGAAGGGACACAATCAGCCTGTTGCCAATGCAGTTATTTTGCTAGACGCTGAGAAAGCGTTTGATCGTGTGGAGTGGCAATCTTTGTTCACATGCCTGGAAAAAATGAACTTTGGGCAAGACTTCCGACGCTGGGTTAAGCTTTTATACAACAATCCTTCTGCAAGTGTTCTAACGAATGGCCTTATTTCAGATACATTTGTGCTTCATCGGGGTACAAGTTTCACCTCTCCTGTTAATTTTGTCTATGGAACCACTTGCGGTATGCTTATGAGCAGATGTGAACCTTCAACCTATAATTGGAAATGGCCGAAATAATCTAATTTGGCTGTACGCAGACGATTTATTGATTGCTCTTCAAGACCCTGCTGTTGGTATTCCTTAGCTGATGCGTGATATTCAATTATTCTCCTCGATATCAGGCTAAAGGATTAATTGGAGTAAATGCGAAATCATCCCGATTAATTATCTTTGTCCACGGCATACCTGTGCTCAATTTCAATTTAGGTGGAGTGCAGAAAAAATGAAATATCTAGGCATCTGGATTGGAGCAGGTATAATGAAACTGCCAACAATGAATTTTGCATGGATCCTCCCGAAATTCAAATCAGATTTGGAAAGATGGGGTCTTTTGAATCTGTCAACCTGGGGCAAAATAAACTGTATACAAATTAATTTGGCTCCTCGGATAAATTATATCTTATCCATGTTCCTGATCACGGTACCTGGAAGCATTTTCAAGGAGATTAATAGACTTATGCAAAACTTTATTTGGAATGAGAAAACTCCAAGGCTCGCAATTTGGAAGCTTCAACTCCCATTGAAACTTGGGGGAATGAACTTGCCTTTCTTAGACTACCATTTGTCCTTCTCCATTTGCCACTTATGCAGGGTTGCTAACTCGATGAATGAACAGTCTAATCAATCGGAATTCTTGTCGTGGGAGTGTGGTGCGGTTTCCCAACTGGACCCTAAAGCCCTGCTGACTACTAAAAGATGTAAATCGAAAAAAAACAGTGCGCTCACTTCGTTCTTGCAAGACTGCTGGTGTGAACTCTCAATTCGTTTGGGTGCTGATCCCTATTTGCACCCAGATGCATCCATATGGAATTGCCCGGCATTGCTGTACCAGGGGAAGACCCTTTTTTGGACGGAATGGTTTGTGGCTGGTATAAAGTACTTGAAAGATTTGTTTGAGGAAGGCAGTTGGATACCATACCCTCGACTTGGTCATATATATGAGATGACAGAATGCTTGTTGGCTGAATACAGAAAACTGAAGATTATTATTTCTGCTTGTGTTGAAGTACCGCAGTTGAATAATCAAAGTACTGCCTGGGCAGCTTTAGAGGTATGCTCGAGTGCGTCACACCCTGCTTCTACCATGTACGGAATCATAAAAGCAAATTGAAAAGGAGATCTGAGATTACCTGCAATTTTCAGTCATTGGCTTCAATGCTTTCTTTCTTTTTCCTTTCTTCTTTTTCTTTTTCCCCCTTCATGCACCTCTATTCTTTCTTTTCTATGTGCTATTCAGAGTTGGTCTATGATGATTTTCTTAATATGTTCTGACTTTGGTTGATTGTGTGCGTATTTGATGGATTAACGCTATATTATGTTTTATTTGTTATTATGGAAAATAAAAACTGTTTTGGCAAGACAATGGAGTTCCACTACTTTTTCTTTTGATTGTTCATAGTTTCAATATGTTTTACAACTATTTTCATTGTTTGTGAGCCTGTTCCTTTTATTGCCTGGCTCTTCATTTTATTCAAAAGGCTGTTTGAAGCTAATTACCTTAACAAGGCCCCTGCTCAACCGGTTATGCAGTAAGCCATGCATAAGGCCAGATCTGCCTTCCAGCTGAGTGAGTGCGGACAAGAATGGAGGGAGTGCTTACTCCTGCTCTGCTTAAAGAGTCACGTTGTGCTGTGCAAGAAGCAAGTGTATAGTTATTACATAATTTACCTATTGTGCTCTACTTAAAGGCCCTGACAGAACCCTGATTAGCAAGACAAATAGCTAATTTCTTTGATCTACCTAAAATGTTGGCATTGTTATATGATATGATCGGTTATTTATAACACGCTTAATATCCAGAGGTTTCTAAGCGAGGACCCGGGGATCTAACCTGTTTTGCTCTTCATCGTCTTGCTTCCAAGGCAAGCATGTTGCCCCTGAGCAATCCTCCCAAGACATGCCCAATTTCCACATTTTCTGACTCAAGGGGATGTATATTTATTGTTCGCATAACCCAAGTAGAACCTAGAATTGAATTCAGACTCCCTCCCCTGCAGAGGACATCGATCAAGCTATCTGGAATTATGGCCTTCAATGCTTTAATGAGGAAGTGAATTGGCACATGTCAGAGAGGAACTTGAGATCAACCAACACAAGGCTTCACTACATGTCCAAATATATGTGTAAATGCACGGGTGGGATCAGACTCTGATTGATCGGTCCCTCTGCATGGAATAATCTTCCGCCTTTCTGTCCTCCGTGAGGAAAACGACCATAGCATCTGGAAAGATCTAAAAACCTCTTTTCTTCTAGACGATACCGACCTGATCCCAAATCCCAGATCGCACCCTAGTCATAAGACCTCTTGATGATCCCGTTGACTATAGTACCCCGAGTGCTCCTTATTGCAGGCTCCGAGGAAGTTGGAGGTGACTACAATAGACAAAGTTCTCTACTGTGGGGGCTTGAGGGCCTCCTGCTCCCTTGACCCTCTCACACATTTTCCATGAATGCAGATGAGCATGGGAGCTGCCAAGGCCATCACTTTGAATGAAGTCTCCCCCCATCTTGCACATCTGCCAGGCCCTCTGGACGTCAGCCCATGGGTTTTAATTGAATCTGGTGCTCTCTACCCTATCTCCTCATCATGGCCTCCCTCGCATTTCAGTCTTCGATATGTCTTCACTTAGACATGTTCCCCCAGGCTTGCATTGAAAGTGCCACCTCCTTATCCACTCCCTTCCTCCACCAATCCTCAATTCCCCCACCCCACCACCCCTTTTTTCCACCTCAGCTCTATAAAGCAGGTCTCACAGCATGGTGGGGCTCCACAACACACAGAAATAATTAAACTACTCATGGGCCATTTTCGGGTCAATATCAGTATCTCCAAAAGTGTTGCCTAGCTCCTGTACATAAGGTGCATATTGGGCAACATTATTGTGCTCAATTAAAAGTCAGGCCTTTCCCACTGTTCCATGAATTGAATCCGTTGGTAAACCTAGAGGTATCTCTAGTCCTATTCCTGTTTACACTTTAATTATTATAAATTGAAAGAATGTGAAACTATTGTACATCAAATTAAATGTTATCCTAGGGTTAACAATGGAAGACAAATCTAAATGGGCACCTCACCCACACTTTGTCTAGGATTTGCTGAAGCAAAACCCACTAAAGGCATCATACAAGTTACATCTAAAGTGAAATGTGCTTTGACTGAATAGAACAAAATAAATAGCAATCCGGGAGGTCCCTTTGTTTGCCAATTTGACTCAAATGCCCCTCTTCCCACCCCACCCCCTCATCCCCTTAAAACATGTCTTGTTCCATGGTTCCATTCCTGCAGAGATCACAGTTGTACTACTTTTCTTGTTACACTTTTACATATGATAACCAAGGGAAACACAGATATTGGAAAGCGTATGAAACCTGTGAAAAACTCCCTTGCCTCACCTTGATAGTGGATAATAGGGCCATCATGAAGGCCTGCTTCAGCATAAGGAATATCCCTTGCCTACACCCATCATGCCACATGTGTGATGGGGGGAAGAGGCCAATTGTAGGAGCATCATATCAAGTGGCAGGTTGTAGCCCCTTTGAGAAGCCCAGCTCCATGTGGTAGTGTCTGTGGTAAAACATACTGCACTGCAGTAGAATGCACACACATGTGGTGGCTTCAGGCCGCAGAAGTCTGAGAACCCATGAATGTACTCAAAAGAAAGCATGAGCACTTGTTTGGGGAGCCAGTGGGGAACCATGAAGAACACACCTAGCTTTGGAACGCTGTTACAAGGGGCTCTGCAATGACCATGGATGCAACTAGACTTTCCTCCTGGGACTTGATGTGCAAGTCTACTGGAGCAGCAGATACAGCCAAAGAATTTCAACATGACTCGCTTTGTTAGTCCAGGGAAAACATGGAAGCAGGCACAAACACTCTCAGCAACTCAGAGAGTGCGACTGGTTCGCAGATGCGGCCAGAGATATCTCCAAGGCTAAGTCTATGAACACAACATCCATACATCCCAAAAAAAGGAAAGTACAGAAAGTATAATACTCACCCTTGTGCCTGAAAAACCTACATGGAAGCAGTTTCCAAATGGTGGACATGTCTTGTGAAGGCTTGGGTCATTCCCCAAGCCCAGAGACACACTCAGGAACCTTAATGTGATCTGACCAATCACAGGTCCTTATTCCTCCCATTCAAAAGTTGTGAGCCTTCACAGGGAGTCCATCCCAGGGGGAGATATCACCACCCTATAAAAACACAAGATCCCAGCCTGTTGGTGCTTGAAGGTTGGGGCTTGGTGAAAAAGCTGGCTTTAAAGATAGAAATGTGTAGGCAATAGGTGAGCACAGAGAGTGCACATAGGCACTTGGAAGGAGAAAAGAGATTGGAGGAGAGCAGGAGCTATTGAGGGACTACAGGTGAAGAAGGAGGTGGCTGTTGAGGAGATTGGCGACAGCAAATAGGAGCTAGGTGGCACTGATGAGGAGGAGGATTGGAACCAGCAGCAGATTAGTCGCGTCAAGGAGGATGTTAGGAAGGAGCAGGAGAAGATTTGTGGTAGAAACAAGGAGGTTGGAAACTAGGGGGAGGTTGATAAAGAATATCAGGAGGTTGGTGGAGTGGAATATCAGGAGGTTGATGGAGAGGAATATCAGGAGGTTGGACAAGAATTTCAGGCCGTTGATGCAGAAGAATATAAAGAGGTTGATGGAGATGAATATCCAGAGAGGAATATCAAGATGTGGATGTTGAACATTCAGAGGAGGTTGTTGGAGAAAGTAGTAAGGTACATGGAAGGTATCAGAATGTTGATAGAAAAGGAGAACCTAAGATTGGTAGAGGGGAATATCAGCAGGATGGTGGAGGAGTATATCAGAAGGTAGATGAGGACAGTTAAGAAGATATTGCTAGAGACAGTAAGAAACTATGCGGAGGGTATCAGAATGTTAGTGGAGGAGAACAGAGGTGGTTGTGGAGGAGAACAGTGACAGCAAGGGGTATTGGGTGACACAGAGAAAAAGGTTGGTAACCATTAAGTGAAGACTGCTGATAGCGAGCAGGGTGGTTAGAAGGCAGCAGACAAAGGTCAGGGGTAGTAAGGAGGAGGTTGGAGAAAATACAGAGGAGGTGGTTGGGAAATAATACCAGAAGGTTGTTGGAGTAGAACATTAGAAGGTTGATGGATGTAAATTTAAGGAGGCTGGTGGAGAAGGACATTAGGAGGTGGCTTGAGAAATACATGAGGATGTTGGTGGGGAGAAATATCAGGAGGTTGGTGGAGAACAATATCAGGATGTGGATGGTGAAAGTTTAGAGGGGGTTGGTGGAGAAAGTAATAAAATACATGGAAGGTATCAGAATGTTGGTAGAAAAGGAGACTGAAAGATTGGTGATAGTGAGAAGGTGGGTGATAGAGAAGACCTGGAAGTTGTGAAAGGTTATAGGGGGAGGTTGTAGTATACGAGAAAGTGGGAGAAAATTTGGTGGTTTCAAATTATTAAGAAGTGTTGGGTAGGATATAGAGAAGCTATTAGATATTGGCAAATAGAGTTTAGAGAGGTGGCTGGAAACGATAAGAAGGGGTAGAAAAGCTCTGAAATGGTTAGAGGAAGAAAGAAGTAAGAAGGAGATCACACAGGCAGTGCCAAATTTAAGAAAGCAAACAAGCACATGGCAGAGAGATGAAGGTGCAAGGGATAGGCTGATTAAGGAGACTCAGGCTCTCGGGAGACAAGATGTCTTCTGTAGCAGAAACTCTGTCCCTACCACTCCCTTCCTGGGGAGGCCCAAAGAAATCTGTAGGCCATGGTGATGACTGAACTAGTGACCTTAAGAAGAAGGGTCCTGGCAACAACGCTAAAGTCAAAGACCAAAATTAGCAGAATTCTAGAATCTCTGAAAACATGTTATTACGGACGAAGGGGAAACCCAGTCCTGGACATAGCATTAACTTTGGTTTGAGAACTTTGTTTTCCATAAGAGACACTTTCCTCCATTTCGAGAGTACTCATCCTGACTGTTTAGTTTGCGAAGACTCATTTTATTTGTTTTTTTGGTCAGCCATATATACACTTCCCTTAATAATGATCTTTGAACTAAAGAGGTTTTGTCTGGCTGGTCTATTGATTCCGCCATGTAGCGTGACAAAGCATAGAGCAAAGTCTACGAGTGAGACGTGTAGTGTGCTTTCCAGACTGTTGCACAATGAGTTTGCGCTTCGCCCGCCTTGCTCAAGTGCTCTTCATATCACTCTCCTGTAGGAGTAGAGGAATGGCTTTGAGCCGTTACCATGTTAAGAGGTTGCTTCAGTTGCTTTCTTACAGGGTTTGTTCAGAACTTAACCACATATAATTTCCAGGAAACAGCTAATCTAAGAAGGTTAAAGTAAATTAATAAGAGTAATATTCAAGAAAGCAAATATGTGCTTTGTGAGGTGCTTTCAGCAGGACGAAACGCAGAGGGCTAAAAATGTGCAAGTCAACGAAAACAATAGCATGCTTATCATTAATAAGCAACTTATAATGTGTGGCTGTGCCCCCTTTGAAATGTTTTAATACAAAGAAATGGTCTGCCAAGAAAGCAGCCTTCTATTGAACACGTATATTCAGTTGCCTGTGAGACATCCACCAATTGGGCCAAGTTCAGGGCATGATGCAGACTGTAACCTTTGCAATTCATACGTCCTTCGTTTGTCTCTGTTATCTGTAGATATATTGGTTTCCAGCTCTTCTTAGTTAAGGCAATGCGCAATTTTCAGTTGCAGTGATTGGTTGTGTGCACTTTTTTCATGGATGGTTTGATGATTTTGTGTAGCCTTTGGAAACATTACAGCACTGGAATGTTCTTTGGTTACTTTCAGACCGTGCCCTCCCCTAACTCACACTATGATAGTCACAGACAGCCATTAACAATGGCTTTGGTAAAGGTACTAATAGCTTTAAAAATGCTGGTAGCGGATCAAGCACAAAACATATGGGAGTCAGTCTAATAAAATAGTATGAATACATTTATTGAGGAATAAAATAATGAACTGCTAGGCATAGAAATTTTTAAAAAAAACATAATTCAGTCCAGTACATAAAAGAAAATAAAAAGAATAAGATGTAAACTGATAATAAAGTGGGGTTGAAAAAGAACGTTCTGGGGTGGCATGGCTAGGTGACGAAGAAGATGGGTGCGCTGCTGCGACCTACCTCACATATTTCATTCACGCAACTCCTGCTATATAAAAAAAAAAACTCCCGCTCTCCTTACCTTCTCACAGCGACTGTTGAGGGCTGCTTATCTCGTCAATGTGGTGTGCTTCGTCACTGCAACTGGCCCCTCCACTTGCTCCAGAGCCATGCTGTCGGCTCTTCAATAATTCGTCTTTAGTGTGGAAGCTACCAGCAGCGGCAGTGACGCAATCAGCTGCTTCGGCCTTGTCAGGCTTTCTTGTTCGTCATCCAGCGCCACCTCATGGCTACTGCATAGTACTGGAGAGGAAAAGGAAATTACAAAAAAAAAAAATGATAAGAGGTTTTCCTCATAACATTAATTGCATTGGACTACATATTGGAGGTAACTTTTAACACCTCTCCTTGGAAATATTTTGTATTTTGGGTGCTTATCTCAGTTGGATGTATCTATGCTCATGTTGTGCTATATGCTGATTTGGCTGAAAGCATTATATAATTTTCCCTTCCCTAGGTATTTTTAGGAAACAGTACTAACCATATTTCCTAGGTACAATGGTTTTAAAATGTGTAACTTGGAACATTAAGGGCTGCAATAACCCAATTAAGAGGTATAGAATTATCTCCCATCTCAAAAAGGTGAATCCATCTATTGCTTGCATACAAGAAACACACCTCACTCTTACGAAAGCTATGAAACTCAAATCCTTCTGGGTCAAGGATGTTATTGCTAGTCCAGCTGTTGGAAAAAAAATTGAGTGGCCATCCTAATTAGCAAAAGGTTACCATATAAAGGTTTATGTCAAGACGTTGATACCAATAGGAGATGGATTTCGGTCAAATTGCTTATTGGATCAGATATTGTCACCGTTATGAGTATTTATGGTCCCACTCAACCCAATCCTGATTTTTGGGATTCAATCAAACAGATTATTCTCAAATCAAATCTCACTAATCTTATTTCATGCAACAACATGAACCATGTCCTGGATCCCTTTTTAGAAGTTTAAAAGTTCCAAGTCATAGGGCCTCATTACGAGCATAGAGATAATGAAAATAGGAAGGCGCAATGGTATTACCGGCATCGTTAATGGGTCCGGGCCATTACGACACGACAACCCACCAATACCGCCACCGCCCGTATTGTGCCCCTTCATACCGCATGCGCACGTACATGCGCCCCTTCGCGGAGGAAATACTGGGATGACGGTAATAGGAGGACATCACAAGTTACGCAGGCATGCACTTACCGGCAACCCGAAGGCGGTAATTAGGGCTTGCACGATGGTGGCTATACAGGCATCGCGGAACACCCGTAAATAGCAACCTGCAGTGAAGGCAACTGCCACAGGTGCACACAATCACCACAGATGGAGTCAATGGAGCCTGTCCCAGTATAAAAGGAGCACACCCACACACCACACCCCTTCCCACACCAAAATGATACCACTAGCTGTTGCAATCATGGGGCTGGAGGACATGCCTGTACTGCTACAACTACAGCAACAACAGCAACTACAACAATAACTACAGCCACAACAGGCAGCACAGAGGAGACGCAGGAGGAGAAGGAGGGTGAGACAGGCCCAGCGCAGCCAGTAGTACCTCGCAGGCAGCCACCAATCACTTGCATCAGACCCAGTCCATTCAATCTAACCCCTGAGCAGATCCACACCCTGTACCGGTTGGACTGGGACACCATCACCACCATAGTGGACATGATACATGATGACATTGTCAGCCTCATTGAAATACGCACTGCCATCCCCCCACTACTAAAGGTGGTATCTATGCTTCACTTCCTGGCAACAGGCACCTACCAGCACACAGCGGGCCAGCTGCATGGTATATCACAACCACTCTTTTCACGCATGCTGACCCAAGTGCTGGAAGCCCTCTTGAAGCACGCTAGCACCCACATATCGCTACCACAGACTGCCCAGGAGCTTGCCGACACTAAGGTAGGCTTCCATGCACTGGCAGGCATGCCCAATTGCGTCAGTGCCCTCAACTGCACCCATGTCGAATTGGTAGTCCCTCAAGCCATAGAGGCGGTGTACCACAATCGCAAGCAATACCACTCCATCAATGTGCAGATGGTAAGTGACTCCAGCAAGATCATCACACATTGTTGTGCCCGATATCCGGATCGACACATGATGCCATGGTGCTGCGTAACTCTACGCTACCCCGTCACATGGAGCGACATGCTGGATGACGTGCCTGGCTGCTTGGTGAGCTGCCTGACTGGCCCATGGCAGTGCATCGGGGTTGTGATGTTGGGGGATGCATACTCCACCCATGTGGGAATGTGGGGGGATGCATACTCCGTCTGGGTGGGAATGTGGGGGGATGCATACTGCACCTGGGTGGGAATGTGGGGGGAGGTGCATACTCCACCTGGGTGGGAGTGTGGGGGGGATGCATACTCCACCTGGGTGGGAATGGGCGGTGAGTGGATGCACTCAGAGCTAAACACTTCTGACCTGAACCTCCCAACCCGAACATGACACATCACTGCCACACATTAGACCAATGCCGTACATCAATGACAACATGCAAGACACACAACCAGGCCACCATGGGTATGTCAAGCGATGCATGACTAAACATGATTACAACTGTGCCAATGTCGCTAGTGTGATTAGGCACAGAGTTTCATACACTGCAATTATGGGAGGCAAGAGATCGTTCCGCATCCACAGTACATCCGCATCAGCATGTAAGTGAACACCCTGCATCCTCTGTACAACGCTACCCAGATTAGCAGACCATATTGCAGTACACAATGCATCCACATAATCTGTGTGCATACGTACAGGGACATGTGCATGTCAACACCAAATAGTTGCGGCCATGGCCGTGAACCCTAAAGGTGGCAGCTCAGAATGACGCACACAGACCTCTGTGTACTCCCATGCAGGTGATGGAGGCTATCCCTTGAAGCCGTGGCTGCTTACCCCTGTGTGGAACCCGCGTAACAGGCACAAAGAGGAGTACAATCGGGTTCATACCCGTACCCGTGTCGTGATTGAGCAGACCTTTGGCCTGTTGAAGGCGTGGTTCCGCTGCCTAAGCAGGTCTGGTGGAGCACTCCTTTATGGGCCTGAGAAGGTGGCAAAGATCACCATGGCCTGTGCCATGCTGCACAACATGTGCATCCGGAGAAATGTACCACTGCCACCTGACATTGACATGCATGCACTGGGTGAGGATGATGAGGATGATGATGGAGGAGAAGCAGCACCCCTGCCAGTACGTGATGCACAAGATGGCCGTGCTGTACGCCAATCACTGATTGACAAATACTTCTGAACCACAGGGACGTTGATGGATATGTGTTAGTGCTACACTGAGCACTGGGCCCATGTGGACATGCACACAAGGTATGTGGGGAGTTGGGCACTGTGCACTGTCATGAATAAAATGAATACACATGAAATGAACAATGTCCAGCCATTAAATGATTCTTCACTCAACGGGTGTATTAATGAAAACTACAGAAAAGTGCCTCACCCCTCCACCACTCACACGCCCTCCCCCTCCCCTCCCCAACACACCCAAACTCCCCATACCCCCAATGAACTCCCCATACCCCCAATGAACTCCCCATACCCCCAATGAACACCCCCTTAATCCCCTATACACCACCAACACCACCTCCCCCCAATCCCATTGTTATCCCACACTATTTGCGTTCTTTCTTGGTGTCCGGGGGCAGCATTTCGGTCTGCCTCGCACTCCGCCTTGTCAGTCGCACAGGGCTGGAGGATGCGGAGGATGCGGTTGTGGAGGGTGGGGTGGATGCCATAGGGATTGGCACGGCTGGTGCAGGTTGTTATTGCTGCATGTGTTGAAGTATGCCGGTCAGGACCTGCGTGACCGCCCCCAAACTGTCACAGATCATTACAGCACAGGCATTGATTGCGGCAGTGTTCCCAGCTATGGCCTGACAGATCTCCCGCCTTGTCTCATCCCCGTCAGCCACATATTGGCACACAATGTCGATCATGGTGTCCTGCCTTGCCTCCACCCTTGACAGCCATGCCTCCAAGTCAGTGGGAGCAGCAGAGGTTGATGGTGCGGCGTCAGGGCGTGCAATTGCAGTACTGGCCTCTGGGGCGGTACTGAGTTCGGGGCTGTGCAGCATAACTGCAGAATCCAGCATGGGACTGGAGAGTGAGGCCTGAGTGGCGTGTTTGGGGGTCGACGGGGGGCTTGGGGTGTGTGGACATGCCACATATTTTGTACCTTCTTGGGCCACGTACTCTTCCGCTCCTATGTTAACGTCACTGAGTGGGGCTGTGGCTGCTGCCTCACCCACTGAACTTGTTGCAGCGGAATGGGTGCCACTGGCCTCCCTTTCCACTGTTGTTGGCAGCTCTGTGGTTGCAGTCTCATCCGCTGCAGTGGGGTCCTCATGTGCCAGCATGGCCTGTGCACTCGCCCTGGCTTGTACTGTGGGCCGCGATGCTGCCCCAGAGGTTGTTTTGCCAGTGCCAGGTGGTTTGGCCTGGGACGTGGATAGCCTTGTGGCTGGGTCTTGACAGCCATCTTCTCCATCAGTGCCTGGGGGGGAAGAAGAGATGCAGGGCATCAGTGATGGTGTTACATGCAAGATGCATGAGATGGTGCTGTTGAGTTTTTCATTTCTCATGCATTGATATCTTACGGGTGTGTCACACAGGGTAGTTTGAAGGGAGCATTTTGGCATTAGCCGTGACATCTCAATTTGGCAATGATGCATGCCAGGTGGTATGCCGTTGTATTTGGGTTTGTGTGATGTATGACATGGGAATGTTTCATGTGTGTTGGCTGTATGTTGATAATGGAATTGGCACTCAGCATGCATTTCAGTGTGGCAGGGTTTGGGCCTCCATCTGGATATGGAAATGTGTGTGTGATGGGCCATGCATTGCCTTGCCTAGGCTCTATTCCACATCACTTGTGCTACGTCATGGTTTGCCCTACTGGAGTTTGCAGGGTCACTCACCTCCATCTCCAGATGTTGCGGCACCCGTCTCCATCTGCCCGAAGCCCTCTATTGACTCCATCTTGATGGTTGTGCTGCATGTCTCCTCCCAGCGCATGAGTTTGACCGGGGATTGGGCACCCCCGTCTGTGGCCATGGCCTCCCAACAATTGCTGGCCAGGATGTTGCGGACCCTGAGGTGGAGGTCATCCCAGCTTTTTGTTGCAGTCTTTGACTGTGCGTGGGGTGGTGCCAACTGCAGACACCTTGCATGCTACCTCCTCCCATATCTCCTTCTTCCTCTGCTGCACCTCCCTTTTGAGGTTATGGGTTATGGGTGAAGACCTCATCGCCATGGGCAGCAAGGGTATCTGCCAAAATGTTCAATTCCTCATCTGAGAAGTGCTTCTTGCGCAGGCGGGGGTTGGTTTTTCGGGTAGCCTTGGACATGTTCTATTCAATGGCCCTGGTCTCTCCTATGCAGCACTGGTGGATTGGGAGGATTGCAATGGATTGTGTTTTTAAAGATGGCCGCTGGCGCTTTTCCCGTTCCGAGGCAATGACGTTACTTCCGGGTCCAGTATTACGAGCACGGTATTTACATGATGTTATTACTGGGTCGGTATTAAGGGGTGCCTCCTAGGCGGAGGTGGTATCGGTGGGTCCCGTGATGCCACTATCGGGGGGTTTGAGGGCCTTTAGCGACATGGCGGTATGGGGGTTCGCACGTGCTCGTGCACTCGTAATCAGCCTCTATTAGAGGCGTCAAACGAGCACGGACCCGCTACTTCCTCCATGCCGGTAATGGGCCTGTTTTTAGCGGGATTCTCGTAATGAGGCACCTATAAAGCTTTGATGCACTGCTTAACAGAAACCGGCCTCATTGACACCTGGAGACTTGCCCACTGGGTCGACTTAGAGCACACGTTGCATTCTCATCCCCATAACACCCTCTCACGCCTTGAATACATTTTCACTACCAAATCCCTGACTAATACTATTATTTATTCCCTGATAAGCAATGTTGTTATTTCTGACCATGCACCTGTCATTACTTCCTTTGATCTCTACAATATCAAGAAACCATCTTCCAGATGGAAATTCAATAACAGTCTGCTTCAGGACCAAAAATGTTTCCAGTCATTTATGTCCTTCCAACAACATTTCTTTTCTGAAAATGTAGATGAAGATACTTCAGTATCCACTAATTGGGATGCTTTTAGTGCTGCCTTAAGAGGTCACATAATTGCCTATTCTAGTATGAAAAAGAAGCGATATAACAAAGACCTTCATGCCTTATATGTTTAACTCACCAATGCAGAGAAGCAATATTATTGCTCCTCTTCAAATATAGACCTTTGCACTGTACTGTCCTGTCCTTACATTTTCAAATTAATAAAAAACTCACCCAACAAGCCTCAGGAGCTATTTTAAAATATAATTCCAAAATCTACCAAACCTCCAACAAATCTGGCAAAGCTCTCGCTTCTTATCTCAAAGCAAGAAAAGAAAAAAAGACTTATCTCCCAAATTAAAGACCCTTCCGGCTCTATCATTACGGATCCTATAGGTATTATTGAAGTCTTCAAGAATTTCTTCACTGATTTATAGTCCCCGGAAACATCGGTCCCAGAAGCTAAAGTTAAAGCTTTCTTTGAGAAGATCAGTAGAAGTTATTATCCCTCATTAGACCTTAGCTGCCTAGAAAGTGACCTAACCATGCAGGAAATCAACCAAGCCATCCAGCGGTTGGGAAAGGGCAAAAGCTCCTGGCCCTGATGGTCTATTCACAGAGTTTTTAAATCAATTTTCGGGCTCCTTAATCCCTAGACTTAAAACCTTATTCTCCTCTATTATCTCTAAGGGTTCTTTGTCTGGAACCTTCTCCAAGGCACTCCTCATCCTATTCCCAAAGGCAGATAAAGATCCTGATCTCCATAAAAATTATAGACCTATCTGCCAAACTAACTGACAACAGAATTGAATCTTACCTTCCCAGTTTGATCAAACCCGACCAAGTGGGCTATGTCAAATGCAGAAACATCTTGGCCAACGCAAAGCTTCTATTTGAAGCCATGCACATTATCTCAATGGACAAAAATGACGAATTGGGATATGCCGCTATTTCTCTAGATGCAGAGAAAGCCTTTGATCGGGTCAATTGGGAATATATGTTGCAGGCCCTGCGATGGCATGGGTCTGGGGAGGACTTTATAACTTTAGTCAAACTTCTATATTCTGATCGTAAATCCTCCATATGAATTAGTAGTCGTTCCTCTTCTTGTTTCCCTTTACAAAGAGGTACAAGGCAGCGGTGCCCCTTATCTTCCCTTTTGTATGTGTTATCCCTTGAACCCCTTTTGGAACATATTAGAGCTGATAAAAATATCCCTGTGATCTCTCATAGCATCCATGAAACCAAGATAGCTGCCTATGCTGACGATATTCTCATTCTATTGAAAAACCCCAAACATTACCTCCCCCATTTGTTGGCCAAATTACAAGAATGTTCTTCAGTATACGGGTATAAGCTTAATAGAGATAAATCAGAGTTATTACCTCTCAATTCATTTTGCTTCAAACATGAATTAGAAGTCTTTGGTTTCTTTTAAATACTTAGGCTTAGGGTTTGCTTTCTCCATTAGTTACACTATCAAATTGAATATGGATTTCTTACTCAATATACTTACATAATTATCCTCTGTTTGGTCTCCTCTTTATTTATCCTGGTGGGGACACACTGTACTATCAAGATGATGTTATCTCCCACTGTCCTATATGACATACAAATGCTTCCTTTAGCACTCCCAACTACATTTTTTAAATCCATTAACTCAATATTGCTTAACTTCCTACGGGGAAAGGGTAAATGCAAGGGAATTGTTATTAACAAGCTTAAAACTCCTTTTGAAAATGGAGGTGTCAGATTTCCCAAATTTAAAACGTATTGCAACGCTTTCCTTCTTAAGCAGACCAATTTTGGTGTGACTGCCTGATGCTGGTGAAATCCCTTCCTGGTGCAGACTTGAGAAACAATTAGTTTCCCCTTGTGAAATCGTTGACATATTCTATATTTTTGGCCACTCAGCCGCTGCATACTCTGACCCCATCAAATCCTCAAGATCTGCCCTAAGAAACTTCTTTTTCCCGTCAATGAAATCCCTGTCCCTTGAACTCTCCCCATATTTGTGGCAAAATAGGTCCATCACTATCAACAACAGAGTATTATATTGTAGGTCCTGGCTCACCAAGGGCATCAGATTCATTTATCAAATCATACAAAAACACACTATGGGATCATTTTAAGACCACAGACGTTCCTTCCCCCTACTAGTATCAGACTTCACCTTTTATAACACATTGATCAATACTTGTCTTGACAGCTTTTAGGCACACTCAACCAACTTTCTTACACATGATACCTCCAGGTTACAACTATTGGCTATGGCCTCAGATGTCAGAGCTGTCAAATTCTACAAATCGCTTGCTACTGTTGACTCTTCTACCATCAGGTGACTTGTTCAATTCCAATGGGAGATTGATTGGGTTCAATTATGTACTAGGATTGGGTGTGTCTCCACCTCTGCCAACGGTATAATAAATCTTCTCTTTTTCATACACATAGCCTTTATAGCCCCTAAAAACTGGATAAAATCTAAAATGGAATCAGACGGGAATTGTTGGCCGTGTCCAGATACCCCTGGTTCTTATAAACATATGTTTTATGACTGTCCTTTTGTATTTAAGATGTGGCAGGAAATTTGGAAATTCTTGAAAGCTATTTTTAAAGTTGATATCCCTTTTTCTTTTGCTAATATTTTCCTTGATAGTATTGCTACCCGACAAGTTGGATCACTCCCCATCTTATATGACCTTTTTATTGCCATTGCCAGCAAGCTTATAATTGCCAACTGGAAACATTTCATGTAAGGGCTAGTGGAACAATATTTGCTATTTACACAGAATTTAACATTGTAAGTACACTATGAAATGGGATCCATTTATGAACTACTTAGATTTTTTAGAATATGGCCGCTCATGGTTCATGAATGGATTTCTCTTTGCCTAATGTAAATCAATTTATACCAATGTTTAGCATTTGTTGCATATATCCTTATTGATCTATGAATTAATGTATTAATGGTGCTCTCCTTCCCTACCCCCCTCTTGTTTTGTTTCTGTTTCTTGTTAGTCCCCAAGTGAGTCCTATGATAAATAATTTTCTTCTCGCTATACAAGTCATGTATCAGTGAATGCTCATTTTATTTTCTCTACAGATTGATTTTGTTTATCCAAATACTCACGTTCTTAAGCACTAGTCTAATCTCATTCTTATTAGGGCTATATTAGTTTTGTCTCATACTTTGCTGCACATTTCTAACCATATTGTTGAAAATATAATACGCAAACACTTAAATGCTTTGTTGTTCACTTGCTATTTCGAAATAAAGATTATTAAACACAAGAAAAAGAATGTTATTTTTGGTTGTGTGTTTATGGGTTGTAGTGTGTGTCGCAGTGAGGATGTAGCAGACAACTCGAGAACAAAGGAACAGTTCAACACCTAATTTTTCCTTACAGGAGGGGTTGGATGTTTTTCTACACGGGGAACCCCCTAAGACATGAAGGTGAGGGCCTGTATTAACAGTGTCAGCATGAAGGTATATATAAACCTAGTGCAAGGGACTATTCCAGGAGGCTCTAATGTCCTATTCCCTTTTGTTACACCCTTCAAGGGTCCATTAGTTCACTCACCGTCTCAGGGTATTTGAAGTGCCCCCAGCATTCCTCTTGACCTTGTCAGTCACTCCAGAAGTTGAGTCACCCTCATGTGACCCTCATGTGACCTCTAGCCGTAGTCATAGCACATTCCTACTGGGTTCAGATATGGGCTAGACCCCCCCATTGCCCTACGGAACACCTTTAGGCAAATACTGGCAGTAATTCTGCTCCCACTTGGGTGATTTTCAGACTGAAGTTATTAATACCCACCAGGTTAGGTTCGCCATCAGGGATTGAGCGCCCTACAGGGTCCTCATAGTCCTGCCAGGATCCAACCACAGCAGGGTAGCAATGCTTCTTTCTTTTTTTATTTTTTATTTGAATTTATTAAGGTTTTTCAAAAATGTGGCAGTAAGACATTAAAAGCTGTGATAATGATTCAAAAGAAGAAGAAAAAAAAACACAGGATACGGGTAATCAGGGCATTCTGCCTAAGAATAACTTGACCTATTCAAAACATTTTCTCGCCTCACTACCCCTCCCTCCCCGGAACATTCTTTCCTTAGTCAATCATTGGTGCACATTTTGAAGACAACTTGATTGGCGCCCTGTGTGAGCTCACTGGTAATCGTATTAGGTGCGGTTGTCACCGTATGGTTTCCACCGGGTCATCATGTAGGTCTCGTTCAGGCTAGTTAGTCCATATACTATCATCTGGAGAACAGCCCACATCTGTTTCCCCTTTGCATTCTAGCTATTAGTTTTAGGCATGTATTTACAAGCAAAGTCTTCCAACAGTATGTCACATTGCACAGATTTCGAGTGTAGGGTTGAGGTTATTTTTCCATAACATAAATATTCAATGCAATGTTAACCCATTCACCCTTGTTTGGCACATATTCAGATGTCCAATTTATTGTTAGGACTGCACGGGCTGCCAGTAAAAGGTGAGCTGCGAGGCCCTTGATTCTATGCCGTTCATCTACATCTTGTTCGAACCCAAAAAGAATAATTAAGGGGTCTGCAGTTCTCTGAATGCGGTCTAGATCCCCAATTCACCCCTGGACCTCATCCCAATAAACTCTGATCCGGGGGCAGTCCCATCACATGTGCCAATAATCGGCAATACCACCACATTTTCACCAGCACCCCGGGGACAGTGTCTGAAACATTCTGGAGAGTCTGAGGGGGTCATACTGCCATCTGTGTAAGAGTTTTATTGCATGGAGTTTATACTGGCTAGATATAGAAACCTGGGGGGCAGCCCTACACATTCTTCCCCACATGACCGGGTCAACCTCTTCACCAAGATCCCTCTCCCATATACTCCACAATGATAATATGGAGCCCCTTCCAGCCTCAATCAGTTCTCTGTACATGGCCGATATCAAACCCTTCATCTCTGCCCTAGAGTTCAGCAACTTCTCGGAAGGAGTAAGTTCTCTGCACACTTTATCCCTCCATTCATCCTTTGCGAGAATCCCCTTGATCTGCAAGAACTGAAAGACGGATAGGGGGCCTAAGCCTAGGGCCTCTCCCAATTCTGAGATTGTGATGGAGGAGCCATTTTTCCATAGCTGATCTACCCTCTCTAGTCCTGCCTCAAACCAAGACTGGAATTGCTCTACATTGGGAATGCCCTCTCTGATGCCGGGGGCCCATAGATGGCTGAGGGGAGACGGCCATGTGGTAACTTTACGCATTTCATTGCTCTCCCTCCATATTTCCCAGATAGTCCCCAGGATCGGGTGGTCCCTCAGTCTCTTTAATAGTTTGTTTCTTGATACCCACAGCCATTCAGAAACGGTGGCTGGGGCCAAGTAGTGATTGTTGATAGCAACCCATTGAGGTTCTTTATGGCTCCGCAAGTGGGGAATCAGGACTCGCAATTGGTTAGCCTGCTAGTATTTCTTCAGGTCCGGTAGTCCCAACCCACCCTCATCTTTAGGTAGTACCAAAGTGTCATAAGCGACCCTCACTCTCTTTCCTTGCCATAGAAACCTTGCAATAGCTGTTTTAACATCATCAAAGAAAACTTTCGGGATTTTAATGGGGAGCATTTGAAAAGGGTAGAGAAAGCGTGGGAGGCATACCATTCTGATCGCATTTAGTCTACCCAACCAGGATATTGTCCGTTTTTCCCATTTGGCAAGATCAGCATGAAACCTTAGAAGAAGGGAGGGGAAATTGGCGTCATAGAGTTTGTTTATGTCCTTCGTGATCTGTATGCCCAGATATTTTAACTTGACATTTTCCACTATGAGTCCTAGTGGTGAAAATCTGTCTAAATCTTCCTGTGTGGAGACATGTAGGGGAAATAGGTTCGATTTAGCCTTGTTAATTTTGAAACCCGAAAGTTCCCCATATCCTTTGATTAATTGAATTGCCCTGGGTATGGATGATGTGGGGTTTGAGATGTGGAGAAGTAGGTCATCAGCATACAGGGCCACTCTGTATACGGACCCGCCTAGCTGAAGGCCGTTTACCTGTTGGTCATCTCTCAACTTCTGGGCTAGGTGTTCCAGTGAGTGTGCGAAGAGTATGGCTGAGAAGGGGCATCTCTGCCAGGTTCCCCTCCCCAATTCAAACCAACGGGAGTATTCTTAGTTTACAAAGACGGACGCTCTGGGGGAGGTGTACACTGCTTGAATGGCTCCTTGGAATTTTGGGCCTATCCCTACTTTGCGGAGGACTGCCATCAGAAAGTCCCATTCGACTCTGTTGAAGGCCTTCTCGGCGTCGATTGATAGGAGAGCAGGGTCATTGATCATGTTTTGGGAAGCGTTGATCAGATGCAATGTCTTCCTCATCGTATCAGCTCCCTGTCTTCCCAATATAAAACCTACTTGATCTGCGTGTATCAGGCGTGGAATGGATGTTTCTAGACAGGCCACAAGGATTCTAATGTATAGCCTGGCGTCCAAATTTAACAGGGATATGAGACGGTATGAGCCACATAGTTTAGGGTCCCTTCCTTCTTTGGGAATAACCGAAATAAGAGCCCGGACAAAGGAGTCCAGGGCTTTCCCAATATTGAGGATCTCATTGAAGAGTGCCACCATAAAGGGGAGGGCCCCCCTGTTAGGTAAATTGTCCCACTTCATCTCAACCGTGACCATATCGTGTTTGGACCAGGTGATCGGAACAATATCCGATCCGGCCACAGTATTATATATTTCTTCTGATAGGTATATATAATCAATCCAGGTGAACGTATTATGGAGGGCAGGATAGAAGGTGTAGCCCTGTTCATTAGGATGGAGCTCCCTCCACGTGTCTCGTAACTTGTATATGATAAACATGTTTGTGACCTCGGTGCGCCCACCCTCAGCCAGTTCTTTCATGTCTGGATTGCCTGCTTTCCTCTCTAGCTCGGGAACGGCCCACAAATTAAGGTCACCCCCCAAAGACGACATGTCCTATTGCCTCCAGCATGATCTTGGGGACTGTTTTAGCAAGGAATCGGGATTGTCCTGTATTGGGGGAGTATACTGTGGCAAACGTGACGTTTGTTTTACCTATAGAGCCTGCTACCAGCAGTGTACGCCCTTCCACATCGGCCCATGTCTTGGTGGCCGTGAAGCCCAGTCCTTTTGTTTGCCGACTCCTCCCTTCCTTAAAGGCCATGAGCCCCAGAACTCCACACCCATTCGTGTCCTGAGGAGCCTTCGTTCTTCACCTTTGACGTATTTCATCTCTTGAAGGAGGAGAACATCAAGTTTTGCCCTGCAGAATTCCCGACATACTAGTGATCTTTTGGTTGGGGAGTTGAGACCTTTAACATTTAGCGTTGCTACCCTGAGGAGGCCATTCACTTGTGGGCACTTGTTAACTGCCATTTGTGGTCTTCTGTTTCAAATGACCTCTCCACAGAGATCAGCACCCCAGGGAAGTATCGACCAACAATGTATGTACCAAATCGTGTCCCAATGAAGATCCTGTTCCGAACCCACCCCCTTCCCGCTCCCTCTCTCCCCTTCCCCCCTCCCGCTCCTATAAAACATTTCCAGTTGACGGCGTCCGACCAAAGTCAGTTAGGAACAATGATTTGGTATCGGACCACCAGTGCAGACCGTTACCTCATGGTCCCATCTCATAGATCATCACAATAACGTTTGAGTCCCCTTCGATGTTTCCCCACCCTATTTCAATTCAAAACATGAACTGTTAGAAGAGTATTTGAAAACTTAACACTCAGACCAGTTCACTCTCAGTAAGAAAGCTCTCTTTTCCTTAGTGAGAGGCGAGAGGCGATCAGGCAAATGAGGTTCTCCCCGCGCTGGGTCGGTGGGGTCTGGGCCAAAAAGGATCCATCGGATATCTCTCAAGTTCGCAGCACCCTTCCAATTTGAGCGGCAGTAGACTTTAAGAGATCAGTTGCAATATCCGCCGGACTCATTTGAAGTGTTCCTTCTCCAGAAATGTTCACGTGGGCTCGCCCCCAATAGCGAACTTATCTTTTCCTTAGCCAGGAGCGTCCAGGCAAATAGAGTCTCCTCTGTACCCAGACCGGGGGTGGTCCGGGTCGCATAGAGTCCATCGGACGGTTCGCCATCGCACCTTCCATTCCTGGCACGTCCATCATCGGGATGCGTCTTCTTCATGGCAGTTCAGGCAGGGGGGAGAGACCTCCCCCTGCGGTACCCCACCACCAGGTCGACTCCCTGGGAAATCGGATTCATAAGCATCTTGGGCCAGCCTGATGACAAGCAGTGGCAAACTTCAGGAGTCAACTCAAGTTCCTTTCAGATTCAGTTATCTCCTTCAGGTGTAACGTTGCCTCTTCTGAATTTCCTAGATCCCTTCACCCATCTCCTTGGCCCCTGGAGTTGCCATTGTCTTTCACTTTGTCCTGCTTCCTCTCGATCCCTTCTGTCCTCACGCATCTCAACAAGTTTAGAGATACAGGTGCTTATCTCCTTTTCGGATCTCAGTCGCACCTTCTTGCCTTCATGTTCGAAAGAGAGGGAGAAAGGGTAACCCCATCTGTAATGGGTCTCACACTCCTTCAGCCATTTTGTGATGGGACCACACATCTGCCTTAAGGCCAGGATCAAGGAAGATAGGTCCTGGAGGATAGTGATTCGTGCTCCTCCGAGGGTAATTGATCCACTGGTCCTATCCTTATCTAGGATTCTGGCCTTGTCTTGGTACCTATGGAAACAGGCAAGGACTGATCTCGGTCCTCCTGTCGGGCCGCCGGCTCAGTGTATCCTCTCTGTTTTTGGTTCATCGATCTCCTCATCCGCTACCAACAGCTTAATTATAACGTGGATTGTCTTTGTGAGGTCTCCTTCTGTTTCACCTTCATGTTCCGGGGTGCCAAAGAAGCGCAGATTATTTCGCCTCTCGCTATTTTCTAAGTCGTCCATTTTGAGACAAAATTCTTCCTCCCTTTGCTCTATTTCAGCAATTCGAAGGGCCATCTGAGTTTCGGGGGTGTCTATGGAGGCTTGGCTATTCTCAACACCCTCAAGTCTCTCCTCAATCTTATCCATTCGCTGTGGGATCTTATCGATCTTCCCACCTATATTGGCCCCCATGTTCTTTATTTCACTCAGGAGAGCAGCAATGTCCACTTTGGTGGCTGCCGCCTCCGTCCCAGAGGCCTCCATGATCGGAACACAAGTGCTCTCTATGACAGGAGGGAGCGGAGAGTAGGCAAACGTGGCTAGCTTCAGTTTAGTGTCTATATACACGGAGGCAGTTCTTCTCCCACTTTCTCAGGTAGATTGCTTGATGTCGAGGGGAGAGCAAGTGGGCTCTAATTCAGCCTGTCGGTTGAAGGAGGGCACACGCCCCGTTTCCGGGGGCCCAACCCTTCAGGAGAGAGGAGGGTTCACTCGCATCACACGTGTATGGGGAGTGTCGACGCAGTGGGGCCTTTGATGTGATCCCAATATCGAAATGAGCAGGTGTCTGCCAAGTGCTGATTCTGTGCAATGTCTGAGTAGGTCTGCTCAGGCTACACTTGGCAGGGGCACTCGGAGGCGATTCTCGTGCCAGGAGACGAGGTGGTCTCCAGAGGTCTGGTTCTGTAATTACAACTATTTGTGCAAGTGTCCTTTTACATATCACGGGTAGCAGGGTGGGCCTTTTGTTAGGTTGTTGCCGTTCTTTGAAAGCATAGAAGGACCAAGTTAGGTGATTTTAGAATGGTTCCAGGAGTCTGTATCCGTATGTGCTGTTTGTTCGTCTCACTTCTCCATTCCTCTGGTTGATTCTGTTATTTACTGTTTGGCTCTTGGATGCAAACTCCATTCATTACGTTTCTGGCAATCTCATGCTGTGGGAGGAGTGAGGGAGGGATGAGACACTGCACAGGGGGTTGACCTGCTGTACTGTACGCTGGATCAATTTGCACAATACCACAATAGCCTCTTCAGGGGCATGTCTCGCTTGTCAGGCGCTGTTTGACGAGGGACAGAGTAGCCCCAAATCACAGAGGAGGGCACACGCCCCATTATCGGGGGCCCAGCCCTCTGTGCTGCCCCTCCCGACTAGGTGCTGCTTGTAGCTCCGTTGTACACCTGCTAGAGTTGTGCCGTATGAGGGTGCCCAAGGAGCAGGGCCTTGCATCTCCTATGTTCTGTGATACCTGCCTATGAATCCAGTCAAATGTGGGGGTCCCGAAAGGGCAGGTGATTTCCAGTTCTTTTCTTAGAGACGCTGTTTCTGTGTTATGTCAATATGCCGTATTCTAGAGGGTTTCAGAATGATTCCAGGGACATATTCTTAACCATGGCCTCTATTCTTTAATGTCATGTATATTTCATTGCACTCTGAGTTCTTTCCTGAGCTTTGTTCTCGTATTCATATGGTTTATATGAACTATGTGTAGCTCCAGGTAACCAGGTCCTTCATAGGGGTGTGTGACAGAAGGCTGGGTAATCTAGCAGGAGACTCCTGTCGAACGTAATGTAGGGGCTGCAAGGGGGAAAAGTTTGAGAGTCCATTGTCTTTTATGGCGTGAGCAGCTCTGCGTATAATACTGGGTGTCCGGAGGCGCATACGGTGCCCTTTGTCTCTTCCGTCCCTTAACAGGATACCCCTAAGCACACACCTGTTACGGAAAGAGCCAACTGGAGAGAGGGCACCGGGTCATGACCCACTGAAGGGCTGCAGTGGAGGGCAGAGAACCTCAGGGGATCTTCATGCACACATCTGCTTACATCCCGCTGTGCGTTACCTCAATGTTAGCAGCAAAGTCACTGGGGCGCATCGGGGTCGCAGTGTGGTCTGCGGATCGATTCACTGTGCTTTTCGGAGTCTGTCGGGTCAAGGTCCTCTAATGCTCCGATACACCCTCCATATATGTGCCCCGCTCGGTTGTGTTATTTCGGGCTATATCAGTCTGGCTCGCATTACAGAACTGCAGGCAATTCAGTGAGCTGAGGAGCCACTACGAGCAAATGGCCTCCGCTTCACTTTTGTATACAGAGAGGCCGCAGTGCCTCCCCCCTCCGCGCCGGAGCGTTTGTTTCATGCGCCACCAGAAGTGACCGAGGTACGCGGACCAGGTCACAGTATGGAGCGGTGGGAGGGGGGGTAACCGGCGACTCACCTCCAGTGTAGTTTTTTGGGCACCTCCTGCCGGACAAGTCCACTGCTTTCTCGATATACCCCCGAGGCAGGAAGGAGGTTCTCATGGTAACGTTCATGTGTGAGGTATCCAGGGGGGGGGGGTTGTCACCAGACAGGATGTCCCTCAGATGCAGCAGGGTGCATCCAGAAAGTCTCCTTGTACTAAGTGCCGGCTGGATTTCTACTCGGCATGCTCCACTGCCGTGCAGCCCTCACTTCCCACATTGGAGGGTTGGCAGGGATTACTGCCCGCCACTTTTAGAATTCACGATTTCTAGGCGAATCCTGTTCTGATTTCTTCCGGGTTTTCTCCCAAGTTCTGGCGGTTATGTTCATGCGTGTGAATCATTGAAGTATTCCCAGATGGGGGATGGGGGGCTTTTAGTAGGGGCTCAATCCACTTTTGGGGCCATGGGACGCGGACCTCAGACGGAGGATGATTACATCTGCGCGTCCCCTGGTGGCCAGTCCGTGGCAATGCTTCTTTCAATAAACTCTGGTGCTCTCAAGACTGCCATCAGGATCTCGGCTATTCTCCCCAGCAGGCTAATCAAAAGGCTGCAGCTTCTGAATGGTTAAGCCGAGAAATCAAGACTAATTGAGATATAACAAGAGAGAGGAAACCGTGTTTAGTTAATGGCATGTATATAAAAAATGCAGAGTGTTTCACATGATGAACACTACTGAAGTTTGTGACTAGAAACAGTGCATGAAGTGCATTCTGAATTTCAATAAAAGGTAATGGGATTAATACCAGTAATGGCGCCATTTAAAGTTTCCTAGCATTTCGATTCTTGAAGTGAAAGGGTCCTTGTTGTATAATTTGAAACACACAGCTGTTAAGGGAATCAAGAAGTGGTTGCAGTAGATTGGAAAGTCCTGATGAAGGCCCGATTAAAAGCAAAGGAGGCTCTCATGTTTGCAACTGGAGAGACTGAATAAACGTTTGGGCTGAAACACAGATGTGTGAAAGTTTTTTGGTTGTTAACATTGATTAAGATGACATTTACTGACATTGATAGTGTGCAGGTCTACGCACGACCATCACGCGGCTGGTGAAAAGAGCTTGAGTGCGAACACAGTGAAACAAATGTAAATGATAAACAAATAGGACACACTTATTTGTCAACAGTTGTTCCATAACTGTGTGTACTTTGTCGTGACAGACCGCAGACATATATGCATAAAGTTGAGTTACCCAGTTTGAAATTGTAAAACTGGGAGTGAGTACATTTGCTGCCTCACTAACTAACCCCCACTAAGTAAGATGAATGTATTGTTGTGGTGTATTAGATGTTTGAGAACAAGAGATTAAGTCCATGAGACCAGTGTATGTACAATTTCATTATGAAGGGTTTGTATTAAATTCTTTATTCTTGTAAAAGCTGAGTCTCATCTTGAGCGGTGGCATAACTAGGCAGGGTGTAGAGATATTGTGGATAGGAGTGTCCAATGTCCTTTTTTCATTAGTACTCCCATGACAGCGTCTAGTGTTTTTCACTGTTAGATTTCCCAGGCGTTGTGGAAGTACACCACTGGGAACCTCAGATATTGTGACTCCTGAATAACATAGGAAACAAACTATTTTCAACATGCCTCTTCAAACAAAGGAAAAACAAAAGAAATGTGTTAATAGCCTTCGCACTAGGAAAGTGTGGAAGGGGCACGACATGGAAGGTTTGCGGCAGGTAGACAAAGAGGTCAACAGTGAGAGTCAACATCAGAAGTCAAATATGCCCGGAAGAATCACTGATTATTTTGGGCCCGGTGCAAATCAGCTGCCTGTGGGACACCAGCCGCACGACAGCCCAATATGGAATTTCCAATGAACAGTGTCCAGCCCCTCGAAACAGAACCCGTGACTGCAACAAACATTCCCCTTAGCAACTGTCTGTTTGATACTGCTGAACTTTTTTTTCTGATAGATCAGTGATTAGCACCGATGGCATAAATGACGAGAGTACAATCTCAGGTAGAACGGAGGTAGCTACCTTACAGTTTGCTATTAAGATATTATTAAAACGTTATTGTATCAAGCGCGCAGCAGCTCAGGGGCATCGTGGCGCTGTTACAAGAGGGCGACTTAGTTACATTGCACATACAGAGGTATTACATATGCAGATTACATACAGCTGGGTATTACATTGATTGATTGATTGATTTATAATGCGCCTATACAAAAGTGTTTCGATACGCAACCAGGCAGGGAGGGGAATACAGGGGAGGACAAGACAAACAATCTTACTAGGCCTAGTATCATTTAGATCATGCAAGTGTGCAGACATGAAGTGCAGGGGAGAGGAAGGGGAGAAGTGCACCCAGCGCAACAGGGCCCTGGGTTAAGTGCAAGGAAGGCAGGCCTCCGAGAGGTACAAGCCCCGGAAGTGCAAGGAGGCCAGGAGGCAGTGCAAGAGGGTCCGAAGGCAAGTGCTAAGAACTGGGATGGGGTCCTATATGACTCAGAGGAGCACCGGGCAGCCAGTCAACGTAACTGAGCAGGAGGAAGGGAAGTATAGCAAAGGGAAGGCAGAGAAAAAAGGAGGAGGGGAAAGATAGCAGGGCAGAGGCAGAGAGAAGGAAGAGGAGAAAAGGAAGGTCTTGAGGAGCTTCCAGAACTTAAGGAGGTCCAGATCAATGCAGCAAGTGCAGGAAGGCCATACTTAGGAAGAGAGCGCTGGAGATACTATGGGCCCTGGCCCCAGAAAGCCTTGTGGATGAGGCAGAGGGTCTTGAACTTGATCCTTGCGCCCACCGGGAGCCAATGGAGTGATTTTAGATCCAGACAGATGCGGTCCCTAGGCCTGAAGCCAAGGATAAGTCTTGCGGCCCTGTTTTGGATGAGTAGCAGAGGGTGGAGATTAGGTAGATTGAGAAAGAGTTGGGTAGATTGAGAAAGACTCTTTTGCAATAGTCAAGCCTAGCGAAAACCATGGCTCTGGAGACATTGAGCTTCTGGGGGAAGTTGAGAATAAGTAGAATACCTCTGAGGAGGTGCAGTTGGAAGTGGGGCATTTTGGAGATGTCCGTGATGTGTGGAGAGAAGGAGTGAGTGGAGTCGAAGATGACCCTGAGGTTTTTTGTCCCACAAGAGAGTGAGGGTACAGGGCCAAGGGAGGCCAGCCGGAAAGAAAGGGGAAAAAAGGAGCAGGGATCCCAATGAGAAGGATCTCCGTCTTACTAGCATTAAGACAGAGATCATTAGAGGTGCACCATGCCTGAATAGCAGAGAGACAGCCAGAGATGAGCGAAGAGGAGGAGGAGGCCAAGGGAAGCCTGAAAGAGAGCTGCGTGTTATCTGCGTAACACTGAAAGTTACAGGAAAAGGTAGAGATCAACCAGAGCGAAAGGATTGATCCATGGGAAACACCAGATGTTGAGAGTGTGATGGAGGAGAGGAGGACCCAAGTTCAACTTGGGAAGGTCCGTCCAAGAGGAAAGAGGATAGGCACGCCAGAGCCTGATCCATGATGCCCAGGGTATCTCGAAGACGGGTGATCAGGGTGTTGTGGTTCACCCTGTTAAAAGCAGAAGAAATGTTGAGAGGGATGAGGACAGATGGAGAGTTAGAGCCACGGTTAGAGAGCAAATCTTCAGGAGGGATATAAAATATACCTGTGAAAGGTTATATGTTACAAGGATTGGGCAAATACATCATGGAGAACCAGCGATAATATGGGAGGAAGATGTTTTGAACCCAAAGTATCCAAATGAAGCAAGAGATGCGTCCGAGCTGGTAGTCAGAGATGATCCTCAAAATCCTCTGAACGCAAAGAATGTGGAGGAACTGGACAGGTTTAATGAGGAGGTATTTATATGACACAAAGGGAGAGGCGGCGGATGAAAAGAATGAATGCTGCAAACTCCAAAAAGGATGAAAATAAAAAAAAGCCAGCTCTAGAAAGTGATGTTACTAGGGGGGCAAGAAAGAACATACCACAGAACACTAGAAAAGCAAGGAAAAAGGATAAAGGTAGCAGGAACGAGAGAGCAGAAAAGACAGAGTACTTACCAGTTGGGGGCTTAAACCTCAGAAGACTGCCATATAAATAATGAAGGGTCTGAAATGGTGATTTTGCCCATGGGAGGGAACAGTTGCAAATAATTGACGGATGCTCGACCCCTAGGAACAAAGCGATAGCACCGAATGAAGAGTTTTGACCCAGAAAGCCTCTGATTGTGTCAAAAAAGATTACCTGTAAAGAACTCAGTCCCCAGAAAGTGGAAGAAAGTTCCTGGATAGGAACATATTTACCATAAGCAGGCTTTCTTCCGGCAGCCAATGACTGGCAGATACCATTTAACATGATTCCCTATTACACGTGCTCGTTTCTGCAGATATTGACTATGTGGAACCGGTTGAGGATGGGAAAATTGCTTTTACGAAGGTGCATTTTTATGCCAGCGAGACCACAGAATTGGTGAGAGAACACCTGTACAATTCTTTCTTTAAAGAATATGGCACTGACCTTGTGTTGAGTGGTACTTGCTGTTCCAGTGTCAATGTGTATCTGCTGCTGCTAGTTAGCTTGGAACCAACAGCTACCAGGAGCTACTTTAGACTCACCAGGCCAACTGGCACCATACAAGCATACTCATGCACCATTAAATGTATACATTTGGCAAGGTGGATAAAGGAGGATAACGGGCACATGGTAAAGGACATTTAATGTATTATGTATGACAATGTAAAGTTTACAACTCATGTGCAAGTTAGATTTGCACCGTGCAATGTTGCCGCTCCTGGCTCCCTAGAGGTAGCTCCTGCATACCCCGGTGATGCCTGATACTCAGAAGCTGCTTTCTCAATGTCATCCCTGTACTGCACTCATGTAGCCTCACAACTCGAAGTGAAAGAGTGCTCTCAGAAATTCGGCCAGCACTAGCAATTTAACCAGCCCAGCACACAACACACCACAACCTTACATGCCATAATATGCAGCGTTGTTAGCGTTAGGTATCAGCAAAAGGTAGCACTGGATGGAATACATTATTCATACATGTCAGAGACAATGGCTCCTTTTATCATTTAGCGTGAAGAAGCCTCAATATTCCACCAGTAACAGAACTGAGCTTGGATATAGGGGCTCTCCTTAACTATCACCACTCACAATAGGGTACTGAGGACATCTGCTTGTCTCCTGTAGGGTATTTTGTGTAGATTTGGAGCCTAGCAGTATTTTCTTACCACCAAGAATAAAAGTAATTTAGCAACAATCACTCCTTGCATTCAGATTGGGTTTGGTATTAGAGTGATATCGTGGCTATGCATTATTTCAGTACACAGATACATTTAGTTGGTATGCATTTCGTTGTGGTATACTGATGAGCATAATTTCTTTGTTTTATTTGTGGCCCCAACATACAAAACCCCTTTCTTTTGTTTAGACTGTTCTTGTGATCTCTAGAGGTCTCAGGCTTCTACATTATTCAAGAACACCACATTTTCATATGGAATGCCACTTATGGCTGTTATGACTGATTTATCTACACCATTGAGCTATGCTTCCATAAAGTATTCACAATAACATGTGGTATAATCATTAATTTATTTACATTAGTGAAACTATTTCCAGAGGCCTCTTTCTCTGCTGACTCATGTACGTCCAACAGACTATCAGATTGTGCTCCACTCAGAGGTCACACACACATACACTGAGTGGAACCACGCACACAGCTATTTATAATTACTCATAACATAACTTTTTCCACATGGGATGCTTGACATATATTACCTAATAACCTCCCCTTTTATCAGGTGATATGGGCTAACTGTACCAGAGAAAAACAGAAGCAAATAGAAGGCTTTACACGGATTGTGATTTACATCAGTTTCATTTAAAAAAATCATACATTACCAGTTTTGTGAGGCAGTCTTTTCTAGAATAAACATAAGAGAAGCAATTGCAAAATACATGGCATTTCATTAGAATATTTTCAACAATAAAAAGAACAGTGCATCAGTTGACTTGCATTTCTGAGTAGCAACATTAGAATGCAGCTATCGCTACGCTGCCTGACTGAAATAGCTTTCATTCACACACCGCATTCTCGCTTTGTGTAAGATAATTACCAGCAAAATTTTAGCAGATCAGCACGCAAATTCTCTGGACAGGTCACTTTCTTTAAATGGCTCGGGGCTTCCCTTTGAAGCACCCGGCGAGGACATGCAGTTCCAATCTGCACTCTTTGGTCCTCAAACCGGTGCCAATTGACTGGAATCTCCAGCCTGTGAAGGTCAGCAGTACACTGGAGCGACGCTCCTCAATCAGGCAGCCCCACAGCAACTCCCCTCAGGATTCTCACCCAAGCTGTGTAAAAATGTCCACTGCCTTTCTCTCTCCCCGAGATTCTTCAGGAAACCTCCATTACAGACCCCAAGGTGACATGTCACCAATCAAAATACACAATAATCTATCCTCCTCTTTCAACAATGGCTTGGCTTATATGGTTTAGAAACTGTATCTACTCATTTCCTGGCATGCAGATTTCGGATCCAGCTAACACAGTGAACAGAGAAAAAAAAATGAATCCAAGTGCACGTTTAAAATTACTTTCAGAGCCTGTCTTTTCTACCTCATTTTGCACTGGAGAACACATTATGATGTTATTTGATTAGAATCATGTTAGTACTGTTAATTATATTAGTTCATTAATCCTCTAATGTGTCTCCTGCAACAGAGGCATTTCAGGTGAGAGAAAAAAAAAATGTGTTTTTAAATGTGAAAAAAAATTGCTGTGTTTTTGACTGAGTAGCCTGTCTTCATTTACATATCCATATGTTACACCGGCAACACATGGCTTGCTGTACCGCATTATAGCAATACATTGATCTCATGCAGTGGTGCTGCACTACAAAAACACGCTATATATTGATCCCATGTAGTAGCGCTGCACTCCAAAAACACGCTAAATAATCCTACATATGCCCTCCTTTTTCTGAGAATTTTGGCCATGGTCCAAGCCACAATTGGAAGAAATCCAACTTGCTCCCATTCTTCTTTTTTAAAATGTATGTGTGTTGGGATATTTTTCTCTCCCCGTTGTAGCCACTAACATGAGCAACATCTTCATTTTTACTGATAAAACAATCAACCATCCTCCCATTATTAGCACCAGGATAGCTAAACCCACTATAGAGCGTTCCCCCCAGGTTCCCCAATTAAATCTTTCCACTTCTATTATACCCAGGCTACTAACCGTAATGTTGTTCTTTCTTAGATTCATTTTCACTACGTGTTTTTCTTTATGATTCAATAAGAATTCTAGGTCCGGGTCTATTGCAAATGCATCCCTTTGAAAAAATTCAATATTTTCTACTTTCCCAAATGTCATTCGTAACATGAAATAATGTTAATCCTCCAATCGACACAATTGTATCCTTTGGAACCTGTAAGTAAAAGACATTATATTTCACCTGTTTAACCACATATGTTCCATGATTTAAGTGTACTACTGTCAGGTTTTTTAAACAGGTGCTGATCAACCATTTACCTTTGACCATTTTAGCCTGTGCTAATTCGTCACTCCCCATATTGCTAATGATCACTTCACATCCTTCTGATATACTCGGGCCACATTTCAAACCACAAATAGCGTCTGTAGCATCAGGAACAAACGGTTTACCTGGGCACATATAATTTTGTTCTTTAAATTTGACACACGTTTCCAAGTTTGGTATCAAGTAAACTTCAGGCTCCCATGACTGAAGTGCCACCACTTCTGGAGTCTTAATCTTAATAGATTTGTCCTCTTGCCAAAATCCCACATTGTGTACTCACTTGGTTTGATAAATAAGTTCAGGAGCTACATATGGGATGCATAGTAAGAATCCAATTTCCAGCCTTTCCGAGTCCACATTTAATGGCATTGCATTACCCATTTCAGATGCAATTTCTACCTGTATCACATCAATCTCCCTCCTAGTCAACGTTTCTATCATTTGATGAATAATATCCTGTGAAACAAAGTACAATGGTATATGTCCTTGAATCAATTGTGAAATTGCAAAGTGTTCTGTTATGCTTAATAATCAGCTTAGTCGCCCGTTGCATCACATCCGCTTGTTCATTCAATATGATCGCAGTTTCATTTATGAACCTTGTTCATCCAATCCCCCTCTAATCCCATCTAATGTTTTTTGTATTATTTCTAGGTCAACACTCAGTTGTTGTGCTTTAGTACTCAGCGTCCCTACTGAAATGGCATTGGCTGTTGATATCGTGGTACCTATTATGGCTCCAACTATAGACATTACCAATGAGATCGCAAGCATCACTGCACCTCTTTTTCCTCTCCTCTTCTTAATGTCTACTGAATTCACAAATGTTTTCTCCAATTGCATCAATATATCTCTTATTGACTGCTTAGCGTCCTCTTTTCTTATTTTCAGCCCCTCTTTAGTCTGCTCAGCTTTAATTCCAGTGTTGTTAAAATGTTTTTCTATCAAAATATCAGGATTCAATGGTATATAAATGTTCTGGAAAATCATCCTTCTATCACTCATGATGAATCCTGGTGCTTCTTCTACCGCAATACCAGAAGCTGGTCCAGGTTCAATGACAACCTGTGCTTCTAAATTTTTGAAGTTCCCTCCGAACATCAACATAATTATCCATATTGTCGGCGTCATCTTCAATGCTGATCGCTTTGCAGCCTTGATCTTCGCCCCCTTCTGGGGCTTCTCCGGAATCCGTCCACGTGGGCTCCAGGACTCCATCGTCTCCTGTGTCCTCTGGTCCCATGTCCTCCAAGTACAAATATGTTAATATTCTAAATCAAATAGAAAAGAAACAAATTAAGTTTATAGCACAATACTAACTTCACCCTTTTGCCAAAAATAAAACATGCTTTATAAAATATTTCGCCCTTTTTCCTCTTGCTTTCTGAAATTAAACATAGGTTAAAGAGAAAACCAACATACATAAAACAGCATACAATATTTAATAAATTTTCATTTTGCACACCAATTCCATAAATGTTAGCTTCCATTTTATATATATATATGTATATATATATACATTACAGTGTTTATGTGCCATTATCATAATCAACCATCTTTATTTAACTTCTCTGCCACTACTATTGACTAGACCCATTTACTTTATCTTTTTATGTTCAAGAGGCTGTTTCTACACGCTCAAGTTGTTTAATCTCATGTTTGGGGTGACATGGTTTAATTTGATTCACGTGAACAAACTGTTCTGTTGCTGTTTCACCTTCAGTCTTCAAATTTTTATAGACCACAGGAGAGACCTTATCTATAATTCGAAATGGCCCCTGCCAGGCTGCTAGAAATTTGGAATTTTTCTGTTTACCTTTTCCAAAATGAAATTTATACACCTGATCGCCCACACAATATTCCTTTACTGACGTCTTTTTATCATAAAATGACTTTGCTCTGTCAGCAGCTCTTTCTAAATTTTTCTGTACAAAAGCAAATGCATGTTGTAAATGCTTCCTCAGTTCATCAATGTATTCATGAACTGTGGATGTGCTCACAAGTGTTTGCTCATGTGTCCTGTATAGCAGGTGTTGTGGTAACACCATTTTCCTACCTGTTAAAACTTAATGAGGGCTAATACCTGTTGCTTTGGCAGGAGTTGATCTGATTGCCATCAGAACCAAAGGTAAGCGTAAATCCCAGCTGGAACCTGTTCTGCCACGAATTTCTTTAAAATGTCCACAACAGACCTATTGCTTCGTTCAATTCCACCTCAAGAAGCCGCCCGATATGCGATATGTAGCTTTCTCGTCACACCCAATATGTGCCATACCTTAGTCATTAGAGCACTTGTAAAATGACTTCCTCTGTCTGATTCTATTCTTTGTGGCAACCCAAATCTTAAAAACACATGGTTCACCAGCAATGTGGCTGCTGTTTGCGCACTACAATCTGTTGCAGGAATACACTCAATCCACTTCGACATCAAACATACCACACTTAAAATATAACGGTTCCCCCTACTTGACCTCTTTACAGGCCCTACATAGTATATTTGCAAATCTGACCATGGAAGAGTTAGGCCTCTTCTGTATTTGTCCTGTTATGGACTCTCTAATAATGAGTCCATCTTGTAGTCTTATTCATTTTTTATTCTTTAATAGCACCCCCAACTCTTCTTTTCCCATACAATCATTTTCTGTTAAAGGGTTTTGTTCAGGATCTATCAAATGATTATAATAGATTCCCAAAATTCGATCATTCTTTTGTGCCTCAATCAGATCTTGGTCTGGTGTATCATAACTCCACTGTACCACTGGTTGATCTGTCTCCTTTGTTGCTTTAGAACGTGTTACTGCATCAATTTGTATTCACCCAGTAAATGTTCAATAGGTAGCAATTCTCCCATCACAGCCCCAATTTTAGCCAGGTGATCTGCCTTATCATTTCCCTCCTTATCCTCTCCTGGAGTTTTTAAATGCCCACAAATTTTCCTCCAGTATATTGTTAAATCATTTTCTGACACCAATTTGTCTATGGCTTGTATCATTTTTCCATGTTTAAGTGGCTTTTTATTGTATGTAATCATGCCTCTCACTTTCCAGCCAGGTAAATATTCCACAAAGCTATTTCGTGCGTAATCAGAATCAGTCACCAGGACAATTTCACTGAATTTATTATCAACTGCAGTAGCAATTGCTTTATAAATGGCTGCCAATTCCGCTACCTGACTGCTCCTAGCACCAATTCTCATCCCTATACTCGGGATACCTTCACACTTCAACCAGACATTCCCTGTTCCTGACACTAATTGTTTATCACTGTCATTTTCAATGTGAAAGGCACAACCATCAACATATACAGTTGGCAAGTCTTTGCATGTTTTTTCATCAAAAGCTTTGTGTGGTGATTGTTCAAATTCCTGCCAATTAGGTTCCACTTCTATTTCATTTGATACTGGTTCAGCTGCACAGTCATGTAAATCTGCTAAACCATGAGCAATTGGGATTTTTTTATTTTGGCCATATCTCACTTCTACAGGAAATCCTTGTAATGCCAGCGTCCATGAAGTGATTCTGGATTGTGCTAGATTACCTGACCTAATTCTTTTACTCTCTAAAAACTGCAAAGGTTGATGATTTGTCTCAATAATCACCTTTTCACCCTGAACAATGGGGCGGAAATGTTGTAGCGCCCACACAGTGGTTAATAGGGCCTTTTCACATTCATTGAATTTAATTTCAACTTGGGAAAATGCCTTACTTGTATATGCAATGGTTTTGTGATTCAAATCATGTTTTTGTGATTACACTGCTGACATACAATGTTCAAAGAAACCTATTTCTATAAAGAAATCCCTGTCCTTTATGGGATATGCTAAACATGGTGCCTTTACAAGACATTCCTTTAATTTAGCCACTGCCTCAGACTGCTCTTTTTCCCTTTTCCAGGGTGTATTCAGTTTAAGCAGTTTAGTCAATGGTTGAGTGATTTCAGCATAATTTTCAATGAACTTTCTGTTATAGCCTTTCATTCCTAATAAACTTTTTACCCCTTTCACATTTTTAGGATCTTTTAGTTTCTGTATGGCCTCTTATTTTCTTCTTTTGTGGATTTAGTCCATGTTCAGTCACTTCATGGCCTAGAATATTCACCTTTTTCTTGCACCATTGTGCTTTTTGTAAAGATACTTTGGCGCCTGCTTTCTGCAATTGGCCAAGAACATGTCTTATTTCATCAAAATGGCTTTTCAAGCTATCATTGTTTATCAGGACATCATCCACATAAATTATGGTGCCTCTTTCTGCCGCATCAGGCATAGCCTTTCTCAAAAATATGCCAAATTCACTCCCACTATTGACGTACCCGAATGGAGTTCTAACCCATGCGTATTGAGTCTTATCAAATGAAAAGGAAAATAAATTCTGTATTTCCTCTGCCAATGGCTCACACCAATATCCAGAGGTGAGATCTAATGTGGTGAACACTTTTGAACCATGTACCTGAGCTAATCCCTGATCAATGAATGGCAGTGGCCATCTGGATACTGGCACTCTTTTATTTAACTCTCTCAAATCTGCACACAGTCGCCATTGACCGTTTGGTTTTAGCACACCTAATATAGGTGTATTGAATGTGCTATGAATGGGCCTGATGATTCCCCGTGACTCCAAATTTTTAGTAATCTCTGCCAATGATTCTAAACATGCCAGTGGTAGTCTACACTGGCGTACAAATACTGGGCTTCTGCTACACCCTTCCGGAAGTGTGGCCACATGCAAATTAGTTAGCCCACAATCATAAGCATCTTTTGCAAATACATCTTTAAACTCAATAAATATCTTCCTCAATTCCTTCCTATCCTCCTCGTTGTCACATGCATCCGCTAACAAAATCTGCTCCTCTACCATTTTGGAACATTCTGGAAAATGTTCTGGCATGGGAATCTCGGCGCTTTCCTCTAATTGTGTGGCTGTGTCTCTTTGTAAAGCTGCCACATTTAAATGTTTTGGCATATCAGCTTCCACTTCAACGGGCTGATTTTCTATTTCATTTTCATTTAAGTTAAATGTTATGCAGTCCTCTTGATGACAGCACACTGTCTCGCTTAAATCATAAGGGTAGACAGAATGAATTTTAAATATCCCTTTACGTTGAGAGTCCAGGTATTCTGGCAATTCACCCTTAGCATCTACATACCTTTCAGGGATATTTCCAATCACCATGTTATTTAGATCAGCTGTGTAATGTGATTTTTGTATGGCCATTCCTACTGGGAAGGTTTTCCTCTAAATTAATATTCTGACAACCTTTATTATTCACCATAATTTTTACAGACCCTTCACCCACATCTACCAATGTATTCATAATCCAGGCCCTGCTGTTTTATGGATTCATTCAGACACACAAATGCAACAGAATCTTTCTTCTGCTGTTAATTTTTGCATTTCAGTGTTATTGCAAACTGCTTTGTGAATGCAGGGACCACAGTATCTTTCCTCATTTGTAATTCAATTGCATAAGGGACCAGCTGTGCGCAATGATAAGCCCTTCTTTTGTCTTCAAATTCAGGTGCCGGCCCACCTATGCGTGACCATATCTTTTGATTAAGGAAATCTAGCACCATACACATTCTGTGCATGATGTCATTGCCCATGTAAAAGTCATTTTGCGTTCCACACACTATCCAAACATTATGGTAAATTGTTTTTTGTCCAATGCTAATTTTCAGCATGCATCTACCTGCAATACGGTTTTCAAAGTATGGATAGTCCAAACCAGAGACATACTGGTTTTTAATCCTAAATTTCGGGATCTCCTCCCTTTCCATTATTTTTTGCAACAATTTCTCATTAATGAAGCTCCTTTCCTGTTCAAGCGCTAAAATGGCTTTTATTGTTTTAGAATAGTCATTTATCCCAACATGAACCCATGGTTGTTCATCTTCCATGTGTATTTCAGCAAGTGTGGTAATGTGTTTTTCTGAACCTGCTCTAGGAGCAGTATTCTGTTTGCATGTCTTCTCTTTTAAATAAAAACGTAAGGTGTGCTCATCTATGGCAGTTTGCCATTCTTTCCTTGGGTCTAAGTATATTTGTACAGGTAATTTTTTATTTTCATTCTGCATCTTGTCTTGACACATTAATATAACAGTGACGCTAGGTGTGCAACTATTCTGGAGATACACCTCCACTGCATCATTTGTTTTTGCAACGGTGTGACATTCATTTATATTGCTGTTTTGTGATTTTAGTTTCTTAGGTCTAAATGGTTTTTTGGTTAAGGACCACAGTACTCCATTCACCCCATCTATGAGCGGAGATAATCTTTTCAGGCAATCTGTTCCCATTAGAAATGGAATATCACAAATGGATGTGACCAATACCTCCTGTTTCATTCTGTGTTTACCTATCTTTATGTCAACCTCGGTGGCGAATATAATAGGCACCTCCTCCCCGTTAAAATTATGCACTGGACCTTGATTCTCCTTTACTGTGATCTGATTCTGCGGGGATCTCCCTAATTGTGGCCCGTGCGCCAGTGTCAATCATTGCAAATGTATGGCATTTTTCTTCCACAATGATGGGAGCATAATACCTGTCTTCAACTTCCTCTAACACACATAGGAAATGCGAATTCTTACTGATTTCAGGGCTCACCTTTCTCAGGCCTTTTTCACTTTTGGCTAAGCACATCGGTAAAAGGAAAGACATTTTTCCCTTCTTTTTGCTCATTCCTTTGTGAGAGACTTTATTCATTTCCCCATGTTCAGAGGTTTTTTGGAGTGTGGCCACTGTTCGCCCATCCATCCAGGTATCATCAGAGGTCACACTACAACCCTCCAACTGAACATGTGTAACAACATCACTTGGCAATTTGTCATTGTCTAATTATGTGCATTTGTGATTATTCAGTATGATACCAGCCCTTTTAACCTCTTGAAAAATATGTGGTTCAAAGAATTCTTCAGGTGATTGACCTGTACCTTCCTTTTGAGCATTTCTTTTTCCTGCCTGTGTTTCGTCATTGTTTGGATTGCCCAGGGAAGGAGCTATAGCATCGCCACTTACTCCGGTTCACTGGTATTCCCCATGCATGAGTCATTTTTCTTAAACCTGTCTCTTTGTTCTTTTGGATTTTCAGGTTTTCCTATTTTATTTGTACATATCGCCAATGTTTGATTTAGTTATAGGTTAAACCCTACCTATCTTTTAGAAGTATTTGCATTTTCTGTTACATGTTCATGTACTGGTATTTTCACTTTTAAATCATTAGGCATCTCAGAGTCATTATGCAAAATTACATCAGAGCAAACTGTCTTTTCGGCGCTGCAGGTATCATAAGTACTTAGTCACTTTTCAGAAGCCCCCCGATCATTGCTATGGCCATCTGCCCCCTCCTTTGATGACTGTTTTTGTGTTGTGCAGAGCTTTCCTATTTGCTCAGCCAACATTTTCACTTGGGCCTCGAGGCACTGGAATCTTTCCATCTCTCTAGAATCCTCTCTATGTGGCCTAGATCAATATTGGTTATTTTCTCCCTGATTGGATCTATTCTGATACCTCTCAGGAGAATGATTTCTATTGGGATGGTTCCTGAACTCTTGATTCATTTGTGGAGGGGAGCGGGGTGCACCCATCCTTTGTTTGTAGTCCCCTGGTGGGGAATCATTGTACTGACGTGAAGTGTAGTTCATGTTCTGTCTCATGTCTTGTCTCTCAGGTTGTGGGTACTGGCCCCTATGTTGATTCCCATTATCAGCAAATCGATCCTCATATCGGGGTCTATCCTGATTACCATATATCATGGTATTGGGATCAAATCTGCTTTGTGTCCCCAATGTCTGATAAGGACCATCATTTCTTTGATCCTGATTTTGTCTGTGGTTATTGTTCATACCTGACATATCAGGTCGATAGCCTGCCCGGGGTCTATCTCCTAAGTACCTGGGGCTGATGTAATTCTCCCTATTACTAGGATCATGTGATTGGAACATTGGTGCAGTGTGTGATGACCTTTGTTGATTACCCCTCTGTTCAGGTGTCAAATTATTTTTACTTCGACTTTGAGCAGACTCAAGGGACATTTTGGCTGACCTGATTTCCATCACTGTTGCTGAGGGTTCTTTAGATTTAGGTCTAGTATCTCTCATGTTATCCCTTTCTCTACCCTGACAATAGAGTACCTCATATAGTTTTGTGCTTTGGTGTACAATCCATTCCAGTGACTTGTCACGGTCAAATTCACGGACCAATTGGGATATGATGTCTTTCTGCAGCCCATAGAAGTAGGCAGTTTTAAACTCATTGGAATTGGGGTCAAAAGATACATCAAAGGGAGAAAATGCTCTTTTTAAGTCTTGTAAAAACTGGCAACAAGATGTATTAGGCCCAGCAGTGATTGTGTAAGCGACTTTCTTTGCCTCCTGCAATGACTGGAAAGGAGAAAAATGACGCCTGATCTCTTTTTTGAACTCCTCCCATGTCATATTCTGCTGTTCATTCAATCCTCTTATAATACTGGCTGTCGGGGCATCTAAAGTTAAATGAAAATATTGCCTGTACTGTTCCTTAGGTATCTGGAGTGCTTTAAAAATGTCATGAACCGCTTCTAAGAGATCCTCTATGCAGCATTCACCTCCCTTTTTAAATGGTGTGATCAGGGCTTTAATGGATTTCATTATCTTTATGGGGCTACTTGTTGCAATGCATGAAATTGCACTACTTGGTGACTCAACCCTGGTTCCAGGTGTATGGGATTGGTAGCGGCCCCCAATGGGAGTATCAAATCCGCAAGGGTGTTGCAACCAAGTTCAGTCACCGGCCCAGTCACTGGGGCACTAGCCCTTTGGGTAGAAATAGAATTCACCTCAACTCCATTGAATGTGGTACCCTGCCGCCTCTCCTGGGACATGGGAATGCACATTTGCTGTTCTAAGTCCTTACACTTTTTAAGGAGCCTGTTTGTTTCGTTTTGCAAATAGTTGTTTTCATCACTCATTTTATTAATTACCGCCTGCATGTCGCACATTTGCATTTGGCACTCATTAAATTCTTTATTCCTCGTGTCTCTTTCTTGGAGCATTTTAACCATTTCTTGTTCTGCATTTTGGAGGTCCCTTTCTTTCTCATAATGTTCTTTTTGTAAAATCTGCATCTCTGACACAACCTCATCTTTATCTTGTCTAATGTGGTCCACCAATGCTTTTAAGTGTACCAATTCTTGTTCACTGTCCTCAAATTGTTTCTTGCTTTTGGACAATTGAACATCAAAATCTCTGCATTTTAACTGCATGTCTTTTTGGCATACATCCAATTCTGCTCTTAACATTTCCTGATTTTTACTTGCCCCATCTAAGTCAGTCTTTAACATGTTAATTAGCTGGGTGTCATTTTCTTGCATTTGCAGGGACCTATTCAAAATAAACCAGATTTTGGCACATAGCCGTATCAAACAGTCTTTCTCTGCATTTTTATCGGCTGCATTTAATAACCTTAGGAGGCAGACATGAATTATGCTGCCTTCTGCAAAAATATTGTCTAGTTTTTCTTTCTGCACCTCACTCTGAATGCGGTCATGCCATTCTGAGGTACTGTTTGATGACCACATCCCATGTGCGAATAACTTTGCCTCTAAATATTGCACTAGGTCTGAGAATGTGGTTTCCCCTTGAGACATTCTGAAATTCGTTTTTAGTGACACACTGCTATTATGAAATGGGATCCCTTTAAGGTACAGATGGCGGTGTGAGACACACTTGCCACGCCCAGTAGGTGCTCTATGATCACTTTGCCGGCCTGCAACGCACCATAAATATGTAGGGTATTTTGTGTAGATTTGGGGTTTAGCGGTATTTTCTTACCACCAAGAATAAAAGTAATTTAGCAACAATCACTCCTTGCATTCAGATTGGGTTTGGTATTATAGTGATACCGTGGCTATGCATTATTTCAGTACACAGATACATTTAGTTGGTATGCATTTCGTTGTGGTATAGTGATGAGCATAATTTCTTTGTTTTATTTGTGGCCCCAACATACAAAACCCCTTTCTTTTGTTTAGACTGTTCTTGTGATCTCTAGAGGCCTCAGGCTTCTACATTATTCAAGAACACCACATTTTCATATGGAATGCCACTTATGGCTGTTATCACTGATTTATCTACACCAGTGTGCTATGCTTCCATAAAGTATTCACAATAACATGTGGTATAATCACTAATTTATTTACATTAGTGAAACTATTTCCAGAGGCCTCTTTCTCTGCTGACTCATGTACGTCCAACAGACTATCAGATTGTGTTCCACTCAGAAGTCACACACACATATACTGAGTGGAACCACGCACACAGCTATTTAGAATTACCCATAACATAACTTTTTCCACATGGGATGCTTGACATATATTACCTAATAACCTCCCCTTTTATCAGGTGACATGGGCTAACTGTACCAGAGAAAAACAGAAGCAAATAGAAGCCTTTACACGGATTGTGATTTACATCAGTTTCATTTCAAAAATCATACATTACCAGTTTTGTGAGACAGTCTTTTCTAGAATAAACATAAGAGAAGCAATTGCAAAATACATGGCATTTCATTAGATTCTTTGCAACAATAAAAAGAACAGTGCATCAGTTGACTTGCATTTCTGAGTAGCAACATTAGAATGCAGCTATCGCTACGCTGCCTGACTGAAATAGCTTTCATTCACACACCGCATTCTCGCTTTGTGTAAGATAATTACCAGCAAAATTGTAGCAGATCAGCACGCGAACTCACTGGACAGGTCGCTTTCTTTAAATGGCTCGTGGCTCCCCTTTGAAGCACCCGGCGAGGACATTCAGTTCCAATCTGCACTCTTTGGTCCTCAAACCGGTGCCAATTGACTGGAATCTCCAGCCTGTGAAGGTCAGCAGTACACTGGAGCGACGCTCCTCAATCAGGCAGCCCCACAGCAACTCCCCTCAGGCTTCTCACCCAAGCTGTGTAAAAATGTCCACTGCCTTTCTCTCTCCCCGAGATTCTTCAGGAAACCTCTGTTACAGCCCCCAAGGTGACGTGTCACCAATCAAAATACACAATAATCTATCCTCCTCTTTCAACAATGGCTTGGCTTATATGGTTTAGAATCTGTATCTAATCATTTCCTGGCATGCAGATTTTGCATCCAGCTAACACAGTGAACAGAGAAAAAAAAATGAATCCAAGTGCACGTTTAAAATGACTTTCGGAGCCTGTCTTTTCTACCTCATTTTGCACTGGAGAACACATTATGATGTTATTTGATTAGAATCATGTTAGTACTGTTAATTATATTAGTTCATTAATCCTCTAATGTGTCTCCTGCAACAGAGGCATTTCAGGTGAGAGAAAAAAAATAAAATGTGAAAAGAAATTGCTGTGTTTTTGACTGAGTAGCCTGTCTTCATTTACATATCCATATGTTACACCGGCAACACATGGCTTGCTGTACCGCATTATAGCAATACATTGATCTCATGCAGTGGTGCTGCACTCCAAAAACACGCTATATATTGATCCCATGTAGTGGCGCTGCACTCCAAAAACACGCTAAATAATCCTACACTCCCCAATGTTGCAGCTCAACGTAGACCACTCTCCACAGGATGTAATATGGCCACCCCATGGACAGACTGGCCCAAGTCCACCATTTTAAAGTCCACCTTAATGGGCCCACAAAGCGACCAAGTGGGCAAAATGGCTAGGCCTACCTCATGGTTACCCTCAACAAAGGAAGCCGCTAAAACAAAATGGCCCAGAGCAGGACTTGGTGCTGTCTGCTATACAAGCCGATAAAGAAGTGCCCATCCCATCCCCCGTCACATCCAACATCTACGTGAAAACTCTGGAGGAACTATTTGCTAACAAAAATCTTAAGATTCCCCAATACACAGATGACAGGCAGCTTTACCTAATGACCAGTGACATCCATCCGTCAACTCAAGCATTGTGTCCCTCATTCCAGCCTGTACATGAGCACCTATCTGATGTTCAACGTGATCAAGACTAAATTAATTCTCAAAAAAACTCCAACCAAGCATGCCACAGCACAGAAGTGACAAACAGAAATAATGCTTGACTGATTCACTCCTCAGTTCTCAGCCAGTGTAAAATCTCACCGCTTTACTATTGACTGTTGGGCGCTTATTCAAAACAAATACTGTCACAGGTATATAGCACCTTGGTACTGCTGAAAGCCATCCAGAATGCTGGGGCATCCCTCCTCACAGAACGAAGAAAATGTACCAAATCACCCTCCCTTCTCAAGGAGGCGCAACGGCTACCGCTTCAAGCATGCATCATGTTTAAGACAGCCTGCATCACATACAAAGCCGTCCCAAGCATAACCCTGCTTTACCTGGCAGAGAATCTCCCGAGGCCAATGCACCCACAAGAAGCCACAGCATCACCAGACTGGAAATAAAGAAGTGAAATAGGAAAATAAATAGGAAACAGAGCTACACACCCTTCATCTGGAACAACCCTACTTCTCCCCCTCTGAAGCTTCACTCCTCCTCCACTCCCCTATCCATCTCAGCAAACTCTGCTACCCATACACCCTACAGGGGTGTGTCTCCCATGTGCAGCATTCCATTGTTTTGCAGCTAGGTTTGTGCTCTGTAAATCCCATACTTACAATACACATGACTGTTAGATACATTTCCAGTGCAGAAGGCTTTTGAGATGGATGTCATAGACCAGTAATATGTGAGAGGAATGCATCCATTAGAAGTTAGGTTCTATCAAGCACAGACTTTTCTCTTAGGATATGGAAGAACTATTGCTGTCCTCAGCTAGGGTTAGCAGATACTCTCAGTTATGGCAAATACACGTGCAGGGAATGCTCCACCTAAGAAGATGAACTGTCCCCCAACGGGAGTGGTGGGTGCTCCCTGTCCATTCTTTAAGAATGCTCCCAGATATGATGAATGAGTGTGCGGATTATGTTCCGTCAAAGAAGCTGACATGTCCTCCAATAGGAGTGGTGTTGGCTCCTTATTGGTTCTTTCCGAGTCCTGAGAACCCTGGCACAGGTGAATGATGCAGGTGGAGTCTAACAAAGAAAGTACCCAGCTTGACTTCGTGAGGTGCTCTCAGTTAGTCGTTCAATTCTGAAATTGATTGATTCTCCTTGATCTTCCTCACTACCATGCAAATAACATTTTATCAGAATGGCTAAGAAGCGTGGGCAAACTTAATAAATCGGGCCACTCAAACAGTTATTTGGGAAAAAAATGAAGTATCGAGTGCTTTCAGCAGTTGGGGAGATGTGTAGCCCAAGTGTGTATTTTAAAGACTTGATAAGATCCTTGAATATCAAACATGTGAACCATAATCTGTCCATCATGAAGGGCTTATCAGGGTCTATTCTTATCTGGTGGATTCACTTTACAGTTTGGAGTCTGAATCTGTGGATTTTATTCACTCAACCATACTCATTACTCCCTTCCCTCTTCTGAGAAACTATAATCCATGAGATAATGAGCTGAATAATACACTGAGTGACAGATCCATTGCGTATCTGCACACTCTGACTCACATTCAAGTGATCCATTAAACAATTTATGAGGAAGGACACACCCTTTCCTGATGCGGAAATCAGGCCTCCTTCTTCATATCATGAAAATGTAAGCACTCAATTCGACAAAACATTAGTTGTATCCTTTACCTGGCACTGCTCTTTTTCAAGAGCTCTGCGTACGTTTGGCAGTCATGGTGGTGTGCACTTCGTATGACACTAGGGTATTGCCATGAGTGAGACAGAAAGTCCTAAATTGCAACTCTGCCAAAAGGCTCCTGATTTTTTGCTATTTCAACTGACCTTTCCCTGGTGCGTCCTCATCTAAGACATGCTCAGGAAGATGGATCCTGTATATGCCGCTCAGAAACCATAAGCCTATAAGGCACCAAGTTCCCCATGCAATTCCCCTCACACAGACAATGTTTGGTGTCTATCTTCAGTGATTACAGTGTGAGCAATCCTTGGCGCCTCTTTGGATTACATGACCTATGACCCAACCTGAAATAACGAGAATCATGTATGACATACATCAAGGAAAACAATCTCTCTCTGAAGATCCAAACAACATATATATATTTGTTATTTTGTTATGGTTTAAAATACATAAAAAAAGTATAAATATTTCACAATAATACGTCCACATATATAAACCAAGAGGAAAAACAAAATATACAGATAGCTGCAGAAATCTGCGTACACATATATGGACGGAGGTGATTAAAATGAAAAAAGAAAACATTGAGGACAAAAAGCTCTAATTTTTTCTTTTAGGTCATTTCAACGCAAGTAAGTGCGGGGGACCCCCCCCTCCCCAAAGTGCCTTCACATTAATTATAACCCTAACCCACATCCCACATATTTTTGCATTGAAATTCGGCAAATAAAACTCGAAGATTTCATCCGCAATGTTTTCTGCCGCTCGGTATTCAACGTATACTCGCATATATAACAATCCATTCATTTACAATTAATTGCAGGTTACCACTCAATTAATCCCTGCTTCCTAGAACCTAATTGTCAGGGGCACATATTTCCCCTCAGCACATTGGTGCCAAAGTAATATGTGCTTAACATATACTTTCCAAAATGGCCGGCTCGCTCCACCCCAAAAGAGGACACTCTGCTAAAAGATGTTTTAGTGATTCGATCTCCGAATGTATTTTACAGTATTGAAACAAAACTTCATAAGCAGGTAGCGTAGGGTCACATTAGGAACATTTTCCAAGTAGCAAGGCAGTATATCTTCCTTTGTATGCACTCGCGTCAAACTTAGACAGAATTTGTATCTTGATAGGGTTTCACAGCTATCAATCCAATCGCCTTCCCACAATCTCTGCTTCCCTTACTTATGATTCTCTATTAGTTGGTCCACAGAGCAATTCATTTTTTCCCATTTAGACCATAGCTACAATCACCTCCTGACCACACTGCATTAAGATCACAAAATAGGGACGGGAAGTGTTTATAACTTACCTCAGCAAGAGTAAAACATTCCACAGATACCTAAATGCATGAAGCGTTTAGTGGCTTCAAGCAGGTTGTTTTGGTAGTACCATTTGTGGCCCATATTCCCGTTACCATGTGCTCAAGCACATTGAAGCGTCTTTTGTGCTAGTTGGAATTACAATAATGATCTGAAACCAAATAATCCCACATTCTCAAGGAATATGGCAAAGTACTACTTTATTGTCAATTAATAAAGTAGGGCGATCTCACAGACATCAGACTTATGCTTGAACACTGGCATAGCAGCTTGATTACACAGAGGTCTTATACCCCAATATGCGTCATCTATGACATCATTCTACGTGGCAAAATACAAAACCTATCATGGAAGGGGATTGATTAAGGGAACATATCTTCTTATAGAACATACAAGGATTAGTACATCATTGGCCACTCCTTATCTGTAGAACACGCCTTGAACACCCTCTAAATAAGTATAGTACTGATTATAGCGGATAAAACAACAGTTGATTGATCTATGCTTTATAGGACGTTAGGTTGTCGCTCAACTCCACTGATTGGTTGGCATACTATCCCAACCATAGACTTTTGGCTCTTAAGCAACACGTACATGAAACAAAACGTAGGAGTTTGAATCCTGTCAGACTACTCCCTGTTTTCCCAATTAGTCCATCATCTCTCATCGATAGGCCATCAGCGAAAAGTCTTCCATTTGTAGTTGACCTTATTTCCTACTCACTGTTCTGGAACATTCAAGGGAGTGTGAGCCCACCACTATCTTAGATTGAGGATCTCATGAATAGCCTTTGTTTTCAACTTATGAGTCACGTTTGAGGAAACCATGAATTTGTCAATTTCAGCCTTCTATTTACTGCTATTTGAGTTAATTATGCATGGTGCTATTGCTCCTCTTTGCCTCTTAAGACCTTATCATCTCATATGAACTTTGTATGCTTTTAATTGACCAGCAGTTTGGCTCTCACAGATGTTTTCTTCTTTTTTCATCGATGAAGAATGTCCCACATTCAGAGCGTATTCATGTACTCCCTTTGTGCTCTCTGCTTATCCTTTAAAAATAGCATCCTTAACTCTGGGCCAACCTTGACTCATCGTTGACTCTGCACACAGAGCTGTTTTTCCTCGTCTCCTGATTCTGCAGCCTCGGCCTGTCTCTGAAGTAGCTTGGTTAAGTTCAACATGAGCCAGCATCCATGTTCTCATTATGGCCATCCTTGCCACGTTATATATTCCTTGCCATGTTATATATAGCTTTGCTACGCTTTCTTTCTACCTTGCGTTACTGCGTATTTACGGGTATTGGTTAGTAAGTTACTTCATCTTCTTTGTTTCCATGATTACTTTAGCTTTAGGTTCATGTTACTCAAAGTGCTTCAGTTACATCGCTACTCCTAAGCATTTTCATATCGTTTTAGCATAAGTTCATGTATCTTCTTTATGACATCACTTTGTCTTCGTCAGATTTCACTTTAACGTCCGTCCATAATATTCATTGATGCATTCTGACATCTTGGCAGGTGACATCCTACCAGGTAGCATTCTTCCATGTGACATCCTTTCACGCTTTCAGTGCAGGGGTACATCCTGTATGGCTGTTTGTGTGCATAACGTCTTTCATACACTTGATGCAGAATTGGAAAAATGCAGGGGATCCCATTTATTGCTCTTCTATGACTGTTCCAATATGACAGCGGTGAGGGGGTGGGAACTGGCGAGATAGCGTCTACCTGCTCCTCTACTTTCCCCCCCTTCTTCCAAGGCCTTTATCTCTTCTCCATCATGTATCAGCATCTTTTCTTCATCCTGCTTCTTGTTTGGGATCCAAATCTTTGTCACCCCCCTCAGGTGATGTGCATTCTTTATGCGCTCTTCCACTATTCAGGTCATTTGGCAGCATTCGCCAGATGGTGAACAGAATATCCAACGTCCTATATACCTTTTCTGATCCTTGGGGTAATGGAAGTTGGTTCCTGGAGGTGCAGGGTACTTGTCTTTATATTGTCATGGGTAGTGGCTTCATTTTGCATCTGCTCACCGGTTCCAGCATCTATATCAATTATTATTTTCATCCCAACAGCTTTCTTGGCTGTCTTCTGGCAATGTCCTAAGATGATCCTTATAAGACAGAATCCTAGCAATACCAACACAAGTAATTGCTCTGAGTATTTTGAAAGCATTGGCCAGCCAGGTTGGAATCCATGACAATAGGAATGAGAACCTGTCATCTCCTGCTGTCTGATCAGCTTCATCTTCCATCTTTGAATGCAGAGTCATTGTTTCTGTCAGGGTTCCATTTTCTCCATCATAGGATGGTGTGAATGTACAGCAAGAAGGCCCGACCTTGGCGGCACCATTAAAATAGAGCATATTCCTCCCCAATTCGTAGGCAACTGCATTTATTTTCTGGATCCACAGGCCCAATATCAGTCCATCAGTACAGCAGTTCCTCCATTCATTCCTGGGGCCTCGATTGTCTGTCCACATGCTTTGTTCTCTCCAACCAGAACTGAGCCTCCATTCTTAAAGCATATTGTTGCATTCTTCAATGGTATTATGGATAATGGCCCTGCTTCGTTGTCGACCCATGTTAGTAACTTAGAATACCTGGCCCATGATTCTAGGCATCTGTCATTCACTGTTTGCCCTATGGCTACTGGTTCCTTCATCAATAGGTGTGCAGGGCAAGATAATATTCCTTCTTCCCATCTGGTACTGGTGGCAACCCGTCCATATACCAATAGTTGAGGTCTCTCCCAGCATCCTGCCTCTCCTGATCCCTCAGTCATATCTGAGCAATCCATCCTCTTCATCTCGACAATTTTTATTTGTTCTCCAATCTGGGATGGATACATCAATATTTTGCTTGCCCTCCCCATCCCACTTTCCATCCTTTTTGTCTTTACCTAAGCATCTTCAAATGGAAATGTTCCTGTTGATCGCCATCGTAAAGTTTCCCATTTTCCTTTGAATTGCCCTCTGGTTGTACACGCTGCTAGATGACTGAGACATATTGCATCCTGTGCAGGCCTCTCTTTGGGAATAAATATCCTTGCTCTATTCATGGCATACAGTATTAAGGAACAGACATAGCAGCTTTCATCTGACGTTCTCTCTCCCGCCTCCTTCATGTGCTGATACCATGGGTTATTTTTTAAATGAGCCGAATTATCAAGATGTGTATTTATATCTTGATGGCCCTCTTCAACATCGCTTTTAAAATGAAATAGACTCCTAGTTATATTGTAAAACAGGCTGTCTGTACCTTTAGTAGGGACAATAATAGATGTTTCATTAATATCCTCCATATCTTCCAAATCTGTACTACCTTTTGCAACATTTAGAAATGCCATAATGATGAGAAAAATACAAATCATAATACCAACTGATATCATCACCAATATTCAATTTCTGAATGGCAATGAATCTCTGAAATGTTGAAACCTCTCCATTTTGTATTTACTTTAATATATAAATGTGTTATCTCCTTTTTAATCACTTTTATATCAGAAACTGGAGTATTATTGCAATCATCACCCTCCAAACAATACAGTTATTTTTGGGATCTCCCAGAAATTTAAGAATATTCACTCCTCTTCGGATTAGGGCTGGATACGTCTGCAATATGTAGGAAAAAAGAACATACAAGAGTGTGCGCACTAGTGTATTAATAGGTAACATAAACAATGGTTGATACTCTTCTTTCTTCTTCAAATTCCAGACTCACATTGTTTCTTGAAGCATGTCTAAAAAAGAGTTCCAAGGTAACTTCAAGTCTATTGTCTTCCTCTCAAATTTTGAGAAACGCTGGACCTTAATCTATAGTGCTTGTGTGCACTTCATTTTCCTTGTTCTCGTTTTTACCCATTAGGCGAGTCTGCATGTGCAGATTGTTTTCTCTTGCTTCTCTTGGATGGGTCAGCACACGTGGAACTTCTTCTCTTGCTTCACTTTGGATATCTTCGGGGTGGATCGAGATATCGCCTTCATAGAGTTTCACGTCATGTAGATGTAGCAACCCTCTTTGTCCCTTCAGTTTGATAGCACTAGGGCTAAATTTGTCTACCTTATGTGGCCCCTCAATGTGGGGTGTACTCCAGGTGCGTATACATTTGCGCACTAGCACCTGGTCGCCTGGTTATAAACGTGGAGGTTTAGGCAAATCTTCTGTTTCACAAGGTTGATTGTCTTTGGCACTTCTTTTTGACCACTCCCTCCTATTATTGATCCGTTGAGACATGAAAGAAACATGTGCAATCATTGTAATCATGAATCACATCGCCTAATGCCTTCGCTACACCGTGGGCATCAGTTCTTACCCTAGTTTGAGGAGCAAGTGGGGTTGTCATACAGTGTCCAGTCAACAACTGATGAGGAGTAAGAAGGTGATCAGAACCAGGCTGATTTCTCAAGGGATATAAGGCAACGAGCAGGCAATGTAGCCATCCCTTTTTCAGAGTGCTTTTCAACTTGGCTATGCGCTCCTTTAAAAATCCATTTAATCTCTCACAGACGCCATTCACCTGTGGGCGATAAGGGAGAGAAAAGATATGTTTTATGCCTAACAGAAGTACTACCTGTTCAACTAGTTCATTTACAAAATGCGGTCCATTGTCAGACCAAATAACCTTGCACACCCTCCACCTGGGAAACGCCTCACACACAAGGAACTTTGCAGTGCACGGGGCATCAGAGTGTGTGCATGGACCTGCCTCTATCCATCTAGGAAAAGGACATACAACAAACCAACATATTTTGTAGCCATTGTATATATGCAGCATATCTACATAATCTATACGTAAATGCTGAAATGGGCCATTGGGTCTAGGGATTTCTCCTATCTCTGTTCGCAAAGTGTGCCCCGTGGTACATTTCTGGCAACTATGCAATTCACAATGAACTGTGCCACATGTTTCAATAGAGTGGGTGAGAACCACTCTTCTGCAATTGTTGCAGCTAGACTTTCTTGAGTCGTGTGTGCTCGGTAGTGAAGCTGCTCCAACGCTACTCTCAATAATGCTAAAGGCACAGCTGGCCTTCCAGTGCTACCCTGTCTCCAAACTTCCTCAATGGGGGATAAAGAATACCCCCAGTTTCTCCAATAATCCTGTTCTTTTTGTGTAGCTCGACCTTGTATTTCAATTAACTGGACAATAGACAGCATGTTAAAGCCCTCCTTTGCTAACATGCATCGTCCTGTCATTTGTTTAGCATCGTCTCTTTCCAAACTAGATGTGGGTAGATAATAGGCTGATTTTTTGTCCTCTACTTCTGTGGCTTTATTTCCATGGGAGATTAAATCTGTTATTTTAGATGTGCTGAGCATTTCACGACTGCTAGGGTCAATGGGAGACTCGATGCTTCTATGAGCCTATCCAATAGGGCTGCATGTTGTCCTGAAGTGCCATCTGTGCAAAGGAAGCCCCTCCTTTTCCAGCGTGACAAACCTGCATGTACGGTTGATGTCACAAAGGCGGAGTCTAAGTACACTGTCACTTCCTCATCCTCAAATCTCTGCAGCGCTACAATGAGTGCCACTAATTCTGCCGGCTGTGCTGAATAATTCGAAGACAACCTCATGCTTGTTACTACGTCGAATTCACCTTCTCTTCATTTTCACTACCCCTGCTCCAGAAGGCTTTTCCCCAGTTGCTTGGTCAATTTTTGATGAACTGTCAGTAAAAACAATTTCCCTCCTTGCGAAGGCGTTTTTTCTAGCTTGAGGAATATCATTATAACAATCAGTATACGTCGTGCAATCGTGTACATAATCATCCTCTCCTACTAGTTCTGCTATAAACGTTGATGCATTCACTGTCTTACATCTAACAATTTTAATTGCAGGGTTGGAAATAATCACCTTGTACCCCGATGCTCTTTGTGTGGTCAATGTACTTTTGGGCTTCTCTAAGACTGCATATAATGCATGTGCTAGAAATAACGTTATTGACCACCCCATTGTTATACTTGAAGCTTTTTCAATTGCGAATGAAGCCGCAGCTAAATATTGCTCACAGGGATTGTCCCATAATTACTGGATCTAAAATACCACTGTAGTATGCCAATGATTTATGTCCATGTCCTAATGTTGTATTCTGTGTAAGGACTGCTGTCATGATATGATATGATATGATATGATATGGTATTTATAACGTGCCTATACACAAGTGTTTCAAGGCGCGACGAAGTGAAGGGAGGGGAAACAGAGGGAAGACAGCGACAACGATCCTACTAGGCCAGGTGACATTGAGTTTGTGCAAGTGCAGGGGAGGGGGAAGGGGAAAAGTGCAGGAGTAAAGGGGAGGGGACAGTGCAGTACATAGGATAATGGTAAAAAGAATAAATAAAGGCAATAAATAAGAGTGCAGCCAGCTGGTGGCAGGTGCAAGGGTAAGTTCAGACATCAAGTGTCAAGTGCTGGTAGGGGCTGTAGCGATACAGAAACAGTCCCTGAGTGCAAGGGTTGCTAAGGGGGCAATGCAGGTGTGCAACTGCCAGCGGCGGGCCGACCTGGGCCTAAGATCAGAGGGTAGCCAGGTTACCAGTGCAGTGTCAGATTCAGCCAGGAGATCAGCAGGGGTGCGGGGGAGAGAAAGCAGAAGCAAAGGGGAAGGTCTTGAGGTGCTTCCGGAACCAGAGATGGTTCTCCTCAGGTTTCAGAGAGGCAGGGAGGCTAATCCAGAGGGAGGCCCCAGCAGAAGAAAGAGATCTACCACCAACTTGCTGTTTGGAGAAGCGACTGACCCTGAGGGAGTTGGAAGTGGATGAGCGAAGAGCTCGAGCGGGAAGATATTTAGGAAGAGAGAGTTGAAGGTATTGAGGTCCCAGGCCCCAGAAGGCCTTGTGGACAATGCAGTGGGTTTTGAACTTAATCCTCGCCGCCACTGGGAGCCAGTGCAGAGATTTCAGTCCTGAAGGGATACGATCCCTGAGCTTGAGGCCACGGACAAGTCTCGCAGTCCTGTTCTGGTTGAGTTGCAGAGGGTGTAGAGTAGAAGCAGGCAGATTTAGAAAGAGGCTGTTGCAATAGTCCAGCCTGGAGAGAACCAGGGCTCTGGAGACAGTGAGCTTCTAGGGGAAGGAGAGGAAAGGAAAAATACCTCTGAGGAGGTGCAGCTGGTAGTGTGACTTCTTAGAGACGTCATAGATGTGAGGTGAGAAAGGGAGTGTGGAGTCGAAGATGACCTGAGGTTTTTAGCCTTGCAGGTGGGAGCAGGAAGAGGGCCAAGAGATGCCGGCCAGAGAGCTACAGGAAAGGAGGGAGTGGGTGTGCCGATGAGGAGAATCTTAGTCTTACTGGCATTAAGGCAGAGGTCATTGGTGGCACACCACTCCTGGATAGCCGACAGACAGTCAGAGATGAGGGACGGGGAAGAGGTGGCCAAAGGTAGCCTGAAATTGAGTTGAGTGTCATTCGCATAGCACTGAAAGTTGGGGCATAGAGCAGCAATGCGATGGGCAAGAAGTGCCACGTATTGGTTGAACAGCCAGGGAAAGAGGTTAGACCCCTGGGGAACACAACAAGTAGAGATAAAGATAGAGGAGAGGAAGGACCCAAGTTGGGCCTGGGAGGGTCAGTCGGAGTGCAAGGAGGTCAGCCAAGCCAGGGCCTGATCGGTGATACCCAGGTTATCACAGAGATGGTTGAGCAGGATGGCATGGTTGACTGTGTCAAAGGCAGACGAGAGATCAAGTAAGATGAGGACACAGGGGGTGTTGGAGTCAAGGTTAGAGAGCAGGTCTTCATGGATGTTCAGGAGAGCAGTGTCTGTGCTTCTGGCAGCTCTGAAGCCAGACTGATGGTCATGGAGACAGCCAACATATTCAGAGTGAAAATTAAGCTGAGAGATGGCCATCTTTTCCAGGAGTTTGCCCAAGAAAGGAGTGATGGAGATTGTACGGTAGTTAGCAGGGCAGGAAGGGTTGGCAGAGGGTTTCTTAAGAAGAGGGTGCACAAGGGAGTGCTTCAGAGGGGAGGGGGAGACTCCAGTGGCAAAGGAGTGGTTGCAGAAGTCAGCTAGAACAGGAGCCAGGGTGTGAATGTGGTCCTTGATGGTTTTGGAGGAACTGGGGTAAACCTGTTTCGACAAGGCTTTCATAGATCAGACTTCTCTAGAAACCTTGTCTGAGGAGAAAAGGGGAAAGGCAAAGAAGCAGGGAGGAGAGGTGGCCAGAAAAGGGCCAGAGGAGGAGGAGGAGAGGAAGAGAGAGAAGACAGGATATGCTGGGTTTTAGAGATGAAATGAGAAGCCAGGGCCGTGCAGAGGGCCTGGGAGGGGACAGGAGAGGTAGAGACTGCAGCAGGATTGGCCAGCTACTTGCAGATTTTAAAGAGTTCGTCCGAGTTGTTAGATGCCACAGAGACGCAGGCTTGGATGAGGGCTCTCTTCTTGGTGCGGACAGAGAGCCGGTATTGACTTCGGAGTTGGCGGCATGCCAGTTTGTCAGAGAATGTTCCGGAAGCACGCCATTTCCTCTCAGCAACCCTGCACTTGCGTTTAAGGGTGACGAGATCTGAATCGTACCAAGAGTTGCACTTGGCTTTGGGCTTCAAGCAGATCCTCATGACAGGGGCAAGAACATGAAGAGTATCAGATATAGCAGAGTGGAGCATGGAAAGGGCTGTGTCAGGGTGTGGGTCAGCCAAGGGGGGAGGAGGAGGTGAGAAAGTGGCAGCGAAAGCCTCAACTGACACACGCTTCATGGTTCGGATAACCGAGAGGTGGGTGACAGTACTGGGGTTGGTTTGGCCTGAGGGATGGAGAGGTTGAGATGGGAAGAAAGGAAAAAGTGATCACTCCAGGAGAGAGGAGTGGTGAGGGGACCGAAAGGGGATGGTCTGAAGAGATCAGAACATCCAGAGTCTGCCCTGCAGAATGAGTCGGGCAAGAGGGGAGAATAGAGAGTAAGAGAGAGTCGCAAAGGTCAAGAAAGAGTCCAGTGGAAGGACAAGCAGCATCCAGGTGGATGTTGAAATCTCTAAGAAGGAGGTGTTGAGTGATTGAGGCCAGGAGGGAGGAGGAGAGGTCCACCCACTCAGAGAGGAAAGAGGAGATCTGGCCAGATGGCTGACAGATAGTAGCCACACTAAGGGAGTGGCAGGGAGAGAGAGAGCCTGCAGATGAGGCATTTGAAAGAGGAGTAGGCCTGCGTAGGAATGACAGAGGCAGGAATCCACTCGGAGAAGATCAGGGCTACACCCCCTCTTACTCAGTTGGACCTGGGCACGGAGAGGATCTTGTAGCCATCGGGGAGGACGGTGTCAAAGCTCGTGACAGAGCTGGCCGTGAACCATGTCTCAGTGAGACCGAGGACATCGAGGTCAAGTTCCTCCAGGAGGTGGTAGATGTCAGAGGAGTGTTTGACAGCTGAGCAAGAGTTTAGAGTGGCAATATGGAGAAGATTGCCACCTTTGAAAGACTTCTGAGGACTTCTCCATTTGAATGGGAGAATAAATAAAATTCTTCATTGTATTCTTAGATCCCCAAAACGGGGGCTGTACTGATTTTCTCATCTGTCCATGTTCTTGCTGTTACCCACCTGTGCTTCTTTAAGCCCTTTTAAAAGTGTTCGAATGTATGGACTATAGTCGAAAACCCAGGCCCTGTAATAATTGCATAAGGCTAGAAACTTGCATTTCCATCACTGTTTTAGTTGCTGCGGTTTTCATGATTACTTCAGCTCTTTCAGGTGTCACTTTTCTCCCTTTGTGAGAGATTAACTGTTGTATGTACAAGACGTCTTCTTGACAATATTGTAATTTCTCTTTATCTACCTTGTATCCTTTCTCTGAGAGTATGGTCATGCGTTTAACTGAGTCTTCTCTACATCTTTCCTCTGTCTAACGACACACCAAAATGTCATCCACATACTGAATTATTGCACTTTCAAGTTGGACATTACCCAAGTCCATTTGGAGGACTCTCTTAAAAATTGAAGGGGTCTCACAGTACCCCTCGGGCAAACAAGTGTGTTTCAGGAACTTATTTTTTTACGAAAAGGAAGCCAAATCTTGTGAGTCTTCATGAAGGGGAATTGAAAAGAATGCATTCTTCAAATTGGCATCTGTGAAATATTTGGCTGAGGATGAGATGTTACACAATATTGTTGCATAATTTGGAACTAAAGGACACTTAGCTTTGACAGTATTGTTAGGAGGGTGGCAACCCCGCCCGTTGATTTCCTCCGGGGTACACAGCCATATTACATGATGAATCTGTTGGCACCAATATGCCTTGCTTCATTAAAGTGGAAATGGTCTCAAATATACCTTCATCCGCCTCTCTGGACATGGGGTATTGCTTTACTCGTGGTAAAGTGCAATGCTATGCGGATGATACCAAGATCATTTTCAGGCTACCCTCAGCCTCCTCCTCTCCTTCCCTCATCTCTGACTGTCTGTCTGCCATTCAGGAATGGTGTGCCGCCAACAACCTTTGTCTTAATGCCAGTAAGACTGGGATTCTACTTATCGGCTCACCCACTCCCTCCTTCCCTGCAGCTCTCTGGCCGGCCTCTCTTGGCCCTCCTCCCACTCCCACCTGCAAGGCTAAAAACTTCGGGGTCATCTTCGACTCTGCACTCTCCTTCCCCCCTCACATCTCCGACGTCTCCAAGAAGTCACACTACCAGCTGCACCTCCTTAGAGGTATTCTTCCTTTCCTCTCCTTCCCCCAGAAGCTCACGGTCTCCAGAGCCCTGGTCCTCTCCAAGCTGGACTACTGTAACAGCCTCTATCTAAATCTGCCTGCCTCTACTCTCTGCCCTCTGCAACTTATCCAGAACAGGACTGCGAGACTTGTCCTTGGCCTCAAGCCCAGGGACCGTATCTCTCCAGGATTGAAATCTCTGCACTGGCTCACAGTGGCTGCGAGGATTAAGTTCAAAACCCTCTGCATTGTACACAAGGCCTTCTGGGGTCTGGGACCGAAATAACTTCAACTCTCTCTACCTAAATATCTCCCTTCTCGAGCTCTTCGCTCATCTGCCTCCAACTCCCTTAGGGTCAGTCGCTTCTCCAAGCAATGAGTTGGTGGCAGATTACTCTCTTCAGCAGGGGCCTCTCTCTGGAACAGCCTTCCTGCATCCCTGAAACTTGAGGAGAACCATCTCCGGTTCCGGAAACACCTCAAAACCTTCCTCTTTGCTTCTGCTTTCTCTCCTCCTCTCCCTTGCTGAATTCCTGACCGAAATTGCACTGGCTACCTGGCCAACCTTTTGATCTCTGGCCCAGGCCCCATCAATTACCCACCTGCACTGCCTCCCTGGCAACCCCTGCACTTGGGGACCTTATTCTGTATCCCTTCAGTCCCCCCCTTCTAGCACTTACGTCTGCACTTCCTTGCACTTGCCACTAGCTGGCTATTTATGTGTCATATTTATTCCACTTCCCATGTACTGCACTTCCCCTCTCCCTTCCCCCTTTGCACTTTTCCTTTTCCCCCCTTCCCTTGCACGTGCGGGATTTGAATGACACCTGGCCTAGTAGGATCGTTGTTTGTCCTCCCATTGTTCCCCCCCTTGCCTCTTCGCGCCTTGAAACACTTGTGTATAGGCGCGTTATAAATGCCATATCATATCATATCATATCATAAAAGAGATCATGGTTTTAATTTAATTTTAACTGCACCTATCTGTTTTAATAGTCCCACATCATATACGCTCATAGTCCATAAAATCTCTCAAACTTTCTATAAGTGTTCCGGAAAGAATGACAGTCCTTCTTTTTACCAACGCCATTCTCTACAGCATTTCTATATTCTTTACTTTAATCCCATATGTAATACTTATATAAAAACACTAGTTCATCGTCAGAGTAGTCATCTCTAAACAAATCTTTGTCTGTCAAATAAGTCAATCTGTAGCCTTCACTGAGGGCTATCCCTGGCCTCCATCCTCTTCCTTCATCATCTGTCCCATGAAAAATCACCCTTTCTTCTCCGACCACTGCTGCTTCCAATTTTAAGGGAATGATCTGCCTTTCCTCATTGTTCATACAGATTTCTGGCTTGAACAAAGGTTCATCAGGTATTCTCAATATTTTACCTACCAAGCTAGGTAACCATGATAATACGATAGTCACTTCATTCAAAAATACTTCTGGAGCTAAAGACACACCTCGTAATGCCTTCTGGCCTGTAAAGGCTAATATAAAGTCTCACACATTCATATAGTGTATCCCTGGAGTAGGGCACACTATTCCTTTGTCAGTAAAAGATATTGTGATGTTATGCTTTGTCATTAAGTCATGTCCCAATATATCAACTGACGTCTGCCTAGAGTATAGTATGGCATTGACATATCATGTTCTCCTATAGAGATTGTTAATTTGTCTGTAAAAGGAAGTAAATCTGTCACCCCAGAGAATCCTTGAGCATTCATGGCAGTACTTGACATTGGGTATTTTCCCTTGTGGACACAAGAACAAGTAGCTCCAGAGACTAATAGAAATGATAATGTCTTGCCTCCTATCATCACCTTGACCCCTGGCTCCTCTTGGGGGTCTGGTGTCAATGATAGTACTGAACACATCAAGTCGCTCTGTAGACTGTCCCTTTGTGGATATAAATTCATCCCCGTACCTGTGAAAGGATCTCCTCCTATCATAGTCAGACTCCCCAATTTGGGTGCTGGTGCTTGTTGGGCTCCTGGGGTCATGTTCCATTGTGGTTCCATAACCTGATGTGTCTGTACTTGCAGTGGCTGTGCCTGTTGTGTTTGCTTGGCTACTTGCTGTGGTTGCCCTTGCAGCGATTCCATTTGCAGTGGTGCTGGCTGCATTTGTTGAGGTTGCAGCTCATGTGTCTGAGCACACATGTGATCTTGGGTATAATATTCCTGTGGTTCTGTATTATATTGTGGAGCATAACCCATCCCCCTTCTTGGAGCTTGCCAATTCTGTTGCATGCCTCCTCTACTTCTGCACGTCCTAGCTATGTGTCCCATTCTTTAACAATTCCAACATTGTTGTGGCTGGCCACCATTAAATACTCCTCTTCCCTTAGAGTTTTGAAATCCACATCATCCTATTCTTCTAATCCCACTCCCTCTTCCTCTTGGCCACAAATTGTACCCACTCTGGTCTGTGGGATATCCTGTGTTATTTTGTTGTCCTGGCTGCATCTCCTCTGTCACCCCTCCTTCATTACTCATCAATACCGCTCCCTCGATAGCTATTTTGAACAACCTCTTCTGAACTAACTTTGCTTCCTCCTGCTTACTATTTTCTGCTTCCTTTTTATTCTTCACCTGCATTAATCTGCAGTGATGCACGATTGTTAATAATATGTCTGGCCATGGCTTTGCTTCCATTCCCACCTGTTTTTTCAATTGCTATTGCACTGGCAGTCTCTGACACAAAATGTGGTAAAATAATTCTACCGTTTTATCCCACAGTTCATGAGTCTCGAGCCACCATCTATCCTGAATAGCTTGAATATAATCAACAGAATCTACATCCTCTCCCATTTTCCTTGTCATAATTGCACCCATGTTTGATGGATCAGGGTATTGCACTCTGAGCGCTCACCATACGTCTGCTCTGCAATTATTAAATTGCGCTCAATCATGTCTTGTATTTTGCACCGTCACACCTGCATATCCTGCTCGCTTCCAAATGTCATCAGCTTCCTCCCCTATGATAGCTGCTAGCAGCCCTTTTACATCACCTATAGCTAACGTCATTCCTGATGTCATCCATTCTAACTCATAAATCCATTTTCCCGCACCGGAAGTTAAACTCAGCAATTTACAGCTTAAACTGTCTTTATACATTTGCAGCCATGTTATATATTGTGGTTGTCCTTCTCCAATAATGGGAATTGTGAAAATCCCAGTTCATAATCATATTTTCCTATACTCCTTGTCTTCAAGGCAGAGCTAGCCTCGCCCATTTGTCTCCTTCCTGGTAATAATCTTAACCTGCTTACATATGGCTTGGATAGTTCCCTTACACTATGCCATCATGCTTGTGGTCACTCAGTATAGGGTGTTGGTTCTGGTGTCCTTTCTTTAGGGTCCTCTAAATCTGACCATTTTATCCCTTTCCCTATACTTGATTCCTTTGAAAACCTGCATGCGCCCTGTCTTCGTGCCCTCTCATTCTCCTCTCTTCATCTGACACCATTATGCCCCAGCTCGTGTGACTACTGTCCTTCCCCGCATCATTGAGATCTAATCTGTTTAAAGACAATGGGCCTCATTACACGGTAGGCAATAACCATGGCGCTATTAGCGCCATGGTTGCCGCCGGTATTTTACTGTGTCCGCCTTGGTGGATGGCGGAATTACCGCCCTACTCCAAGGTGAGCAGGGGCGGTAATTCCCCATTCACCAAGGCTCTTCCCCATTCCCATTTTGCCCCCATAGGGCATAATGGGAATGGGGAAGGTGCTAATTACGGTACTGCAAATTGCGGTACCGTAATTAGCTCCGAGGTCCCTTTGCGGCACCCGACTTTAACGGCTGGTAAAACCAGCCGTTAAAGTCGGGTCCCACAAAGGGAACTCGTAGTAAGGCGGTAGGGGTTTATCGGTACCAGTGCCCTTACCAGTACCGGTAAACCCCTACCGCCTACCGTGTAATGAGGCCCAATGTTCCATACTCATTAGTTATAACATCTTCTAACCTACCTTCGGTTCCCTTTAATAGGGATCCGTCTGCGTTCTCTTGGGTTTTATACCCGTCTTTATCCCTCATGTGCCTGTATGAATTCCCAACTAACATAAAAAACATTGCTGCAAGGAAAAAGATGCACTCGACACCTCACCTAATGTGCTAAATAGGTGTAGTACTCAACATTAACTGGGGTTTACTTGTATCAAATCCAACCTCTAGTTAGGACCATATTAATGCATGGTTCATATGCAAAATAACCACATATACCACAACAATTTCAGTGTGTGAATTATAACATTTTTATATATATTGTTTTAGTGCTCTGAATAGTAAAACAACAATCAACAAAAAGACAGTATATTCAGTATCGAATTGTAACTTAAAGAAGTGGATTAAATCATGAACATGTATGGAGAAAAATACAAGAAATATTCTTTCATCATTTTTCAATCACATATTGTCACAAAGACAGTGTGAAGGGAGAGAAAAAAGCAAGAGTAATGTAAAAAGTGAAAACGTGGGAAAACCACAACCCAGTGCTTGAAAAAGGGGGAAGAGCAGTAGAGGAAAACTTCTAATTAGAAAATGAAAAATAGAAATGAATACAACCATTATATGGTCACAGTTCCATATATTCAAATTATGGAGAAAGTCAAAAGTCCTAGAGTTTTCTAATTACTTTGAACATCTTGTTCACAGGACTTCTTATGGGAAACCCCCACTGGTTTGGCCTATGCATGTAGGGGGAGCAAAAGACATGGACATTTTATGTCAGCTTCCAGGTTGACTAATATATGCCAAACGGGTGGACAATGTCCAAATGTTCAAAAAAGATAAAAACTGGAAGACAGGCCCCCTTATCCTTTTGCGTTTCGGTAGTTATGTGTTCCCACCTTCATCGGGGCAGTTTCATGGTAGCCTATTGGGAGAAAGAACACACAAAAAAAACTAACTAAGTTAACAACTGAAAATGTTATGTTACATTGGTAATAGTGCAGGTTTGAGCATACATGTACTATTGCAAAACAAGCTTGCTGCACAATTTAAAGCATGAAAGGTTCTGGCAAGAACACATAAATGTAACAAACCCCCAAAAGTGGGAACAAATAGCCTTATCTATTCCTCACCTAGAGGGGTTAGGTCAAAACGGTCTCCAAAACTGTACGACTGGAAACTCTAGTGCTGATCTGTGCCGACTCATTGGCCCTGCATCTAAGCTGCCAGACGGCACCAGGCGAGTCTAAATCGATGAGGCATGGGTGTCCAGATGCTGTGGTATAACGTTGGAACTGGAAGTCTGTGGGAGGGATGGTTTGTAAAATATATTTCATTTACTCAGTTTAGAGAGGTATTATTTTTGGTCATTTTACTGACTCACAGAGATAGACATTCTACATTTCGGACTATGTGTCCACACTTTAGTGGATTTTGGGTTAAGTGTAAAAAGAGAGATGGGCGCACCTACTGGGAATATTTTCAAGCGGGAGAGGAGCTTAATCTGAGAGAAATAGATTTGAACGTCTGGCGTGGGTGAATACATCCAAAATGTGTCCCGCCGAAACATGGGTCCAGTTTTTCAGCAAAAGGAAGCTGAATAAAAAAGAAAGAAGAGGAGCCCATTTGTCTCGGGAAACGTGTCAGGCAGGGTTACATAATCGTGTAACTTGATGCGAAACGCATGTGGTCTGTGCAGTTCACAAGGAAAGACAAAGTAAAATACAAAATACAAAATACTGACCCTTCGTGTGGATCACTGAGGAGTTTTCAGCAAAGCAGGCAGCTGCACAGGATGCTGAGTCATCCGTTTGGGTGTGCGAAGAGGAGCGCCTGCATCCAAACTTCACTTTACCAAAACCTGTTGCTAAGTGATAGGACAAATGCGATACGTCGGGTAACACGTGACCCAGAAACGTTGGGTTTGCCTAAGTTCGTACCAGTCGTGGGTGGAGGTGGAACGTATGCAGACCGGGGGTGGTGTCACAAAGTGCGGACCTGATTGGTCTGTCATAAAGGGGTGTGTGTCTAATGATTGCTCTAACCCGAGGTGGATCGAGCGAGATATGGAAAGCATTACGGTGCGTCAAAGATCGTATTGCTTTGCTTGTGTGAGAACATGTTTTGTGCCTGGTCACTCGGGATAGCCAATTTCACCAGGAGGTGTTTTGGCTTGTTCAAAAGGACACAGGCTGGTGTAGTGTCTAATGTAGTGTGAATTGTTCATTTAAGCCATTGTCCCAACTGTCCAGCCTGTGGATCCATCTATTCTCTAAATTCAAAAGGCGTTGCTGAGTTCCAGATACATTCGGTAGTTTCTCGAGAACCCACCATAGTAGGTCCTCCGGGGTATGCTTTTGGTCAAGGTAATGCTGGACCAAAGGTGAGGTTACGTTCCTGCATCGTATTCGGGATCTGTGTTCGGAGATACAGGCGTTAATACTGTGCATGGTCTGTCCAACGTACCGTGGGCCACAGGGACACTCAATGCAGTAAACTACTTGTGTTGATTTGCAATTTGAAAAGTGTCGAAACACCCAGGTTTTGCTCCCAAAAGTGAAGCTTAGCATCTTCTTAGTGTATTTACAGGCTACACAAGAGCCACATTGGTGGTGACCTACAAGGGGTCTCAAATTCCAAGGACCGCCCCGTGTAGTTCTTTCAGTGAAACAGGAATGAACCAAAAGTTCACGGATGTTGCGTGATCTTTTAAAAGCAAATCGAGGTTCCCTTTCTTCTGTTAGGTTAAGTTTAGCTAGAGGCCAATATTTCCGGATGATTTTTTTGATGTCATATATATGTGGGCCATGTGTAAGTACACACGTCAGTCTAATGTCTTGATTGTCCTCTTGGTGATTCACCTGTGGTGTCAGAATGGACTCTCGACACGTGAACCTGGCTTGTTTCTTGGATGTGGTTACTAATTTCTTAGGGTAACCTTTGTATCTCAAACACGTGCTTAGACCCACCACGTTTTTGTAAAAATCCTCCAGTTGTGTGCAATTTCTGTGCAAACGTAGAAATTGACCGTAAGGTCAATTCTCTTTCAAGTGTTGTGGGTGATTGCTAGAGAAATACAGCAGTGTATTAGGATCTGTTGGTTTCCTGTACAGATTACAGCTCAATTTACCTTCCTGATTGCTGATTTTTAAATCAAGGAAGTGTATAGTTTGTCTGTCATACTCCATAGTGAATTGTATATCTGGATCACGATCGTTTAGCCATGCAAAGAAATGTGCAAATTCGTCCTGATCGCCAACCCAAATAAAAATGATGTCGTTAATAAAACAACACCACTTTTTGATGTTCTGCTGCCATGGGTTGGACTCATTAGAGATATATTTTTTCTCATAGGCTGCCATATATGAAATTGCCAAACTAGGGGCAAATGTAGCATCCATGGCTGTGCCTTTAACTTGTAAATAGAATTGGTCACTGAAAGTGAAGAAGTTTTTACACAAGGCTATAGTCAAACGTTTGATGATGAATGCTGGTGGTACTTGTGACTGCAAATTTGTTGCTGTTAGGAAATCATATAAGCGATCAATAGCAGCATTTTGTGGGATACACGTATAAAGCGCTTTAATATCCATTGTAACCAAGATTTGAGTGTCTGGATTGTATTCTAGATTTTCGAAGGTTTGTATGGTGTGTGTATTGTCTCTAAGGTAGGAGTACATGTTGCCAATCATTGGTTTTAAACATTCATCAATAAATTTGCAAACTGGTGTTTTGTTATTATTATTTCTCTGCGCTGTCTTTTGTATTCCTTAAGTATGCATTTCTCAAATGTGATCAAATCACTCGGTACCTGACTCTCAGTAGGACAAAAAGTGGATTTGGGGTGTAGGCCTGTATCTGCTTCCTGTTCCGGTGGTTCTCTTTCTTGAAAGAAGGTTCGTAGTCGCACAGTGCGTAAGAACCGTCTGATCTCCATCTCAGTTTGATACCAATCAGTACCTGCGGTAGGTACAAAAGTCAAACCTTTGTTTAGAATTGAGGTTTGTGATGGAGTTAAATCAATATTTGCAAGGTTAAAAATGGGGAGATGTACATCCGGATTGGTCTCTGGTATTATCTGCGGTGGCGTCCTGTTCGGCGCTGGTATCCGTAAGATGGCATTTGCCATGGTGGTTGTCCCCACCCGCCTCCTTGCCCACCTCGCCCTAAAAAAGGGGGAAAGGTGGGGTATTAGGGGTTGTCCAAACTGGTTGCATACTGCATGCTCGTAGTTTTGACCTGAACTACTTCCCGATGAGCTACTGCTTGAGCCTGAGAAAGATACCCACTTTTTTCTACCTCCAGTCCGTTGATTAGACTGTATCCCTGGTTTGTTGATAGAGTTTATGTAATCCTCTGAAGTATAAGGGTACACTACTTCGGTTTTGAATTCTTTTATATCTTTCTTCAGCTTGTTGTTTTTTTAGCTTAATGTAGTGGTTCTAAAGATGTCAAATTATTTTTCTACTTCCCGTAGTTGTTCCTCTGCGTTTGTAATCACTGTACTGTTTTTGAATTTTGTTTCTTCAGTATCTAATGTCTTTTGAATCTCTGAGGCAATCCTTTGAGCTGCAGAGATGGTCAGGACCATAAGGTCTCTACTACATTTTGTTGCTATATAGCTAAAGTTTGTAGTATATTCCTTATCAGTCAGGAATAGGACCGGTTTGTTTTTTACAATGAGTCCTGCTGGGATGATACTAGCTCTCAGGTACTCTCGAAGAAAATGGCCATGAAGCTCTGTGCGGAATACTTTCTTTTTGAGTTTTAATAAGTCCTCGCCTGTATTGTTATGGCCACTGCCTGTATTTTGGCCAGATTGATCAAAAATAGATGGGCCTCAGGTTATTTCTAGGATCTGTTCTTCAGTGTAGCTTAGAGTTGCGCTCTCTGCAATAGTGTCAACAAACAGCCCAGCGCTAGGTCACGGCAGGCGACAGACAGCACGCAGTTTGTGGTGTTAATATAAAGCACCAAATGTGTATCAGAACCTTTCGTATTAGTCGTAACAGACAAATATTTTGAGAAAAAGGAATTTTTGCCCACACTAACACGTAATGGGTTAAAGGAAAGCCTGTTGTTGGGTTCCTCCTAAACCAACTCAAACAACCCTGGTTGTCCTAAAACCTCTAACACGAAAAAAGGAGTTGGTGTGCCATTTGGGGAGTTATAGACAGCAGCTTCTGCACCTAAAATACTAACTAACATAAAAAACATTGCTGCAAGGAAAAAGATGCACTCGACACCTTACCTAATGTGCTAAATAGGTGGAGTACTCAACATTAACTGGGGTTTACTTGTATCAAATCCAACCCCTAGTTAGGACCATATTAATGCATGGTTCATATGCAAAATAACCACATATACCACAACAATTTCAGTGTGTGAATTATAACATTTGTATATATATTTTTTTAGTGCTCTGAATAGTAAAACAACAATCAACAAAAAGACAGTTTATTCAGTATCGAATTGTAACTTAAAGAAGTGGATTCAATCATGAACATGTATGGAGAAAAATACAAGAAAAATTCTTTCATCATTTTTCAATCACATATTGTCACATAGACAGTGTGAAGGGACAGAAAAAAGCAAGAGTAATGTAAAAAGTGAAAATGTGGGAAAACCACAACCCAGTGCTTGAAAAAGGGGGAAGAGCAGTAGAGGATAACCTCTAATTAGAAAAGGAAAAGTAGAAATGAATACAACCATTATATGGTCACAGTTCCATATATTCAAATTATGGAGAAAGTCAAAAGTCCTAGAGTTTTCTAATTATTTTGAACATCTTTTTCACAGGACTTCTTATGGGAAACCCCCACTGGGTTTGCCTACGCATGTAGGGGGAGCAAAAGACATGGACATTTTATGTCAGCTTCCAGGTTGACTATTATATGACAAACGGATGGACAATATCCAAATGTTCAAAAAAGATAAAAACTGGAAGCCGGGCCCTCTTATCCTTTTGCGTTTCGGTGGTTATGTGTTCCCACCTACATCGGGGCAGTTTCATGGTACCCTATTGGGAGAAAGAACACACAAAAAAACTAACTAAGTTAAAAACTGAAAATGTTATGTTACAGTGGTAATAGTGCAGGCTTGAGCATACATGTACTATTGCAAAACAAGCTTGCTGCACAATTTAAAGCATGAAAGGTTCTGGCAAGAACACATAAATGTAGCAAAGCCCCATAAGTGGGAACAAATAGCCTTATCTATTCCTCACCTAGAGGGGTTAGGTCAAAATGGTCTCCAAAAGTGTACGACTGGAAACTGTAGTGCTGATCCGTGCCGACTCAGTGGCCCTGCATCTAAGCTGCCAGACGGCACCAGGCGAGCCTAAACCGAAGAGGCATGGGTGTCCAGATTCTGCGGTAAAACGTTGGAACTGGAAGTCTGTGGGAGGGATGGTTTGTAAAATATATTTAATTTACTCAGTTTCGAGAGGTATTATTTTTGGTAATTTTACTGACTCACAGAGATAGACAGTCTACATTTTGGACTATGTGTCCACACTTTAGTGGATTTTGGGTTAAGTGTAAAAAGAGAGAGGGTGCACCTACCGGGCATATTTTGAAACGAGAGAGGAGCTTAATCTGAGAGAAATAGATTTGAACGTCTGGCGTGGGTGAAAAAATCCAAAATGAGTCCCACCGTGACGTGGGTCCAGTTTTTCAGCAAAAGGAAGCTGGATAAAAAAGAAAGAAGAGGAGCCCATTTGTCTCGGGAAACGTGTCAGGCAGGATAACATAATCGTGTAACTTGATGCGAAACGCATGTGGTCTGTGCAGTTCACAAGGAAAGACAAAAGTGAAATACAAAATACAAATTACTGACCCTTTGTGTGGATCACCGAAGAGTTTTCAGCAAAGCAGGCAGCTGCAAAGGATGCTGAGTCATCTGTTCGGGTGTGCGAAGAGGAGCACCTGCATCCAAACTTCACTTTACCAAAACCTGTTGCTAAGTGATAGGACAAACGCGATACGTCGGGTAACACGTGACCTGGAAACGTTGGGTTTGCCTAAGTTCCTACCAATCGTGGGTGGAGGTGGAACGTATGCAGACCGGGGGTGGTGTCACAAAGTGCAGACCTGATTGGTCTGTCATAAAGGGGTGTGTGTCTAATGATTGCTCTACCCGAGGCGGATCGAGCGAAATATGTGTGAAAGATGTGCGTGAAAGATCGTATTGCTTTGCTCGTGTGAGAACATGTTTTGTATTGTCATGTTGCTGTGTAACCACTGAGACTGGCATTATGAGGAGGAAAAGAGATACAGAAAGATAATGCAAAAATCTCGCAATTAACAAGGTTTTAAAATAGCTCTGGATAGATATGTGATACTCGAACCAAATGTGTACAGTTTCATTAGCCTCAAGCCTCATCCAGAGATGTATAAAGAAAGATAAATATGAAGGCACGGGGTTGAGCGTGTTACATGCACATAGGGCCACCAACAAAGTGCTGCCCACGTGCCAAACTGAAATCAAAATCACAGACACAGAATAAAGAAAAGGCTGGGGTAGGGCCCTGCAGAAAGATATAAAGGTATAAAGTGGTGACGCATGGGTCCAAATAACTTTAGCAATGTCTAGGAGTAAGTGAAACTATAGAACGACTGTCTTGATGACCAAATGACAAAATGCCCGGGTGCCCGGGTGCCCGGTCACTCGGGATAGCCAATTTCACCAGGAGGTGTTTTGGCTTGTTCAAAAGGACACAGACTGGTGTAGTGTCTAATGTAGTGTGAATTGTTCAATTAAGCCATTGTCCCAATTGTCCAGCCTGTGGATCCATCTATTCTCTAAATTCAAAAGGCGTTGCTGAGTTCCAGATCCATTCAGTAGTTTCTCGAGAACCCACCATAGTAGGTCGTCCGGGGTATACTTTTGGTCAAGATAATGCTGGACCAAATGTGAGGTTACTTTCCTGCATCGTATTCGGGATCTGTGTTCGGAGATACGGGTATTAATACTGTGCATTGTCTGTCCAAGGTACCGTAATCCACAGGGACACTCAATGCAGTAAACTACTTGTGTTGATTTGCAATTTGAAAAATGTCAAAACACCCAGGTTTTGCTCCCAAAAGTGAAGCTTAGCATCTTCTTAGTGTATTTACAGGCTACACAAGTGCCACATGGGTGGTGACCTACAAGGGGTCTCAAATTCCAAGGACCACCCCGTGTAGTTCTTTCAGTGAAACAGGAATGAACCAAAAGGACACGGATGTTGCGTGATCTTTTAAAAGCAAATCGAGGTTCCCTTTCTTCCGTTAGGTTAAGTTTAGCTAGAGGCCAATATTTCCGGATGATTTTTTTGATGTCATATGTATGAGGGCCATGTGTAAGTACACACGTCAGTCTAATGTCTTGATTGTCCTTTTGGTGATTCACCTGTGGTCTCAGAATGTACTCTCGACACGTGAACCTGGCTCGTTTCTTGGATGTGGTTACTAATTTCTTAGGGTAACCTCTGTATCTCAAACACGCGCTTAGATCCACCACGTTTTTGTAAAAATCCTCCAGTTGTGTGCAATTTCTGCGCAAATGTAGAAATTGACCATAAGGTAAATTCTCTTTCAAGTGTTGTGGGTGATTGCTACAGAAATGCAGCAGTGTATTACGATCTGTTGGTTCCCTGTACAGATTACAGCTCAATTTACCTTCCCGATTGCTGATTTTTAAATCAAGGAAGTGTATAGTTTGTCTGTCATACTCCATAGTGAATTGTATATCTGGATCACGACCGATTAGCCATGCAAAGAAATGTGCAAGTTCGTCCTGATCGCCATCCCAAATAAAAATGATGTCGTCAATAAAACAACACCACTTTTTGATGTTCTGCTGCCATGGATTGAACTCATTAGAGATATATTTTTTCTCATAGGCTGCCATATATATAAAATTGCCAAACTAGGGGCAAATGTAGTGCCCATGGCTGTGCCTTTTACTTGTAAATAGAATTAGTCACTGAAAGTGAAGACGTTTTTTACACAAGGCTATAGTCAAAAGTTCAATGATGAATGCTGGTGGTACTCGTGACTGCAAATTTGCTGCCGTTAGGAAATCATATATGCAATCAATAGCAGCATTTTGTGGGATACACGTATAAAGCGCTTTAATTTCCATTGTAACCAAGATTTGAGTGTCTGGATTGTATTCTAGATTTTCAAAGGTTTGTATGGTGTGTGTAGTGTCTCTAAGGTAGGAGTCCGTGTTGCCAATATTTGGTTTTAATAATTCATCAATAAATTTGCAAAGTGGTTCCAACAAGGACCTGCACCCAGAGACAATTGGACGACCTGGTGGGTTGGTCGCGTCTTTATGCATTTTAGGTAGTGCATAAAAGCATGGGGTGCGTTCCTCCGATGTAGTGAGATAAGTGGACTCTTTCTCGGTGATCCACCCTCTTTCTAGAGAAAAGTCGACTATCTCATAGATTTCGGTCTTCAATTCCTTTGTTGGATCTTTACGTAGAGGACAATAGCTGTCTCTGTCGGTCAGCAAAGTCGTGACCATAGTCTTATACTGTTCAGATGACATAATGACAATTCCCCGCCTTTGTCTGCTGGTTTGATTACAATGTTGTTGTTACTAGCTAATTGGGTAAGGGCTTCTCTCTCTAGTCTTGAGCAATTGTGTCTAATTGGTGTTTTGTTATTATTATTTCTCTGTACTAGTCTTTTGTATTCCTTAAGTATGCATTTCTCAAATGTGATCAAATCACTCGGTACCTGACTCTCAGTAGGACAAAAAGCAGATACATCTGCTTCCTGTTCCAGTGGTTCTCTTTCTTGAAAAAAGGTTCGTAGTTGCACAGTGCGTAAGAACCGTCTGATCTCCATCTCAGTTTGATACCAATCAGTACCTGCAGTAGTTACAAAAGTCAAACCTTTGCTTAGAATTGAGGTTTGTGCTGGAGTTAAATCAATATTTGCAAGGTTAAAAATGGGGAAATGTGCATCCGGATTGGTCTCTGGTATTATCTGCGGTGGCGTCCTGTTCGGCGCCGGTATCCGTAAGGTGGCATTTGCCATGGTGGTTGTCCCCATCCGCCTCCTTGCCCACCTCTGCCTAAAAAACAGGGAAAGGAAGGGGGTTGTCCAAACTGGTTGTATACTGCAGGCTGGTAGTTTTGACCTGAGCTACTTCCTGATGAGCTATTGCTCGAGCCTGAGAAAGATACCCACTTTTTTCTACCTCCAGTCTGTTGATTAGATTGTATCCCTGGTTTGTTGATAGAGTTTATGTAATCCTCTGAAGTATAAGGGTACACTACTTCGGTTTTGAATTCTTTTATATCTTTCTGCAGCTTGTTGGTTTTTTTGCTTAGTGTAGTGGTTTTAAAGATCTCAAATTGTTTTTCTACTTCCTGTAGTTGTTCCTCTGCGTTTGTAATCACTGTACTGTTTTTGAATTTTGTTTCTTCAGTATCTAATGTTTTTTGAATCTCTGAGGCAATCCTTTGAGCTGTAGAGATGGTCAGGACCATAAGGTCTCTACTACATTTTGTTGCTATATAGCTAAAGTTTGTAGTATATTCCTTATCAGTCAGGAATAGGACCGGTTTGTTTCTTACAATGAGTCCTGCTGGTATGATACTAGCTCTCAGGTACTCTCGAAGAAAATGGCTGTGAAGCTCTGTGCAGAATACTTTCTTTTTGAGTTTTAATAAGTCCTTGCTTGTATTGTTATGGCCACTGCCTGTATTTTGGCCAGATTGATCAAAAATAGATGGGCCTCGGGTTATTTCTAGGATATGTTCTTCAGTGTAGCTTAGAGTTGTGCTCTCTGCCATAGTGTCAACAAAGAGCCCAGCGCTAGGTCACGGCAGGCGACAGACAGCACGCAGTTTGTGGTGTTAATATAAAGCACCAAATGTGTATCAGAACCTTTCGTATTAGTCTTAACAGACAAATGTCTTGAGCAAAAGGAATTTTTGCCCACACTAACAAGTAATGGGTTAAAGGAAATGCCTGTTGTTGGGTTCCCCCTAAACCAACTCAAACAACCCTGGTTGTCCTAAAACCTCTAACACGAAAAAAGGAGTTGGCATGCCCTTTGGGGAGTTATAGATAGCAGCTGGGCACCTAAAATACTAACTAACATAAAAAACATTGCTGCAAGGAAAAAGATACACTCGACACCTCGCCTAATGTGCTAAATAGGTGGAGTATTCAACATTAACTGGGGTTTACTTGTATCATATCCAACCCCTAGTTAGGACCATATTAATGCATGGTTCATATGCAAAATAACCACATATACCACAACAATTTCAGTGTGTGAATTATAACATTTTTATATATATTTTTTTAGTGCTCTGAATAGTAAAACAACAATCAACAAAAAGACAGTTTATTCAGTATCGAATTGTAACTTAAAGAAGTGGATTAAATCATGAACATGTATGGAGAAAAATACAAGAAAAATTCTTTCATCATTTTTCAATCACATATTGTCACATAGACAGTGTGAAGGGACAGAAAAAAGCAAGAGTTATGTAAAAAGTGAAAACGTGGGAAAACCACAACCCAGTGCTTGAAAAAGGGGGAAGAGCAGTAGAGGATAACCTCTAATTAGAAAAGGAAAAGTAGAAATGAATACAACCATTATATGGTCACAGTTCCATACATTCAAATTATGGAGAAAGTCAAAAGTCCTAGAGTTTTCTAATTATTTTGAACCTCGCCTCCCCCCACACACACACACACACACACACACACGCACAGGCCAAGCCTTTGCCCTATGTCTTCTGTGTTATGCTCACTAGCCCATGCTGATCTCAGCATTCCTCTCTCATCCTCCAGTCGTTCTCATGCATCAATCGCCACTATGCTCCTATGGCATAAATATTCAATTTCATCGTCTTTTAATCCCCTACTCTTGTATATTTCTTCTCGTCATCTCCCTCAATACATCTTCATCTTGCCTTCATTGCAACCTATGTATTTTAATTCTTTGGGCTTCTATTTCTTCTTGTTTCTTCTCTTCTAATCTCTCCTTTTCTTTCCTTACCTCATATCTTCTTCGTTCCTCCCTTCGCTTGCATTATTTATCCCTCTCTTCTTTGCATGCTCTTTCTTCTTCCTTCTCTTTCTTTTCCCGCTCTTCTCTCGCCTCTATTTCTCAAACCCCATCACTGACCTTTTCGTTTATCCTAAGCAATATTTGTCCTCCCACCCATTAATTCTGTACTTTTGTTATTCCCTTAGCTTTATCATGTATTTATTTCTGTTTCCCTGCTTCTTCCTCTATCTCGATTTGTCTGTCCTTTCACTCATCACTATGTTTACTTTCCTCGTGTGCTGATACATCTTTGCCTTCTCTGCTCTTGTTCTCTTCCGCTTTATCCTTGCTGCTATAAGCAGGGGGCACATCAGTTGGATTAACATACTCTGCTGCTGCTTTTAGGTCCTTTAAAGGAAAAATCCCTTCTCATCTGTATCTACACTGTTATTTTCAGTAGGGGAAAAGACAGCCTAAAGACGTTTTATCCTCCCCTTTATGAAGATTGACCATTCACTCCCTTTAGGCTGGATCTTCTTTCTCACTCTGGTACATTTTCTGAAGCTCTAAAATGGACAGCCATTTCTGCAACTTTTTTCCCTTATATGTGGCATGCAAATATGTCATCATATGTCGCAATACTTTTGACAACGAACCCTCCTGAGGCCACAGCAGGAGTGCCTTCTTGGTCACGCCTCAAGCCCATGCCGAATGATATTCCTTATCTTTGCTCTGTATCCTGGGAATGTCCTACATAAATGCAAAAGAGGTATATCTCCATGATAACAGATGGGTTTTGACCATCAATACTTACCTGTTGTTTTATTCGATTCATTATTTTATCAAATATACCACACCAGTCAATTGGCACGGGCACCATCAATCACTGTTTATGATCCCAATCAGGATATATTATAACTGCTCAGTATTTTATTTAAAAAATCTATGCAATGATATTCTGTTTTCTCCTTCGTTTACACTTTATTTCAAATTTTAGTATATCGTTCTTTTATTATAAGTATTTTAAGAGTCTCTACTGGATTTGTATATTAATTTCCTTTGATTTTTCCCTTCCTGAGTGATGTCAGTCTCTTGGTCCAAATGTTCACCAATCTCTTTAATTTTTTATTATTGTTTTATATTCATTAGTCTCGACACAACAAAAGATTTATATTAACAGTTTTATAAACCCAAATATGTGCACTTTTTAAAATTTTACTGCGTACGCCTTCCTTTACTATCTTAGTAAATGTATCCCTTCTCCATTTTGGAGTTTGATATGCACTGTTCTGTGGGCCTTGCCTCAGGAATCCTTAATACCATTTACTTTAGTGTGTATCCTTCTGTCTCCTTGGAACTGCGAATCGAGGTATCTATTTCTCTTAATAACCTCCTCTAAAAATCCTGTTACTTTTTATACTTATTATTTAGAACACAATCCCTCCCCCTATTTTTGCCACTTTTGTTGTTCTATTTAGATCCGTGACTCAGCTTGAGTCCTCCAGCATCAACTCTCCCTCAACCGACCCGTTCTCCTTCTGTCCACGGTGCACCTGCGGGGATGGGATAGGAATTTCGTCAAAGGGGGACCTGCCGTCCAAATCTTGCATGTGACACTGCGTGCCAATCTCCACATGAAGCTCTGTAGTCTTCTGACTAATGGCGGGAGTAGCCAAGCGCGCGGGGGTCTGGATCTGGCCTAGGTTGACTAGAACATAACCATCTGCATGGCTGCCAAATGTGCTCTAGCACCTTGAAGCGTCTTTTGTGCTAGGTGGAATTACAATAATGATCTCAAATTGTAAGAGCAAAGAAATATCGAGGCTGAGTACCACAAATGCAATACACCAATCACGGGCTGAAAAGATTCACAGATCTTTTATTCTGCACAGTTTACAAAGAAACACAAATAGCTATCTGACTCTCAACACCCCGCAACGTATACCAGCCTGACAATGAGAGGTGAGAGAGTGCCGGACATCTAAACATATGTGCTTTTATACAATTTTGAATAATATTGTCCAGCCTCTCTTCACGTTAATAATACGTGGTCTAGAGTTTGTGCCTAGTTCACATACAGTTTATACAATAATGAGCAAAAGGATTACATAAGTTTGCATTTCCATGAAGTTACAATGGTGGTGTATATTCTCGGATCATGCGGTAAGCCTTAGTCTATATTCCTACACAATGCAGTTCGGCCTGTGTCTACGCTTGAGGTTTACTTTACATTGTTCCAACGTTTACACAGGGATGAGTCTTATGTGCGCAGACAATACTCAGATGGCAGTTCATATGGAGCACAAGGTCTCTTTACCTAGTCTAAACAGTCGGCTCTCGGACAACCTAAACATTAACAGAACTCAAAGGTCGGGAGGCTTGGTTGCAAGTTGAAAACACAGTCGACCATTTTAGAACAGAGAATCGTACGACCAGAAATCAAAAATGGCGGATGAATCTTAAAATGGCGGCAAAGTCGATCCAAATTCGGAACTTTGCAACACGGTTTTCCTTGTAGAGCACTAGGCTCAGGCCAACATTAATCATAAAGGCGGCACTATATATTTACCATTTCACAAAACCACCAAATAATCGGACAGACTCAAGGAATATGGCAAAGTACTACTTTATTGTCAATTAATAAAGTAGGGAGATCACACACACATCGGACTGATGCTTGCACACTTACATAGAAACTTGATTACATGGAGGTCTTATACCCCAATATGCATCATCTATGATGTCATTCTACGTGGCGAAATACAAAACCTATCAAGGGACGGGATTGGTTAAGAGAACATATCTACTTATAGAACATATAAAGATTAGTACATCATTAGCCACCCCTTATCTGCAGGGCACACTTTGAACTACCTCTAAATAAGTTTAGTTCTGAAAATATCGGACCAAACAACAATGGATTGGTCTATACTACACTGCACTTCACGTTGTCCCTCAACTCCACTGATTGGTTGGCATACTATCCCAACCTTGGGCTTTTGGCTCTTTAGCAGCACGTATGTGAAACAAAACTTAGTTGTTTGAATCCTGTCAGACCACCGTTTTCCAAAATAGTCCAGCATCTCTCATTGGTAGGCCATCAGCCAAAGTCTTCCATTTGTAGTTGACCTTGTTGCCTGCTCATGGTCCTGGGACATTCAAGGGAGTGTGAGCACACCACTATCTTAGCTTGAGGCTCTAATGAATAGCCTTTGTTTTTGACTTCTGAGTCACGTGTGAAGAGACCACCAATTTGTTAATTTCAGCCTTCTATTTACTGCTATTTGATTTAATTATGCAAACTGTTGTTGCTCCTTTTGCCTCTAGAGACTTGCTCACTCTATCTCATATGAACTTTGTATACTTTTAATTGACCAGCAGTTTGGCTCTCACGGATGTTTTCTTCTTCTTTTCATCTATGAAGAATTTCCCACATTCAGAGCTTATGCACGTACTTCCTTTGTGCTCTGTGCTTATCCTTTAACAATAGCATCCATATCTCTGGCCAAACTTGACTCACCGTCGGTTCTGCAAACAGAGCTGTTTTTCTACAACTCCTGATTCTACAGCCTCAGCCTGTCTCTGAGGTAGCTTGGTTAAGTTAAAAAATGTGCCAGCATCCATGTTCTCAATATCGCCGTCGTTGCCACGTTATAGCTTCCCTATAGCAAGTTTCTATATGTTTTCTTTCCACCTTGCATTATTGCATAGTTACAGCTACTGGTCAGTAAGTTACTTCAACTTCTTTGTTTCCATGATTACTTTAGCTTTAGGTACATGTTATTCTTGTGTTTCAGTTACAACGCTACTCCTAAGTATTTTCATATCATTTCAGCATACGTTCATATATCTTCTTTATGACATCACTTTGTCCTTGTCCTATTTCACTTTAACGTCCGTCCATAATATTCATAGATGCACTTGTAAGGGATAACTCCCAGGCAAGCAGGGGCGGGTTTCTAGGAGTTCTTGGACATTGAACTCATGGAAGGCTTAACTCCTTCCCAATCTCAAAAGGAACGCACGTCCAGATAAGTAGCAAATTCAACTGAGGTTTATTACAACCAACAAACCACAGAGATTAAATGCGCTGAGGCGATTCCAGGCACAGCTCATTGAACTCTGGCTTGCAGGCTAGTTTTCATAGCATGTGTCATCACAAAAGCATCATTACCCGTGCCCTTCTCCAAAAAACCCATCTCCATTCAGGTTAGGCTGCTGATTGGTAGTTCCTTTATAGCAGCCCTTATAGAGGTTAATAAATAGACCTGAACCATGTCAGGTCTCAGGCCTAGACCTTCCCCGAAAACTGTTACTTTACTCGATTTTACACTATGTAGACCCACTGATTGTTCGGGGCCCCAGCTACCCGCCCCTAAGGCCATAAATTGTGATTGGCTGAGAAATTATGCTTCTCTACTGCCAGTGTTACTTCAGTTGAGGGTAAAAAATGTCCCTTTGCAACAGTGCAACCTTGGCAGGGGCTACGTACTTTGGCTTGCACAGCACTCAGCGGACTTCAGGTTTTCTGATACGATTATGGCCAACTATGATTTCCTAATCCATGGCCTGATTTTCACCTCTTTATCCACAGGTCAGTGTCTCATGGCTCTGTCAGGTCCCGCGGGTGCTCCTGCCATTCCATGGGGATAGTTGAATGTAAGCCTCTGCAAGCCAGTAAACCTGATCTTCTTGCTTGTGGCCATTCTGCATTACTGCGATAAGCTAGTGGAAAAATAATAAACGTGCAGACTGTATGTAAATGTCACCATCCTCTATCTCATAGAACTGTACGCATGTGTTCTTCATGTATTTGGGTGTGAGCGGGTGTCCCAATGTGTGGATGGCACATGTGCTTCATGTCTGATGCTGCTATGCCGTGTAGTCTTTAACGACTTGAGGCATGGCCTCTCAGCACTTTAGTTGATTCTGTCAATATAGCTGTCTTTGGTTCCGTCTTACGCATCGTCATCCACACTGGGTAGCGCTCGCACTGCTCTGGGTTGGTAGGGACGGCTGAGAGGATACTTCTCATGGTACTTGTCCATCGTGGGTGCACTGGGGGTTGGAGTGAGCTTGTGCAGTCGGCGGCCATATTGTCTTTGGTTCTTGATTTGGTTGGGGTGTCTATCGGGACAGGGGAATAGTTCAACCCCATCTCTTCAGTCCCCCTCTCTGGTCAACTTGTTGACTACACGACCATCATTTCCTCTGTCATCCATCAACTGCCACACCTTTGTTATTCCTGCAATATATCCATAGTAGTTGACATGATCTTCAAAGGACCAGTACATGTAACCACATCCACCTTCGAGCTTACACATTACCCATTTCCCTACATACTTCTTTGGGTTGCGTGGGTTGTCTACCTTTAATCCAGGTTGAAATAGGTCAGATTCTAATCTTTTGTCTTAGCCTTTCTCTTTCCTTTACAATATCGTCCATTGCTTCTCCTGTCTCCATTTCCATTAGGACTTGCATCCCAATCGCTTCTTCTGCCATCTTTTGCACCTGCCAATACATATCTTAATCGCACACAGAGATGCTGCTCCCAGTGCTAGGGCTCCAACTATCACCTTCAACCCATCCACCAGCCAGGACGGCATCCACGACCAGAGGTATGCGAAACAGCTCTTGTCTTTCACTGTTCCTTTCACCTCTTTTTCCATCTTTGTGTGCATCTGGGCCAATTGGGTAGCTGCGTCTGAGAGTGTCCCGTTATCTTAGTCGTTGGCAGGAATCAATGTGCAACAGGAACTTCATATTTTTGTGCAAACTCCTCCTTCCATAGCTGTGAGGAGGTCCAGAACATATCTATTCTGGAGCACCACCAACCTTATCGCTCTAAGCTCTTCTTTGATTGGGTTGAACCCGTTCACTGTCGAGTTTATGGTTACAATCAACTCCCAGCGAGTGATCTGCAACCATTTGGCGTTTGCATACATCTGTACTCCGGGTATTAATGATGGAAATAACATTTGTGTTCTGCTGAGCAGTCTGTGGGATGCGGGTACTTCGCCCAGTGCTGCTTCTGATCTCCCCCATAAGTAATTCCCCTCTCGCCTCTCCCTGCTGATTGTTTTCTGCTGGGGGTGTTGCTTGTTTGGACTGATGACACATCTCGCAGTGATCTTTTCTTCCTCCTGTTGTTTTCCATTTTCGGGAATTCATCGAGCTTAACATCCTTCCTTGGTACCACTAGAGAGGGCATGTTGACGTGCGCTAGGAAGCACACTCTTCCCCAGTTTGGTGGCAATTTGTCCTAAGCCTTGGACCCGCATGCCCAGAAGTGGTCCATCAGTACTGCTGTTCCTGCACCCATTTCTAGTACCTGCTCTACCCTCTGGCATCCTACGTTTCCCCCCACTTCTTCATCTCTGTTGTGTTGACAGCAGAGAGCTGGTGTTTTCAGGGGAACTATAGGCAATGGGCCATCTTCATTGTCTACCCATGTCACTAGGTTTGTACTTTTGTCCTACTCCTTGAGACATCTGTCATTCTCTTCTTGAACCTTATTCACTGCAGCATTTGTCAGGGTCAGCGCCTTGCTTCCCACTATCCCGTCTTCCCACCGTTCTTTGTATATACATAGATCAGTATCTGTGTTCTCTCCCAGCAACCAGGTTCTCTTCCCACTCCCTTTACTCTTGACCAGGGGCATGGCAAGTATTCCAGTGTGATAGTCTTTGTTTCTCCTTTCTCTGGTCCTTTGGTTACGTATTTCAACCCCTGACTGAGTTGCCAGTAATGTTCATCATGGGTAGTGTTTTGATATAATTATCTTGATATGGAAAAGTCCCCTTGGATATCCATCGGAGTGTGGCACTTCTCCCTTGAAATCTTCCTTGCGTCTGAAACATTGCTAGATGCACCAAGCATTGCGCTCTTGCTGCAGGTATTTCTGTTGCTACAAAGGTCCTGGAGGCACTCATGGCATAGGCACTCCACCTGCCAGAATTGACAGAAATCCCAGAATGGACGTCCATATGCGTAATTTAAAATCATTAACTCTGAAAACTTTGTTCCGTTACTGTTAGAGAAACTGGGCTTCCTAGAGGACTATGAGTGTGCCAAGGGCTTCTCACATCACTAAGTCACTTACGGATGCCACCAACCAATTGACGCCTCTCAAAATACGTCATATAAAAACTGAAACAATTCAGAAATCTTGTTCAATAAGGACATTCTTGTTAGCTAACTTTAATTTCATCTACAAGTCCATCCATGCGTGGATGGCAGCCAATTCCTTGGCCTTAAACATCAGTAAAACAGAACTTCTAATTGTAGCTTCTAGCCACAAGTTGAGGTCACTGCCCGCCGAGTATACACATTTTTCACTTCTGGGCCCATCAATCCTGGTTGCCAAGAAGGTTACAACCTTAGGGGTGGTCCTGGATGCTGAATTGTCCATGATTCATCACGTGGCCATTATAAGACCTTACTGTGGGTTGATCACTAAACTCCTGTGCAATATTCGCCCCTTTCTTGCCCATGAGAATTTAGCCACTCTGACCTCAGTCCTTATTAATACACGACTGGACTATTGTAAGTCTGCTCAGTGGCTGCACGCATTCCTTCACAGCGGCCCTTCAGGTTACGCAGAACGGTGCAGTGTGGGTAGTCTTGGGTCTGGCCAAGCGATCAAATGTTACCACGGCTAGGCAGGGTTTACATAGGTTGCCTGTCGAACTGAGAATTAGTCATAAAATCCTAACTCTAACCCACAAATGTGTGATGAACACAACAACCCTGTATCTTACAGCGTGCCTCCAACCACAAGTTCCTTCCCATTCTCTTAGATCTCAACACCTTCTTAAACTGGTTAAACCAAGATTCATATTTGTTTAGGCCGTTGGGCGCAGTTCCATTGTGCAAGGCCCCAATTTCTGGAATCTATTGCCTCTCAACCTTAGAGCTGCCGCGACATCAGCTAAGTTTAAAAAAGAGCTCAAAACACTACTTTTCAATCTGCTGCCTGATTACACCTGTTACATATTGAGTTGTTTTCCAATTTGGACTCTGAGTTTCGCCCCTGGTTCCTCCTTCTCGCATCGTTTTAATGCTTTCTGTGCTTCTTGTTTGTCTTGTGGTTTATGTGTGCGTGCCCTGAAGCCCATGGGCATGCAGCGCAATGTTAGAAGAATTTTTAATTAATTAATTAATTAAAGAGCAGACATAGCAGCTTTCCCCAGTCGTATACTTACCAATTTTGAACATGTGCTTGTACTACACATTGTTCGTTATGTCTGCTGTGTCTGTGTGATACGCCTGTGGCAACATTGCGCTTACCTCTCCTTACATTATCTGCAGTATCTTTCCGTCCACCTGATATGGTTGTCCTTGCTGCTTGGGTTAAGGGAAAGAGCGGTTGCATGCATAGCAGAGTAGCGTTGTACAAAAACAGTGCACAACAGTCCAATTGGTATTAGGATTCCCACAACAATTATTGCAATCTTTATTTCATTCATTTTAACCACTTACATTGCCTTGTGAGCAGCTGAAGAGATGATAAAGTTGCCCGCCTGAAATTCACGATTAAAAGCGTTATTCCGTTAGTATTTGTGAGTATTAGTCAAGCTCCGTGAACTAAATAATCATTAAGTGCTCATAGAAAGACCTCCTTCCAGATTTTCTGTATGGATGAGTGAAGTAATGGGGGCAGGATGGGATATGCGCTACGTTCAAGTTGAGGGTATGCTTGGGCCAAATATTCTATGAATACTGGATAGTATATCTCAGCGGATCATGCTCTAAAGTGTCTGGGTCTTTTTATAGCATGGATACATTGATTGGAAAATACTTTGGGCTGATTAATGGGAGGCAGCATTAAGCTAATTTCCTAACACTTATATCAACAGTCGCTACAACCTGCCTGTGCGAAAAACGAGAAAGGGTTAGATTGTGTTACAGCTTTCAAATGTGCATAACTTGTGTGTGCGAGAAAAGACAATTAAATTTTGTTACTGCTGTTGAATGTGCACACATAGTTAGGTTGTGGCATTGGCTTTGGGCATACGTTTGGGTAGGGAATGGGCAGTGTTTCTTAGCGTTCAAGTTGCACCAATATTTCTGTGGGTATTTCAGCAGTTTGGGAACGTCTGACCATTGGATGGCCAGTAGTCTCTAGTTCCAGAGTATTTGGGGTATTTGCCCTTTTCCTGGGGATCATTGCTAGGTGTAGCGTTGACTCTGTCGATCTCTGCTGTTGTGCTTCTGGGCGAGGCCAGTGCTTTTTAGGGCTTAATGCCATGTATGTGGTGCCAAGTGCATAATAGGACAATGTCCCCTACTTGTACTCAGGGGTCTGTACAGGTTTCCTGCTCTGTGTCGTCAGTATTCTTCTGCATGTTGTTCTTTGGCCTGCCCTGGATCCTCTGTATCTGGTGAGAGATATTAGAAGCAATGGAAACCAGTGAAGTTACATAGTCATACATTTCCTGGCCCAAAACACTTGGCAACATTCTCACAATATTTTAGGGCCCTAGTGGGAGGAACATGCGCTGCCCCGTCACCACCTCATGGGGCGTTAATTGATGGTCAGACCCTGGCTTGTTGCGCAACTTGAATAGTGCCAGTGGCAATCAATTAAGCCAGTTTTCCTTGGCGCTCTGCTGGGTTTTCACAATGCGCTCCTTTAGGAGGCTGTTGAGGTGTTCACACACCCAATTTGCTTGCGGGTGGTATGCACATGCAAATTTGTGTTTTATTCCCAGCAAGGACGTGATATGTTGGAACATCTCATTGGCAAAGTGAGGGGCATTGTCAGACTGCAGAACCTCACTAACTCCCCATCTTGGGACTACTTCCTGGACCAGAAATATAGCAGTTCATAGAGCGTCAGCATGGGAACAGGGTCCAGCTTCTATCCATCTTGAAAATGGGCAGACAACTACAATCATGTATCAGTACCCTGGACATACATAGATCATGTCCATGTAGTCAACATGGAGATGTAGGAATGGGCCTTCAGGTTTAGGTATGGCTCCTCTCACAACTCGCAGGGTGTGTCCAGCTGTGAACTGCTGACACGTCAAACAGTTACTGATCAAATTCGCCACATGTTCACTCAGATTACGATAGAACCAATTGTCTTTGATGTGTGCTGCAATTACCTCCTTCCCTAGGTGTGTGTGTTGGATGGTGTAAATGTGTCAATGCTGTTTTCAGTAATGCAAGTGGCATGACCACCTTTCCAGTGTTGGTTTGTCACCATAGGGCTTCTATAGGGCACATTGAGCATCTACTCTTTTCCCAGAGTTCCTTTTCCTCCCTGGGTGCAGCTCCTTGCAGCTCCTGTTTTGTGTCTCTGATAGGTGATTGTACCCCCCCTTTAATACCATTTGCATTACTCCTCCTGAGCTCCGAGCTCTCTCCTTCAACTCCCACTGCTCTTCGAAATAACACTTTTTAGCTCATTATCTGCTGCCTCGTTCCCTCTATATATTATTTATTTATTTATTTTTTATTTATTTGCATTTCTAGAGCGCACTTCCAGCTCATGGGAATCGAGGCGCTGTTACAGGATTATGTAAGAACTTTTGATTAAGGTTACAGGTGACCAGAAGTCTCTCGGTTACAGAAAGCATGGACAGTGTGCGCAACAGCGAAGAGCAAGGTTACAGGCAGAGGAATATAAACAGTGGTAGGGTGTACAACCTGCAAGCAGACATTATGATTTTAGATAAAGAGTTTGGTTTTGATGTCTTTCCGGAACGCTTGGTGAGAGTCTTTCATTCTTAGGTGAAAGGGAAGTGCATTCCAGTGGGTGGCTGCCAAGGGAAGTGCATTCCAGTGGGTGGCTGCCAGGGTGGGGAAGCTAGATCCTCCAGCGCAGGCTTTCCAAGTTTTGGGCGTGACGATCATGTTAGAATAGCACTTCCTGAGGGGTCTTGTGGCGGTGTGCTTAGTGATTCTCTGAGCAAGGTACGGGGGTGCGAGTTCGTGGAGGCACTTGTGCGTGATGGCCAGGGTTTTGAAAAGAATTCTCTCTTTGACAGGGAGCCAGTGGGCCTGCCTTCTAACTTCGGATATGTGATCTTTCCTGGAGGTTCCTGTAGCTGCCCTAAGGGCGTTGTTTTGGACAAGCTGGAGTTTGGCCAAGTTTTTGCATGATGTTCGTAGGAGGAGGGCATTGCAATAGTCCAGTCTTGAGCCAATTATTGCCCTGGCAATTGTGAGGCAGTTCTGGCATGATAGGTACGGTGTGGCTGCGTTGAGGACTTTGGAATAATAGGCTGATGAGGATGCAATGGCATTAACCTGTCTGTCCACGGTAAGGTTGGAGTCAAGGTATACTCCAAGTGACTTTACATTGTTGGAGACCTTGATGGAGTTATTATCAATAGTGAAGGATAAGTACTGTTCATCCAGATTGCCGAGTGTGGAGGGTGACCCTATGAGCAGTAGTTCCGTTTTTTCACTATTGAGGCAAAGCCAATTATCTGCCATTCAGGACTGGATAGTGGAGTAGATGGTGGTGAGTGTGTTGGCATCTGCCTCATAGTCTCCAGTGAGTGGAATGAGCACCGGCGTGTCATCCGCATAGTTGGTATACAAGATGAGCAGAGAGTCAAGGATACTGAACAAAGGTCTCGTGAAGAGGTTGTAGAGTGTGGGCGTGATACAGCAGCCCTGCGGCACGCTGCATTTAATGTGGCTGGGGGTGGCAGAGGCTGAGGTAGAAAACCCTTTCATGGCCCTTTCTTGGAGAAAGGAGGCAATCCACTCACAAGCTTTAGGGGAGAAGTTAGCCGCAGTTGCCAGATGGTGGTATAAAGTGTTGTGGTCCACTATGTCAAAAGCGGCAGATAGGTCAAGGCGCAGAAGGAGCGCAGGTTTGCCTGTGTCTCTTAGATCGTCCATTTGATTCTTTAGGTCTAAGAGAGCCGTTTCAGTGCCATGTCATGGGCGGAATCCAGATTGCTGCAGGCCGAGAAGCCGGTTGTCTTCCAAGTATTTTTGGACTTGCAGGTAGGCTGCTTTGTCCAGGATTTTTAGTAGGTAAGGGACGGTGGTAATGGACCTATAGTTCCCTGGGACCGATGGGTCTAGGGAAGGTTTCTTTAGGAGCCGACAGATCCACGCTTCCTTGAGTCCAGTTGCAACGTGGCCAGCCTGGAAGGAGGAGTTAATGAAAGCAGTTAGGAAGGGTGCTAGGATATCGGCCGAGTGTTTAATGAATTTGGCAGGACATGCGTCTGCCTTGCAGTTGGAAGGTTTAATAGATTTGAGGAGGGAGATGACTTCCAACTCAGTCATGTCCTTGAAGTCAAAGGGGGGAACACTCAGTTTTGGTGGTCAAGGGCTTTTTGCTGTGCAGGTTATAAATGTGGTGGTTGAGGGCATTTTGATGTCCACGGATTTTGTTTTGAGGCAAGTCAAGTTTATCTAACATGGCAGATTGAATACTGTTGCACCAACTTTCGTCCTTGAGGAGGGAGGGGGGGAAAAGGCAGGTTTTTCCAACTCCCTGAATATGGTGAAGATTTCTTTGGAGCTGGATTTAGAGTCATTGATACTAGAGTTGTAGGGTGCTGCTTTAGCTGTGTTAATGTTAGCTTTATAGGATATGGAGATGGCCTTGAAGGCACTTCTGGTAGCTTCAGAAGGGTTGGTTTTCCATGCGGAGAGGGCACGTCTCTTCTGAGAACGTTGGTCAAGTAGCTCTTTTGAAAACCATGGGCCTCATTATGAGGAGCGCGGTAAAAATGGGGTCATTACTGGCATGGAGGTACTAGAGGGTCCGTGCTCGTATGACTCCACTAATAGCGGGTGATTATGAGTTTGCGAGCACGCGCGAACCCCCTTGCCGGTAATGGCCATACCGGCATGCTGCTAAAGGCCCTCCAACCCCCCGATAGCGCCATCACGGGACCCGCCGATACCGCCTCCGCCTAGGAGGAACCGCTTAATAGCGACCTGGTAATAACAACATGATAATACCGGGCTCGTAATACCGGACCCGGAAGTAACATCATCGCGTCGGAATGGGAAATGCTGCGGCGGCCATCTTTAAAAACACAATCCATTGCCATCCTCCCAAACCACCAGTTGCATTCAGGAGAGACCAGTGCCAATCCCTTCACCATGTCGAAGGCTACCCGAAAAACAACCTCCCGCCTGCGCAAAAAGTGTTTCTTAGATGTAGAACTTAACATGATGGCAGACACCCTTGCAGCACATGCAGACGAAATCAACCTGCAGAACCTGAAGAGGGAGGTGCATCAGCGCAAAAAAGAAATCTGGAAGGAGGTAGCCCGCAAGGTGTCAGCAGTCGGCACCACCCCACGGACAGTGAAGGACTACAAAAAGAGGTGGGATGACCGCTGCCTCAGGGTTCGGAATATCCTGGCCAGCAACAGGAGGGAGGCCATGGCCACAGGTGGGGGTTCCCACTAACCTGCCAAACTGAAACCTGGGAGGAGACTGCAAGCACATTCATTCAGATGGAGTCCATCGAGGTATTTGGGGAGATGGAGACGGGTGCCGCAACATCTGCAGATGGAGGTGAGTGACCTAGCAGATCCCTGTAGGGGAAACCATGACGTAGCACAAGTGATGTGGAAGAGAGCCTAGGAAAGACAATGCATGTCCCAACACACACATGAACATATCCTTGTGCAGATGGAGAGCCAAACCCTGCCACACTGAAATGCATGCTGAGTACCAATCCCATTACCAACACACAGTCAACACACATCGTTGATGAGAGACAGTCTGGGGGACATCACGCAGGTCCTCACTTCCATCATGCTGCACATGCAGCAGGCAAAACCTGCACCAGCCATGGAAATCCCCACGGCTTCCACCCCATCCACCACACCTGTTTCTTCTGCCCCCACTTCCTCAGCACCCTGCAGCCCTGTGCGTCTAACAAGACGTAGTGTGAGGCACTCTGAAATGCTGCCCCCGGACAGCAAGAAGTCCAGGAAATAGTGTAGGGGAACTATGGGAGTGGCTCAGATGGTGGTGGTGTTGAACGGGTGAATTAGGGGGAGTTTACTGGGGGGTTTGGGGAGTTTACTGGGGGGTTTTGGGAGTTCACTGGGGGGTTTTGGGAGTTCACTGAGGTTTGGGGGGGTTGCACTTTCTCCACTTGTTATCAATACACCTGTTGTGTTAAAAAACATTAAATGGCTGGACATTGTTCATTTTGTGTGTATCGATTTAATTAATGACGGTGTACAGTGCCCAACCCCACACATTCACTGTGTGCATTTCTACATGGACACAGTGTACAATGTGTCACTGACACATATCTGTCAACGTCCCTGTGGGTCAGAAGTATTCGTCAATCAGTGATTGGCGTACTGCACGGCCATCCTGTGCATCACGTACTGGCAGGGGTGCTGCTTCCCCTCCATCTTAATCCTCATTATCCTCACCCGGTGCATGCATGTCAATGTCAGGTGGCACTGGTACATTTCTCCGGACACACATGTTGTGCAGCATGACACAGGCCATGGTGATCTTTGCCATCTTCTCAGGCGCATAGAGGAGTGCTCCACCAGACCTGCTTAGGCAGCGGAACCGCGCCTTCAACAGGCCAAAGGTCTGCTCAATCACTACACGGGTATGGGTATATACCCGATTGTACTCCTCCTCATGGCTGTTCCGCGGGTTCCGCACAGGGGTAAGTAGCCACTGCTTCACGGGATATCCTCTATCACCTGCAAGCGAATACCGATAGGTCTAGGTGAGTCACTCTGAGCTGCCACCTTCAGGATACACAGTCATGGCCGCAGCTATTTGCTGTCGACCTGCACATGTCCCTGTAGGTATGCACAAATATTGTTTAGATGCATTCTATACTGCAATATGGTGTAGTCTGGATGGCGTTGTACAGATGATGCAGGGTGAAATTATGCATGCTGATGCGGATGTACTGTGGTTGTAGGACTATGTTTTGCCTCTCATTTCTGCTGTGTATACTACATTGTGCATGGTCGCACTAGCCACATTGGCACAGTTGCAATCCTGTTCAGTCATGCATTGCTTGACATACCCATGGTGGCCAGGTTGTGCGTCTTACATGTTGTCATTTATGTACGTTATTGGTCAAATGTGTGCCAGTGATGTGTCATGTTGTGGTTGGGAGGTTCAGGTCAGGAGTGTTTAGCTCTGCGTGCATTCTCCACTCACTGTCAATTCCCACCCAGGTGGAGCATGCACCCCCCCCTTTCCCACCCAGGTGGAGTATGCATCCCCCCCTTTCCCACCCAGGTGGAGTATGCACCCCCCCAGGTGGAGTATGCACCCCCCCTTTCCCACCCAGGTGGAGTATGCATCCCAACACATAACTACCCCAAAGCACTGCCATGGGCCAGTTAGGCAACTCACCAAGCAGCCAGGCATGTGGTTCAGCATATCGATCCATGTGACGGGGTACCGTGGAGTTGCGCAGCACCATGGCATCATGTGTTGATCCGGGAAATCGGGCGCAGCAATGTGTGATGATCTTGCTGGAGTCACATACCATCTGCACATTGATGGAGTGGTATTGCTTGCGATTGAGGTACACCGCCTCTATGGCATGGGGGACTACCAATTCCACACGGGTGCAGTCCAGGGCACCAACACAATTGGGCATGCCTGCCAGTGCATGGAAGCCTACTTTGGTGTCAGCTATCTCCTGGGCAGTCCGTGGTAGGGATATCTGGGTGCTAGCGTGCTTCAGGAGGGCATCCAGCACTTGGTTCAGCATGCGTGAAAATAGTGGTTGCAAAATGCGATGCAGCTGCCCCACTGTGTGCTGGTAGGGGCCTGTGGCCAGGAAGTGGAGCACAGACACCACCTTTAGTAGCGGGGGGATGGCAGTGCATATTTCTATGTGCCTGGCAATGTCGTTGCCTATCATGTCCACTATGGTGGTGATGGTGTCCCGGTCCAACCGGTACAGGGTATGGATCTGGTCAGGGGTTAGATTGAATGTACTGGGTCTGATGCGAGGGATTGGTGGCTGCCTACGAGGTGCTACTGGCTGCACTGAAGGTAATTGCTGGGCCTGTATCGCCCTCCTTCTCCTCCTGCGTCTCCTCTGTGCTGCCTGTTGCTGCTGCTCTAGTTGTTGTTGTAGTTGCTGTTGTTGCTGTAGTTGTAGCAGTATAGGCATGTCCTCCAGCGCCATGATTGCAACAGCTAGTGGTATCATTTTGATGTAGGAAGGGGTGTGGTGTGTGTGTTTTATACTGGGCCAGGCTCCATTGACTCCACCTGTGGTGATTGTGTGCACCTGTGGCAGTTGGCTTGATTGCTGATTGCTGTTTATGGGTGGTCCGCGATACCTCTATGGCTGCCATCGTGCAGGCTCTGATTATCGCCTTCGGGATGCTGGTATTTGCATGCCCGCGTGTGTTGTGATGTCCTCCTATTACCGGCATCCCGGTATTTACTTGCCGAAGGGGCGTGACAGGAGGTGCCGGTATTGGCAGGTTGTCGGGTCGTAATGCCCCGGACCCGTTAACGATGCCAGTATTACCATCCTGCCTTTTCTTTTTTTAATACCTCCATTCTCGTAATGAGGCCCCATGAGTTGGAATGTTTGGCGTTTTTGGCTTTTTTAAGTGCGAGTGGTGCAATGGCATCCACTGCTTGAGTGATGACCTCTTTGAAGGTGTTAGCTAAGGTCTCTGGGTTATTGGGGAATGAGGCCTGCAGAGCTGGGATAAGGAGGAATGGTGCTAGGTTTTCAGCTGTCAGTTGGCGTGAGCTCCTTGCGATGGCTGCAGGACAGGGTCAGATAGGCTTAAGGGGCCCTTTCTTTGTGTTAAGGTTATGATATGATATTATATGATATGGCATTTATAACGCGCTTATACACAAGTGTTTCAAGGCGAGATGAGGCAAGGGGGGAACAAAGGGAAGACAGACAACGATCCTACTAGGCCAGGTGTCATTCAGATCGTGCAAGTGCATGGGAAGGGGGGGAAAGAAAAGTGTGCAGGGGGAGGGCAGAGGGGAAAGTGCAGTACATGGAAAGTGGAATAAATAAGACACATAAAACATCCAGCTAGTGGCAAGTGCAAGGAAGTGCAGACCTAAGTGCTGGTAGGGGGACTGAAGGGATACAGAAAAACGGTCCCCAAGTGCAGGGGTTGCCAGGGAGGCAGTGCAGGTGGGTAATTGACGGGGCCTGGGCCAGAGATCAGAAAGGGTGGCCAGGTAACCAGTGCAATTTCAGTCAGGAGTTCCGCAAGGGAGGGGAGGAGAGAAAGCAGAAGCAAAGAGGAAGGTTTTGAGGAGTTTCCGGAACCGGAGATGGTTCTCCTCGAGTTTCAGGGAGGCAGGAAGGCTGTTCAAGAGAGTAGCAGTTGAATTGAATGTAGTGATGGTCAGACCAAGGGATAGGGGAGTTGGCGGTGACTTGGTTAGAGCAGTTGTGATGGCTGATCCAGTCAAGTGTGCGCCCTTTGATGTGGGTAGGTCCGGAGGTAGAATGTGAGAAGCCCAAGGTGGATAGGGCTTTCTTGAGGGATTTGGCGTAGGGGTCCTTAGGGTCGTTAAGCCCCAGGTTAAGATCTCCCAGAAGAATGACTTGACACGTCTTTTTAATGTTGTCAGACAGTGAGAGGATGAGGGTGTCTTGAAAGCCTGTGATGGGCCCTGGGGGTCTGTGGACAATGTGCATAGCTATGGTGCAGTTGTGGGAGACATTGATTTTCAGAGGGAGATAGTCACAGTGGTGATCAAGTTGCCGTCCGCTTCTCTGATGGCAAGGGTTTCCCTTGCAATGAGAGCCACACCTCCAACTCTCTGGGAGGTGCAGTCTTTTCTGAATATGGGGTACCCCCGTGGGATAGCGAGAGCTAGTGCCGGGCCAGAGCATTCATTAAGCCATGTCTCAATAATTATTAAGAGGTCTAGGTTGTTCTTGATGATGAGGTCATTAATGTCAAAGGCATGGGCAGGGACTGAGCGTGCATTGACAAGGCACAGCTTAGAGTGTGAGTCAGTCTGGAGGTATCCTTAACTGGTGGGGCTGTGGGGGCCTTAGGGTTCTCAGGAAAAGAATACAGAGCAGGGTCAACATTGAGCATGGGTGCCACAGAGGGCTCCGGCATGGTATACAGTGCAGGGTCAACATTGAGCATGGGTTCCACAGGGGGTTCAGGCATAGTATACAGTGCAGGGTCATCAATGAGCATGGGTGCCACAGGGGGCTCAGGCATAGTATACAGTGCAGGGTCATCAATGAGCATGGGTGCCAGAGGGGGCTCAGGCATGATATACAGTGCAGGGTCAACATTGAGCATGGGTGTCACAGGGGGCTCAGGCATAGTATACAGTGCAGGGTCATCAATGAGCGTGGGTGCCACCGGGGGCTCAAGCATGGTATACAGTGCAGGGTCAACATTGAGCCTGGGTGCCACAGGGGGCTCAAGCATGGTATACAGTGCAGGGTCACCATTGAGCATGGGTGCCACAGGGGGCTCAGGCATAGTATACAGTGCAGGGTCATCAATGAACATGGGTGCCACAGGGGGCTCAGGGATAGTATATAGTTCAGGGTCTGGTGGCAAGTAAGTTCTAGGCAAGGTACTCCCGATGAGAGAGTGTGGCTGCTGTGTACCATAGAAAGTCACAGGGGTGGGCATGTGCCTTGCTCTAGCTGCAAGAGAGGGCATACATGCTCTTGCATAAGTCTGTGCTTGTGACTGCACAAGATAAAGGTGGTTGTAGAGATATTCTAGATATTCATGGTGGTGCAGTTGTGAGAGGGGTGGACATCTGTGACCCAATCTCGAGTTGCGGACCGCATGGCTGGGAGAGTAGGTTGTTGACAGGGGAGGAAGGGTACGCCACCGGAGGCAAGTGTTTCTGAGGCAGCTGTGGGTGGGCTGTGGGTGTGGGTGTCAACTTTGCACAACAAGGGGTATGGAGTGAGGGACGTTTGGCAGATGTGGCTTCTGGAGTCCTTACCTTGCAGGTAGAGGTAAGGACGTGCCTTGCGTGCCGTCGAGCAGCGGAGAGCTGCAGAGAGTGGCGTTGGCCTTTTCCAACGGCCTTCGCTAGACTGCAGCTTTGCCTGGCGATCTGCCTCCTCTCCCTTTAAAGCGGGAGAGGAGGGGCTGGCAGGTGCGGCACTCACATCAGCTGATCCATGCTCAGCTGTGCTGGAACGCGTTGTGTGGGAGGGGTTCTGCTCCTCATTTATGCGCGACGCGGGCCGGGCCACGTGCACCGTAATGGCGGCGGGGTGGGAGTTGCCAATGGTGATCCTGGGGTGGCTGGGGGTTCCTGAAGGAGGCTCTCGCAGCAGAGCTGCAGAGAATGGCGTTGACCTTTTCCAACGGCCTTCGCCAGACTGCGGCTTTGCCTTGCGGTCTGCCTCCTCTCCCTTTAAAGTGGGTGACGAGGGGCTGGCAGGCGCGGCAGTCGCATCAGCTGATCCATGTTCAGCTGTGCTGGAGCGCGTTGTGTGGGAGGGGTGCTGCTCCTCCTTGATGCGTGATGCGGGCCGGGCCGCGTGCATCGTAATGGCAGTGGGCTGGGAGTTGCCAATGGTGATCCTGGGGTGGCTGGGGGTTCCTGATGGAGGGTCTCGCAACAGAGCTGCAGAGAGTGGCGTTGGCCTTTCCAATGGCCTTCGCCAGACTGCGGCTTTGCCTGGTGGTCTGCCTCCTCCCCTTTAAAGTGGGAGCGGAGGGGCTGGCAGGCCTGGCAGTCACATCAGCTGATCCATGCTCAGCTGTGCTGGAGCGCGTTGTGTGGGAGGGGTGCTACTCCTCCTTTATATGCGACGCGGGCCTGGCCGCGTGCATCGTAATGGCGGCGGGGTGGGAGTTGCCACTGGTGATCCTGGGGTGGCTGGGGGTTCCTGATGGAGGCTCTCGCAGCGGAGCTGCAGAGAGCGGCGTCAGCCTTTTCCAACGGCCTTCGCCAGACTTGCAACTTCCCGTTTGGTGTGTGCTTGGCCACTTCACCAACGCTAGCTTCTGTGGCTATGCAATCACTTCAATCAGCTCTCCCAACAATAATGCATGCTGTACTTGAGTTCCATCCACCTTCCTGTACCCTCTCCTGAGCCACTGTGCCAAACCAGAATGGACTGTGGACGTGACGTACGCACTGTCCAAATATATTGTCACTCTTCTATTTACACTGTTTTGCAGGGCCAGTATGAGAGCCACTAGTTCTGCTGCCTGGACCGAATAATGGGGCGGTAGTCTGGCACTCGCCACTACTTCACTTGTCCTATATTCTCTTAGTCTTACCACAGCAGCCACTGCTCTCATCACTTTGATCTATTGTTGATGACCCATCAATATAAAGGTATAAAGGACATCTCCCCCCTCAAGTGCATCTTCCTCTGCCTTGCGTGTGTCGCTGAACAGTTCTATATTTTTGGTGCAATCGTGTGCCCAATATCCTGGTTGGTACACGTCTGCCATGAATAGTGCTGGATTTACAGTTTTGACGGTATGATCTCGTATCCTGATGCTCTTTGGGTTGTCAATGTGCTCTTTGGCTTGGGTAGTATTGAAAACAGTGCATGTTCCACGTAAAGGGTGGTGGAGCAACCCATTGTTATTGTTGATGCCTGCTCTTCTGAGAAATCTGCAGCAGCCAATGATTGTTCGCACTGATAGTGTCTTCTCATTACTGGACCAGGCTGTCCACTTTAGTAAGCAATTGGCTTATGGCCCATGCTCGTTTTCTGCATCAGTACTGCTTTCATAACTACACCGTCGGTGTGTGAAAACAGGAAGAATTATTTTTTGTAATCTGGGGTCCCTAACACGAGAGCCTTGAATATTACTTCCTTCAGCTCATTGAATGCTTCTGTCATTTCCTGCGTACAGGCCAGTGGTTTTGCTCCTCTTTGAGCCTCCTTTAATGCAGTTAGCAGTGGCCTTGTGTACGTGCTGTAATCAAAAACCTGTGCTCTGAATTAGCTGCACAGCCCAATGAACTGTTGCATTTCCCTCACTGTTTCGGGCTGTGCTGTGTTTTATATTGTCTGTGCCCTCTTGGGGGCGATGTGCCTTCCATCTTTAGATATCAGTTGTCCAATGTAAAGCAACTCCTTTTGACAGTACAGGAGTTTGGCTTTGTCTACCTTGTACCCCTTGTCTGCTAGCACTGTAAGCATGTGTACAGAATCTGTTCTGCAATGGCCTTCTGTCTTGCTACAGTTCAAAATGTCGTCTACATATTGTAGCGCTGTACTTTCTGTTTCAATGTTACTTAGCTCCATTTGGATCACCCGGTTGAAGATAGATGGTGACTTGCAGTACCCTTGTTGCAGCCAAGTGTGTTTCCACTTCCGGTTGCGATACATAAAACTAGTCAAATCTTGTTAGTCTGGCTGCAAGGGTACTGAAAAGAAGGCATTCTTCAAATCAATCACAATGAAGCAGGTGGCTTCCAATGGACTGCCACACAGGATCATTGCTGGGTTCGTGCCACTGAATAATCCGCTTCTACAATATCGATAAGAGGGTGAAAGTCTTGTATAAAACATCATGATCCCCCTGTTCACCTTGCAGACGGGGTACACTGTGTTGTTGTATGGAGATTCTGATGGAACCCAGATGCCTCTCCCGCTGATCATTTCATAGATGCCCTAATCTGCCTCTTTGGTTAAGGGGTATTGCTTTGCTTGTGGTAAAATAGCTTCAGGTTTCAGCTTTATCTTCACTCCTCCTATGCTCTTGATGCACCCCACATCATAGGGACTTGTGGTCCATATGCTGTCGGGTACCTTTGCCAAATCCTCCTCCGAGAATGGTGGCAGCGCTTCTAGCGCCATTGCCATTTTCTGTGCAACCTCTCTGTATGTGATCTGCAACCAGAACTTCACACTCATTTCCACCACCATCTCTGTCTCCACTCTTTCGTCCAAGGACTGTTACTGTGGCGAGTCTACATCCCTCTGCCACTGCAATTATTGCCCTCCATGCTCTCCCTTGGTCATCTGTTTCATGCACTGCAACCCAGCCCACCCTTGTCACAACTGCTACAATGTCTATAGACACGATTGTTCCTTCTTTCTCATCTAGTGGTGTCTCTGGTCTAAACAGGTACTCACCTGGCATCCTCCATACTTCCCTGCTATTCCTGGTATCCAAGAAAGTGCCACGTCCATCCCATACTGGAATATTTCTGGGTCTACTGGCACCCCCCTCTGTACCGTGTTCCCAAAATATGCTTGAACAATCTGTCTTGCTGTTAGCATGTGTATTCCTTGTGTAGAACATATTATGCCCTTGTCTGTGAATGAAATGGTCATGTTCAATCTGCTCATTATGTCCCATCACAGTATGTTTACAGGTGCTTGTCGGGAATAGAGAAAGGGTAAAGATAAGACGTGATCCCCAATAGATAAGGAGATGTTATCAGTGAATGGAACCACTTCTCAAGCCCCAGAGAATCCTTGAGTGTTCATGGCATCGCCAGACAATGCAAATGTCCCTTCCCGGATACATGACCTAGTCGCCCCAGTGTCAACAAGAAAGGAAAATGTTTAGGCACCTATCGCCACTTTTATGTGAGGTTCCTCCGCAGGATTAGGTGTGACCTACAGGATGGGACACAACAAGTTTGTCTGTGGGCTGTCCTATTGAGGCTACAAATATAGTCCGTTTCCGGTGCAGGGGTCGTTCCCATCCATGGTGAACCCTCCCAATCTTGTCACTAGTACCGTTGCCACTGTGTCCATGGGTTCGGAGAGTGGCAGTCCTGTGCCTGTGCTAACTGTTGTGTTGCTTGCAAATACTGCGTTAACGGTGCTGTCTTTTGGGGAATTTCCATTTGGGGTGCTGTCATTTGTGCAGCCTGAGGCTGTGTCTGTGCTAGATGTGGTACCTGTTGGGCACCTGTCCCTTTTGCTGTGTGTCTTGGGCATGATAATCATCCTGTCCTCCTTATTAAGTTTGTTGACACTGATCTCCCCACCCTTGTCGCACTCATCTAGTTCTGCAGGCTAGTGAGATATGTCCTAGCTGTCCACAGGTCCAGCGCTGGGGTGGTTCCCTCCCCTGCCTTGGGAATGCTCCCATAAAGTCTCCTGGCACCTGCAACATTTTATGGTTGTGACCTCAAAAACCTCTGGTCGTTTGATGGGACTGGGGCCCGAATCCGCGCCATCGTCGGAATCCTCCCCTCCCGGGGTAACCCTGTTGGTAACCACCCCTACCCAGGTACCATCCTCACATGGGCAGGGCATATTATAGCACGGGGTGGTATGGCAGCAGTGGTTGGTGTTGTGGCTGTGGTGCTGGTGCTTGTGTCTGTTCTGTGGGTGCCGTTATTATCACCCCTTCCATCGCATATTTTGCCAATTTCTTGTGTACTAACTTCGCCACATCTGTCTTCCTCTCTCCTGCTTTTTGTTTAACTTTCTCTTGCCACAGCCTGCAATGGTGCACTATGGTGAGCTGCATCTCTTGCCAGCCCTTTGCTTCCATCGCCACTAGTTTCTTCAAACTGTTCTGCACAGGTTCTGGTAACCCTTGAACCAAGATGTGATAAAAGATTGCTATTGTCTTGTCCCACGGCTCTCGAGTTCAAGGTGCCAAAGCTCTTGAATCTCTTGAATATAGTTAACAGGATCTCCCCTATGTCTGATGTGTCTGGGTATTGGGTCCGCAGTGCATGCCATATGGCTGCTCTGCAATTCGCAAATGGTGTTCCATCATGGGCATTGTTATGGATAGTCACCCCTGGGAAGCCTACCTTCTTCCAAATGTCGTCAGCTGCATCACCCTGTATGGACACCAGTAGCCCCTTGACGACTCCTACTGCCAGCCTGTGCCCCACTGTCAAACTTCTCCATCTCTTCTATCCATTTCTCCGCTCCCGCACTTAACGAGGGTAATCAGTATTTAACGTTTTCCTTGTCTGTGTGCTTCCATGGTACATATTGAGGTTGTGTCCAACCTCTGTCTGCTGAACTTCCCCCACTGGCAGCTGTGCGGCCTTGTTCTTTACTTCTCTCTTCATCCCGCCTTTTCCTATCCAGCTCCAGTGCTACCTGTACACTTACCGCCCTTAGTGCCCATGCTGCCTCATCCTCACATACTCGTTCCCTTGCCAGTCTCTCTAACCGTAGTTTCCTCAGCTTCTGCGCCTCACACCTACGTGTTTCCTACCGTAGCATGTTCCTACTCCACTCTACCATTTCTGCATCTTCCAGTTCCTTCCCCTCCTTCTCTCATTTTTTCCTCGCCTTTTCCTTCTTTTCCCCTCCTATCGTCTCCCTTAGCTCCCTTTCCATTAGTTCCACTTCCTTCTCCCTTCTCCACTCCCCTTCTTCACGTTCTAATTTTGTCACCTTGTCTGTCCGTTGCTGCTCCTCCTCCTTCAACTGTGCTGCCCAGTCACACCTTCCTTGCTCCAGTTCCAAACCCTCTACTGCTTTTGTTGATTCTTCTGCGGTCCCTGTTGTCTTCCCCTTTAATTTCAGGACTATCTGTGCGACTATCCATTCTTCCAGCCCTATTCCCTCAAATTCTGCTTTTGCACCCTGCGGCCCCTCTTTGTTTGGGTTAGTGCTGCCGGCAGCGTGCTCTGTACCTTGCTATTGTTTGGTTTTGGTATATGGTGGTGGTTTATATGTGGGGTTTGAATACCCCTCCACTGCCCTTAGTTCTCTCACTGGGTATATTCCCTGGTCACCATCCCCATCATCAGATATTACACTAGGTGGGGCTGGAGGAGGTGCGGAAAGGTCAGAGCCCTCCGTCATTGCTTCCTGCTGTTTCATCAACCATACCCTTTCCCCTGTTCCCTCCTGAATGATACGACTGAACTCGAATATGGCCATGCAGTTTGTTAATTTTTTGCCCTTGTATGTGCTTTGTAAATGAGTCAGTAGTGATTGCAGCATGTCTTTGGAGAAACTGCCGTTAGGCGGCCATGGATTCCGGCTTTATCCCTCAGTGGCCCTCATTACGACCCTGGCGGATTTTTTCCGCCATCGACGGACTTTCCGGCCATGGCGCAAAGTCCCTTTACGCCATGGCGGATGGCGGACTTACCGCCCCATTCCGAGGTCGGCGGGGCGGTAAGTCCCCATTGACCCATTTACCCTTCCCCATTCCCATTTCGGCCCCATAGGGCTCAATGGGAGTGGGGAAGGAGTTAATTACGCCACCGTAAAATACGGTGGCGTAATTAACACCAAGGTCCCAGAGCGCCATGGATTTTTCCGCCCGCAAAAAGCGGGCGGAAAAATGACCATGGCGCTCCGGGAACTCGTAGTTGGCGGTAAGGGGTCCGCGCAGCTAACGCTGGCGCAGACCCCTTAGCGCCAGGGTCGTAATGAGGCCCAGTGTCTTTTGACCATTGTATGCTATACTTTTCAATTTTATTTTTGTAAGGGGGAAATGTCTTGCACAGGGGTTGTATTGGCGTTACTCCCCTCATCATTCCCTGGTACATGGGATTCATTATTACCTTTTACCTGATCTCTAATCGATGATTTCGATAATCCGCTTGCAGATGGAGAAAGTTATAATACAGTGGTTATCACATTCAATTGCTACAAGCCCCTGCGGCTCGTCACCTTAAACAGCGTACTCCTCCTTCCCCAGCCTTGCCACTCTCTGGCACACTGCCGCAATACCTTATGTACATACTTCTGAAGTCCAAACCTGCCAAGTGTATAGTGCCAGTTCATCACCGGAACCTTTTACCTCGAAGACTGAATTAACCCTAGACGTAGAAAAGGGACTTCTACCTCCGCTCCAAGTTCCCTAATAGGCACGGACCTGCTACCGATGCACTTCATGTACTACACAATACTTTAGACATTACAGCAATATCTCCCTCCTCCCCCACATATAATACCCACCATCACACCTTTTCTTTGCTGATTGTCTGGACCAATACTTACATTCCATGCTTGTGGACGCTGCTCGGCCGCTGGCCCCCTGTGAACCGCTCGCCTCAGTCTCCTTTTCTGCCTTGGACTCTTCACCAATCGCAGAAGGGACATTTTTCCAAAAGCGGCTCCCGACGGCCTATCTTTGGTTAGTGTTAAGCCGGTTTAACCACAATTCCTGTGAAGGTCCCACAGACTTTTCAGGTACGACAGCAAAAGAGGCAGCTTCTGGCTGGGCTCACGCCACAACCATCGCTCAGCTACCAACTTGTTAGGGATAACTCCCAGGCAAGCAGGGTGGGTTGCAAGGAGTTCATGGACATCGAACTCATGGAAGGCCTAACTCCTTCCCAATCCCAAAAGGAACGGAAGTCCAGACAAGTAGCAAATTCCTCTGAGGTTTATTACAACCAACAAACCACAGGGATGAAATGCGCAGAGGCGATTCCAGACACAGCTCAGCAAACTCTGGCTTGCAGGCCAGTTTCCGTAGCATGTGACATCACAAAAGCATCATTCCCCGAGCCCTTCTCCAAAAAACCTATCTCCATTTCGGATAGGCTGCTGAGTGGTAGTTCCCTTATAGCAGCCCCTATATAGGTTAATAGATTGGCATGAACCATGTCAGGAGTCAGGCCTGGACCTTCCCCGAAAACTGTTACTTTACTAGATGTTATGTTACGTTATGTTAGGGTTTCTTATATAGCGCGCAGTCGCCCGATGTTACAGTATGTGGACCCACTGGTTAGTCGGTGGCCCCAGCTACCCACTCCTAGGGCCATAAACTGTGATTCACTGAGCCGTGTGCCCCCAAGACTGGGACAAAATAATTTCCCAGTTCGGACTGCAACTGTTCACAGTGCTGTGTGCAACTATGTGTCTGCGATGTAACCATGTGTAGACCATTGTTGCCGTATGAGTGCTCCTTTCCCATCGCACAACTGTAGTTCGCATGTACCAATTTTGTTGCAACCATCGTCTTAGTCCGTGAGACGGCTGTGCTTCTCAGCCACCAATTCTTGGCTCGCTCTCAGCTCGGCTGGGTCATGTGTCTAGAGACTGTGTTCCTGGATCTTGGAGCTCTGAATTATTCTGAATTTAAGGGGAATTATGATTTTCTACTGCCGGTGTTACTTCAGTTCAGAATAAAGAATATCACTTTGCAGCAGTGCAACCTTGGCGGGGGCTACCTTCCCCACCGCGGTACTTCGGCTTACACAGCACTCAGAAGGCTTCAGGTTTTCTGAGACGATTATGACCCACTATGATTTCCTAAGCCATGGCCTAGTTTTCCCTGTGTGTGTGTCTTCCATATAGCATCCATAGGTTACTGTGTCATGGCTCTGTCAGGTCCTGTAGGTGCTCCTGCCATTCCATGGGGTTAGTTGCATGTAACCTCTGCAACCCTTCTTGATTCTGGCGGTTCTGCATTACTACAATAAGCTAGTGGCAAAATAATAAACGTGCAGACTGTATGTATATGTCACCGTCCTCCATCTCATAGAACTTTACGCATGTGTTCTTCATGTATTTGGGTGTGGGTTGGTGTCCCGAATGTGTGGATGGCACGTGTGCTTCATGTCTGATGCTGCTATGCCATGTAGTCTCGAACGACTTGAGGCATGGCTTCTCAGCACTTTAGTCGATTCTGTCAATATAGCTGTCTTTGGTTCTGTCTTGCGCATCTTTATCCACCCTGGGTAGTGCTCGTACTGCTCCGGGGTGGTAGGGACGGCTGAGAGGATACTCCTCATGGTACTTTTCCATCGTGGGTGCAGTGGGGGTTGGAGTGAGCTTGTGCAGTCGGCGGCCATATAGTTTCTAGTTCTTCATACGGTTGGGGTGTCTCTCGGAACAGGGGAAATAGTTCGACCTCCTCTCTTCATATTCTGACATCTTGGCAGGCGAAATCCTTCCATGTAGCATTCTTCCATGCAACATCGTTCTACGCTTTTTAAGTGTGAGGGTACATCCTGTATGGCTGTTTGAGTGCATAACATCTGATTGCAGGAGGTTCCATGTATTGCTCTTCTCTGACTGTTCCAATATGACGGCGGTGAGGGGGCAAGAACTGGCGAGATAACATCTACCTGCTCCTCTGCAACCATTTGAGAATTTCATGATCTTGGTTTTACTTCTATTCATGACTACGTCATTTGCCACTGCATAGTCATATAAGACATTTAACATCCCCTGCAACCCCAGTTTTGTCTGATCTATGATTACTATGGGCCTCATTAGGAATCAGGCGTTAAGGGCTTAACGGCGCCGTAAACGGTGCCGACCCTTAACGCCTGATTACAAGGTCCCTTAGCGCCATGGTGATTTTAACGCCTGCTTTTTGCAGGCGGTAAATCCATGCGCTAAGGGACCATGGTGCTAATTACGCCACCGTAATTTACGGTGGCGTAATTACCGCCTTCCCCACTCCCATTATGCCCTATGGGGCAAAAATGGGAATGGGGAAAGGTAAAATGGGAAATGGGGATTTACCGCCCCACTCACCTTGGAATGGGGCGGTAAATCCGCCATCCACCATGGTGTAAACGCAGTTTACACCATGGTGGTAAAGGTTCGACCGAGGCGGTAACTTACCGCCTGGGTCGTAATGAGGCCCTATGTCATCTGCGTAGCCAGCCGATTTAGGTGCATTGAGCCCAAGTGCGGTGGACCCATAGCTCCTCCTCAAGGGTCTTTTCCTAGTCTGAAATATAAATATTAAATAGGCAGGGGGCCAACAAGCCCCCCTGCTTAACTCAGCTTTTCACCAGGAATGTTCTAGTTAGGTTACCTTTCAGGTGCAATCAGACCATATATATGTGCCAGTGTGAAGGTATTCCAAAAGGCTTAGCAGACCAGAAAGAAAGCCCCATTTTGACAGTTTGGACCACAGCCAACCACGGCTGACTAGATCAAAGGCTCAAAAAAAGTCTACAAAGCCAAGATAGATGCTTGACGGGGATGGCTCTGCTACCTTGTGTTGAAGGATGTTTAGAATTGTGGCATTTAAAGTTGTTTCCCACCATTTTTCTAAAGCCAGATTGAAATTTAATAATTTGAACCGTCCGAGTAGCCCATTTTTCATCCTCTCGAGGATCAAAGCAGAAACAATTTTACTTTCCACATCTAGCAATGTGATCGGGCGGTAATGAGATGGGTCGCGTCAGTTACTTTGTTTGTAGATTGGGACCACATACACCAGTTTGAAGGAGTTGGGGGCCTGTGGAGACGGAGCGTGTTAGTAAATAGTACATATAGGGCCTCATTAGGACCCAGGCGGTAAGGGGTTTACGGCGGCGTAAACAGCGCCTACCCTTACCGCCTGATTCCGAGGTCCCTCAGCGCCATGGCGGATTTAACACCTGCTTTTAGCAGGTGTTAAAATCCATGGCGCTAAGGGACCATGTTGTTAATTACGCCACCGTAATTTACGGTGGCGTAATTAACGCCTTCCCCACTCCCATTATGCCCCATGGGGCAAAAATGGGAATGGGGAAGGGTAAATGGGGATTGGGGACTTACCGCCCCGCCGACCTCGGAATGGGGCGGTAAGTCCGCCAACCACCATGGCGTAAACATAGTTTACGCCATGGTGGTAAAGGTACGACCCAGGCGGTAACTTACCGCCTGGGTCGTAATGAGGCCCATAGTATGGATGACCACAAGGGTAGTGATTCTTTTAGGGTACAATTAGAATGGCCATTGGGCCCCGGGAACTGGTTACCAGCTCTCTGAATCGTAGGCCATCAAAGCCAAACTGCAATTCCCATTTAGCTTCCTCATGGGGCCACCACTGACACCAGCATAGAGTACCTCAAAATATTCACCACCACAACTCCTGGTTGATTTGTAGCTCTAATTGGTTCCTCCCCATTCTATTAATTATATGCCAAAAGTCCCTCCATCGATATTCTCTGATTATTTTAAACATTGCTTCTGCGTCTCTGAGACATGGCCCTGTTGCATAAGACGATTTTTATATTTCTGCTTACATTGCCGAAATAGCAGACTTTTAGTTGCTTGTTCCTCTTTACTGGCTCTTATGGTTCTAAGTTCCCTTCTCTTCTCTTTTTCATATTGGAGAGCTTAGTGTCAAACACATGAAAATATGCAACACTCCTGTTTTTGGAATTGGTCTGCAAGTGTGATTGCTGCAGTAATAGGAGATGGAAGGTTATTGCTCTCATCCCACCTCAAACCCAATAATTCCCAATATTTCGTCTCTGACAGAAACATTAAATCTTACTGTATTTGTGATCTTCCATGATATGCCATTGGCGGCCATATGAACAAGGAAATCATTAGGTCCTCCTTTATAAGAGATGCAAGAGCCAGATTAAAATCTGCAAATAGCATTTTGTGACCACTACAAGCTGAGTTCTTCACCATACATTTTTGAGAACTATGGAATACGTTGGCACTCGCACATATATAATCAATATTAGAGGAAAGGGGCAGTTTTCCCAAGTTACCTTTCATTTATTTAAGAAAGATGCCCACATCTGTCCCCAACTCTCTTTGGAGCGGGTAGCTCCATTAAATAAGGGTACCTCCTCAATGTCTAAGCAGGGGATAGAGAAATAAAGTTGTCTGACAACAGCAGTGCACCCTTGTGGACAAGATCCCTCAAGTTCTCAAATAGAAGGAATAGTTTGTTAAGGAGTGTCCCGAGCAGGATCTTTTTAGGGTTACTATTATAAGAGTCTCCAAAGGAGAAGAAGCCGCAACAAAGGGATATTCAATGGCCAGGCAGCCCTCTACGCCCCCCCCAAATGTACCTACTTTTATATGTAGGATGTTAGTTATGACAGTTAGGAAACCCCAAGCCAGTCAACCTTGTGACCCTTGTGTCGCTAGTTGAGGAAACAATTTAAAACCATCAAACATAACATTCCCCCTCAACCATGTTTTCTGAAGAATAGTTGCATGGGATTCCTACAATACCTCACATAAAAGAATGTTTGTGTATAGCTGGGTAAAGCCTTTATCATTCCACAAAACAACTTTTCGATTCTGTGTGGAGCAAAAGATGATGTGGTATGACATTTCTATCTGGCTTTTAATTGAGAGCACTGCTAGCAAACAGGACCACTCAATATTACTTAATGAGCGGTTTATTCACACCATAACTGATCTATCCTCCATACCTATCACCCCAAACAATGGCCGCAAAATAGACAATTCCTCTCTCGCCTCATAGCGTGGGCATTTTCATTCTCATTGAGTGTTACGGGGAGGACTCTGCTTGATATGGTATGATGTTGTAACACATGGCCCTGAATCTGCTAAAAGCATGTCTCTAATCGCCCTTGCTGGTATTTGTATTGAGAAGAGATCTTGCCTCCTCCAAAAATACAACCAAGTGAATATGGTATGAGATAAAATGTAGGTATATTATAGTATAGGAATATCATATAACAGGGCCAGAATATTAGATCTATTGAGGAGGGGTTTTGTTTTGTCCTGTAAAATGAATTCCAAAATCGGTCCAGGGACCAAATGCCGCTTAATTCTTTGCGGGCCATTCAGTCTCTGGTTCCATCGATCATCCATACTGTGGTGGAAGGCGGCGTAGTTTGGTTTTAGCCAGATGATCCCTAGCATTCTTAGTGGGGGAGGCCATGCCTTCTATGGAATCTCCAGACTTAACACTTTCCTATCCACCTCAACAGCCACATTTTTATGCAAAGGTACCACCACTCGTCTCAATGAGTGACTAGCAGTGGCTTCGGCCGTATGAGCCTTCTCCCGCTCTTATCATTAATACCTTCAGTTAATGTAAAAAGGCCAGTTAGATTATCCGCCAATGCTTGGCCAAGCAATCTAGACTCGATTGCTATACATTTACTTTTACTAAGTCATTTCTCCTGCCCTGCCCCCCATTAACTCCATTCTGTGATAAGGAAAAATTTGAGTTTCCCCATACTTCATGGAGGGTCAATGCTCTCACAAACTTATGAGAAGATTTCTTGTTAGGGTTGCCCCTCTTTTGAATTTTTAATCTATTTTTAACTTTACGCCCAGTTCTTTTGGATTTAGGATTCGAGGGGGAGAGGGGAGAGGATGACTGTTCGATGATTTCACACAAGTCTTCAATTGAATCGCCCAGGGAAACACATATATCAACTGCCATAGGCTGGTGGCCCAGTTATATTATAGAATATATAGTGGGCACAGCCAAAGATTGTGGACAATGGGCAGAAATGTGCTAAAGTCCATGGCCGGTGCCTGATCAGTGTACATAATATACAGTAGACGCGGTTGAATGCTGTAGCCACTTGTGAAGGCCAAAGTCTATGGTTGGTGGCCTGTTAGTGTTTTAAAATATACAGTGCGCATGGGTGAAGACTGTAGCCAGTGTCCATGACTGAAGGCCATGATTAGTACCTATTAATGTGTTAAAATATATTTGGCCTTGCACACTAACCATGACTAAAGGCCATGCTTAATGCCAGTTACTGTTGTAATGTAATTAGTGATGTCACCAGTGATGTGATCTGTGATGCCATTATTGTGGTCATAGGCTGTGCAACAGGAGGCACACAGTTAAGGTGCCTTTATCTGAATTTCAGGGGTTTGTTGCCTTAAGTTCTCACCTTAACGTCCCTGCAAATAAAGTTTTTTCCTTGAATATAAAGAGCAACAAACACACGTAAGCAATACTAATAGAAACTCTTATAAGGATTAGGCAGTATTTTCCCTAATAAGGAAGGAGTTCTTCAGTTGAGATTTTGGAGGAAAACATGCAGTACCCAAGCCAAGAGGTTCAGAGGATTTTATGTTAGGAAACAAGCAAAGCCCAAGTCAATTGAAATGCAACAGTTCTGATGCAAATCCTCTTACTACAAGTAACAAGTTAGTTGGTCTTGGTAAAAGTTCAGGGGCTTAGGAGAAGCTTTCCTGGAGGGACACAGGCTGTTATGCCTGGGTGACTAAAAATTGGTAAACTCCCAAACAGTCAAAACTGGGCTCCCAAAACCGAAGGAGTGGCACAAATGGCTTCAGCTAAGTTTCCTTAAGCCCCACAGTACCCTGAGAGTAAATAGGCTGATGCAGCTGGAGGCCTTCTGGATGCATGAATGCAAACCTGGTCTCCTAGTCCTTGATTGTGATGACAAAATTGGGGACATTGGATGGGTTTTTGCAACAGTAGTCGAGAGCGGGACTTGCCAGCAAATAATTCTTCATACTCGGTTCATAGTTTTGGCACCTTTTTCTCAGCACCAGTAGCTAATGATCACTGTCGATTGGAATCTTCTTTGTTTCCCGGTCCTGCACTCTGGTGAGGGGACTCTGAGATGAGGATTCATGCTTCTGGAGGTCCACACGAATGCCACCAAAGTTCTAGCGATATTCGTCAATGGCAAGGCAATGCACTTCAAGGTGGTTGAGGTACCATGGGTATTGGGATTCTGCAGCCCAAGAAGGTTGCGAAACCTCATGGGGATGTCTCAAATTGAACAGTATCTTGAGGCTGGTTATGCCCACCAGCCCAGAGGAGGGAGTCATCCATGGCGGAGCTTCCCTGTTGATTCAATAACAGGCTCAGGACAGCAGCAGCAGTACATCAGCAGTGCCTCTGTGGTTTGTGGAGGTGCTTCGGGCATCTATGGTAATCTTCCTCTTCAGAGCTTCAGTTCCAGTGGTTGACTCTGCTTTCTGTCCCAAAAGCCTCACCTTTTGTGCAGAAACCAACTCATTCAGCCCTATGGACTTGTCAATCTCCTGGACCCCGTTTAAACTTCTTACAGCCAGGCATACCCTAAGACAATGGCCAGGGATGTTTCAGGCTCCTCCCTCAGTTTCCGCCTCAGCAGACAAACCGGAGCCTTGGCAGGCTTCACAAAGGGGTCCGCCAAAAGCAAAACAGAAAGGGGACACACACCCAACGGGAATTGTAGAAGAAGGGCCAATAAGGAACACAGAAATAAAAAATGGCAATTAAAGAAGACTGGGACCATTTTGAGTAAAAGGTCGCCCATGGGTACTGTACTGCAGCTGTGGAAACAGCCTGCACGTGACTAACAAAGAAATGGTAAAAAGCTATCCACTTCCACCAGCCAATTAGGTTTGTCTGTTACTAGAACTACAAAAGGTAGTGGGAAAGGAGTTATGTGCAATGCTGATGGACTACCTTGTAAATAGGTGTGTGTTGATCCCACAAAAAGAAAGGTAAGATAAAAGTATCCTACTATCCTTGAGAACAGTAGTTCCGAGATAAAAGTAATAAAGAATTGCAGGGGAAGCTTGAGGGACTCCCCAGAAACACTTCACATAGGGTGTTGTGTGCTGCAACAATTTATTACAGATGCCTTTAGTGAAATACATGGAGGAATGCATGACTCCATTAAAAGCAAAAAGAATATAATAGCAGAACAAATAGGGATCCCACCTCAGAGCAAAAAGAATAAGTGAATGGGGAAAAGGCCCCCTCACGCAGGAGAGTAAAGCAAAAAAATCCCAGAAGCCCAGCAAAAGTGCTGGGGGTCTCTCAGGTTGAGGGGCATTGGCACAAGAAATCAAAATTCTCCCTAACACTCCTCCCCCCACACTAAGGGACAGGAGGATTTAATCCACTCCTGGATGAATCTTTTATTCCAGCCGGCCGTATTTCCCGGAGAGGCCATAGGCATTCTTTGTCCTATGCTCAATGGTGAAGTCAAAGCCTTGGAGGCTTATGAACCGCCTGAGCAGTTTAGGATTCTCCCCCTTCATCTGCATTAACCATATCAAAAGTTGGTGGTCTGTTTGGATTTGAAAAGTAGTCCCATGCAAGTATGGTATAAACTTCTTCAAAGCCCACACAATGACAAAACACTTGCGTTCAATGATTGCCCACCTTGTCGCTCTGTCTTTTAATTTTCTACTAATAAAGCAGATGGGGTGCTCCCTGCCTAGCTCATCTGGTTGGCTTAATACTGGCCCAATCCCTGTGTTAGAAGAATTAGTCTGCTCAATAAATGTCTGGGTATAATCAGAAGCTCTCAGCAATGGAGTTTTACAGAGGGCATCTTTCAGCCCCTAAATGCTTTTCCACAATCTTCAGTCCACTTCACTTTGGAGAAGATTTGACATTCAGAGGAGAAGCTATGCACCCATAGTTCTCAATTAAGTTTCTGTAGTAGTCTCCTGTGAGGCCCAGAAATGCTCTCACTTGTGTTTGAGTAGTAGGGCTGGCCAGTCTTGTACAGCTTGTACGTTGCTGGGTAAAGGCTTGATCTCACCTCCTCCTACCTCATGCCCTAGGGAGACCACTTTGCACTGACCAACTTGACATTTGCTAGCCTTGATGGTCAGATGGGCCTGTTGTATAGCCTGGAACTCATACTCAATGTGATAAAGATGTTCTTCCCAAATGGGGCTGAACACTGTAATGTCATCCAAGTATGCCATGCAGATGTCCTCTAACCAATTCAGAAAATGGTCTACCCTCCTCTGGAAAGTGACTGGTGCATTTTTCAGTCCAAAGGTCATGGCCGTGTAAAACGCCTTCAAGCGTTGAAATGCTGTTTTTTCCTTGGCATGGTCTGTCAGGGCTATTTGCCAATTGCCTGAAGTGAGGTCAAAGGTGCTGATCTTGGCAGATCCAAGTTTGTACACCAGCTCATCTGTTTTAGGTAATGGATGTGCATCAGTCTTGGTGACTGCATTCAACACCCTATAGTCCACACAGAACCTTAATTCCTTGGTACCTACTTCTGGTACTAGCACAACTGAAATAGCCCATGAACTTGTGGAGTGTTCAATGACTCCAAGGTCAAGCATCTTGTTGACCTCCTCTTTGATGTGATTCCTCACTTGGTCTGACATTCTGCAGCCCATGCTTTTCACAGGGAGACTGTCACCAATATCAATATCATGCTGGCCCCAAGGGGGTCAAGCCAGTCGTTAGTGAGAACAGCGGGCCAAACTTAGTTAACATAGCTTTGCACTCCTCTCCTTGTGTTGCTGCAGTGTCAGATTAGAAGAGAGTTTGACTGCTTCTATAAACACATCTGAGGGGGTTGGGGTATCCTAAGAAGATCAGGGAGCGGTTCACTCTCCTACTGTTCTTGATCGGAGGCTAGAAGCTAAGCTCCCATCTCTGGTTTGGATACATAAGCCTTCAGACGGTTGGTGTGAAAGACCCTAGGGGCCACCTTCGGCTTGCCCAAGTCCACCAAATAGTTGGCCTCTCCATTTTTGACTACAACCTTGAAGGGATCTGTCCATTTGTCCTGCAAAACACTTTGTATTGTTGTGACCATAACAAGAACTAGCTATTCTGGAGTAAAACTCCACCATGTTAGTGTTCTGGTCCTGCCAATGCTTGACCAGGGCTTGACCAGCTTTCAGGTTTTCTGAAGCTTCAGTCATCATCTGTGCCACCCTCTGACTGATGCCAAGCACATAGTCAGTAACCCTGACTGGCTTTAAGGGAGGATCACTCTCCAGCCCTTCTTTAATGAAGACCAGGAGGCTTCTGACTGGATGACAGTGGAGGAGCTCAAAGGGGCTAAAGCCCACTCCAACTTGAGACACGTCTCTGTAAGCAAATAGAAGGCATGGCAGTAGAAGGTCCCACTTTCTTCTAAGGGGTTCCTCTAAAACACCTATCATGCTCTTCATGGTTCTATTAAACCTCATCACCAACCCATTGGTTTGGGGATGGAAGGATGTTGAGAACTTGTAGGTGAGCCTGCAGATTTTCCACATGGCTTGCATGTAGTGGGGCATACGATGTGATCCCCTGTTGAATATTACCTCCTTAGGAAAAACCTACTCTAGTAAAGATACCAAGTAGGGCCTTAGCCACTGCCTGAGCAGTAACAGTTCTCATAGGTATGGGCTCATGGTATCTAGTTGCATGGTCTACTACAACTAGTAGAAGCAAGTTGCCTGAGGAAGATGGAGGGTCAAGGGGACCAACAATGTAAACCCATACCGTCTCAAAAGGAACTCCCACCACTGGGAGTGGCACTAAAGGTACCACATTCTTGGAACTATTTTTGCCAGACAATTGGCAAGTGTTGCAGCTCCTACAATGCTTGTCTATATCTGCACCCATCTTGAGCCAGTAAAGGTACAAGGAGATTCTCCCACCGGTCCTCTAGGTGCTCAAGTAACCAGCCAGAGAGATCTCATGGGCCCATTGTAGAAACTGTGGTCTTATCTGTTGGGGTACCAACATTCTCCATAGGTCCCCTGGAGTAGTCTCTGTGGGCTCACTGTAGAGGAGCCCATCCTACCAGTAGAGTCTATGCTTCCCTGGCTCTTGCCCTTCCAGCTGGGGAGCTGCCTGCTGACATAGACCTTTGCGGCAGGGACACTCTGTTTGTCCTCCTCTGAGGTCTGTCCTAGAGGGTCCACCTTCTGCAAGTAATGTTCACAGTTCAGTAGGGTCTCTAGGATCCATATCCTCTAAGCATGGAAGAATTACCTCAGCCTCTGCTTCACCAGTATGGGGTTCTTATTCTTCCACCTCATCCTTAGCTGTAGGTGTGGTCACAGCGGTGACCTGGAGTTTTCCTCTAGGAGAAACTCTTCTTGGTAAGGAAGGTTTGGGCTTGATGCCTTTCTTCTTCCCTGAGACTCGGGATTTCTCTTTGGTCTTTTTCTTCTGTGTGAGAGAAGTGGCTGACAGAACTGATGGTCGATTTGAGATACTGGATTCCTCCTTGATTTCAAAGAGAAAGCCTCTTAAGGTTGATTCCCTGGCCAATCTAGTAAGTACCATTTTCTTCTTATTCGGAGGCCTTGGGGAGCAGAAAACTACACCCAGAGTGGTTAGATAATTACCCAGAAGTACCCTACCAGGCGCTTTAGACTGGACACTAACAGGAATTCTGACTATCATGGTATTACACTTTATGAGAGCTGGCGTTATGGGACACATTTGGAAAGGGCTTCCTGCAAGCTTGGTGGTCCCCTTGGTTGCCTTAGCGACATCCTCATGGTTGAAAAAACTTTCATCCACCACAGTTATGCTGGCCCCAGTGTCCCTAATGGCAGCGGTCTCTTGGCCACTTACACTGTCCTTGTAAAATTTTTTTGTATTATCAGGAATGGTATTGCAAACCTTTACATTCTGTTGTTCCCACAGACCCACGGACGCTAAAGAAACTCTGGCTTGAACACCAATGGGATCTTCAGCCAGAGTGTGAAAGCTAGCACCTGTCATAGGAGCTTTCTCCCCCAAGGCATGAAGGCCAAGGAGACATATGGGATGTCTGAAAGTCTAACCTTACATCTGGTGTCCAGTTTCACATGGTCACCAGACCCACAAGTCACACATTTACCAAAGGCTTTCTGGAATGTGGTTTTCTGGTAACCACCCTCTGGTTTGGTATCAGAGGATTCACTAGCCCTGTAAGGTTTCCCATGGAAGTTACACTTGTTATATTTGGGGTCCTCTTTGGATGATGGAACTATAGGGTTTTCCTTTCCCTCTCTCTTGTGCTTCTTACCCTCCTCTCTCTTATGAGGAGTCCCAGAATTCTTGTGAGTGGCACTGTTTGCTACCCACAAGTCAGCAGCTTGTGCTAACCTCTTGGGGTCAGGTTCTCTGGATTCAGCTAAATCCTGTACCAGCGCTGGAGAACGTGCATCAAAAATACTTTTAAGCATGAAAATATTTCTCATGGCCTCGAAGGAGCTCACCTTATGACCCTTGATTCAACTATCTGGGTTTTTCAGGCACTCACATATTCAGGTAGTCCACAGCACACCATCTTTCTTTTTATGGTCTCTGACCCTTATTAGTTACTGGCTATAAGAGCGTCTTCAACTTTCTCATAGTCCTTTCTGTTCACTGCATTAAACTCTGTCCCAGCATCGCAGCCATTCTGGGGGAGCTTAGACATAACCCATGGAATTCCCACTGATATCTTGCATACCACAGTTAAACTCAAAAGTACTCACCCAATCCAAGTCTTGTTTCATAAGACTCAACACTTCTTTAGGCAAGCAAAGCTTTTTGGAGATATCACACTGAGAAGACACTGAAAAGGAAGTAGAGTCAAAAGACAACGTTCTCTTGTCATATTCATGCTGCATTTCTATTTCTCTGAGTTTCCTCTCTTTGTCTTCAGATTGGATGGTTAGTTTTCTGAATTCTAGCTCAAGTCTCATTTTCTCCGAGGTAGATATTCAGGGCTTATACAGGAGGAAACTGGGGTACAGGTGAACGATTAGCAGCAGGGACGTCATTTCACCAAAAGGCCAGGGGTAGCAGAAGTGATATAACATGACCCCTGACCTCTGATGACATCACATGAAGTGATTTAATTTGACCCCACCCCGAAGTGACACCACGGGAAGTGATGGAACACAACCTTTCACCCCTTGACAAAACAGGAAGTAGCATCACATAGCATTTTTTCTAAGTACACTATGAAAATTATAGTTATGATATCACTGTAATGTGTTATACATTTCACAGAAGAATGGATCACCATATGTATGTTAATATCACTGTGTATAGGCCATAATACCAGATTACTGTGAATGCAAGAAGACATCCAAGGCCAAATGATAATGATGTGTTATATATAGCACTTCAGCTTAAGCGCTTTATATAGAACAAATATCTATACACTATCACCCAACCTGTGTAAGTACTCATTTATCAACCTCAGAAGGATGAAAGGCTGGGTTGGCCATGCCGTGATTCGAACCTGCAACCTGCAGATCACACACACATTGCAGCAGCAAGCGCTCAACCCACTGAGCTATCTTACTGGCTATAGCTATCTTACCGGCTATAGTAAAATGAGCAATTACTTGTCTGAATGTTCTCAACGTCAGAACGCAAATTGCACTCTGTAGCGGCTACCAGGGGAGTTGCTAGGTCTGGAAAAGACCCGGGGCTAAACTGATGTTGGAACTGTTGGGACTGGGGGCTAGCTAGCCTTTTGGCTGTAGCTCCTGAGATTCTATCTGGGGCTACAACCAAAAGATCAGGGGGTATAGCCCCCTTGGCCCACCCTAGCAACGCCCCTGGCGGCTACCATTAAACTGGTCAATGAGATTTAACAGCAGGCCAGTTCATCTGCAGGTCTGGTGCAAAGTTGGCCACGTCAATGCTGCGTGAATCTAATTTTCAGGCTTCAGAGGTTGGCAAAATACATACCATTGGGAGGGTTCATAACTGGGTACTAGAGAATTTAGCGTAGTGCTGGGAGAGCAGCGCACTCACACAGTATGCCGTACACTGGGCACTCGCTACTTCATACATGCAAACAAACATCCTGAACAGCATGCCATGGAGATAGACATATTTAAACAAAGCATTAATTGTGCCACAATGAAATCAAGGCCCACTTCATGTGCTATAGTCAAACATTTCTTCACCGTACACAAGCTTTTAGGCACAAGGATTTTGTCATGTGACTGAGGACACCGAGATGGAATGTCGTGTGATGATCGTAACAGACACAACAGCAGAAAAAAACATGCTATAACTGCAACTTGCAAAAAGCAAAATAAATAGTCCAAAATGGATGCTTATTCTACTCTAAATGCTTTGTGAATTTGTGGTGTTTAAGGACAGACTAAATCAGTGACTCACGACCTGAGGTATGCCTGAAATTAACCTTTAATGAGTCTAGCAATTATTTTATAGAATTCCAGAAAGGCAAATTATGTTTTATTCCTATTATTTCTTATTTAGGGTCACTGCTTAAAGTGTTACATTTGTGGACTACCATCTTTTTTTAAGAGGCCTGAACAAGAAAGCCAGCCACTCCAGTAACAAAGTGCCACATGGTGCTGGCTGCAGCCCAGGAGCTTCAATTTGTAAAAAGTAAACATATCTTTATAATTTTCTTTTATTATTTTAGGGATAGCAAGGGAGACCCCTGGCGACCCCAAATGACATTCCTGATTGGCAGAAGGGTTTTCAGCCACCATTGGTTCCCCCTCATCTTTTTTATCCCTAAGCCAAATCAGGGCTTAACTCTTAACTTTCAACCTCATCAATGTCATCCAGATCAATGTTAGGAGTAGGGGTTACAGGTCTACTCCTAGGGTTTTGGTGATTCAGTAAAGTGTGAATCAGGTCATTCTTTCTACCCTTACAACGGAGGTTTCTCTTTTTGCACAACTATCTACTGTGAGCGCTGAAAGAGCCTCTTCCTTAAAATTATCCATTTTAACATTTGTTAGTGACTTTGTCTCAGTACAGTTAGCCTTGTGGCTTGATTCTCTGGACACACGTATTTCCAATAGTCAGTGTAATCGAATTTACACAAATCCCACCACCTGCCACCAGTTTCAGGTAAGTTTTTCTACAGTCCAATTGGTATTGGACTCCACAAGACTTATCCCTTGGTTTTTAGCTCCCAAACTTCTAATTAGGCCTTCACTACCCAAGGTTGGTTAGAGTGGCAGAGCAAACAAAGAAAGAGGGGGGGGATTTGCCCCATGAGCAGAAAAGGAGGGGACAAAAGACCAAAATAACACCGTAGATCCCTTACTGCTATGTATCAAAATCAACATGATTAAATTGTTCAAAAAAGTACCAAACTCTGGTATCATGCATTTTTATGAAATTCTCTGAAAACAAAAAGGGCAAATTTCTAGAAAGTTATTTGAGTGGCAGAGCAGCCATGCTTATTTAAGGAGGAGTTGTAAATCAGTACAAAGAAATCAGAGCATACATAGACCCAAAGAAACACTTAACCATTCGGCATACCAGTCTGGGGTGTACTGTCGAGAGTGAAATCTGACCAACCTCACACATTCGCCCTGTTTTATCAGATTTGGGAAGGTGTGTTTGTGTGTTCGGGGTTGGCTCCTGCCCCACAACAGTTGGTGGGCTGATGGTTTGTCCTGAGGTCGGCATAGCAGTCAGGGGTGTACTGGCGATAGTGATATCTGACCAACCTCACCCATTCGCCCTGCACAGGGCAGGGTCTGGCCATGTGCTATAACATTTGTCTACGTATGTTTGTATGTTCAGGAATGGCTCCAGCCCCATAACAGTTGGTGGGGTGAGGGTTTGGCCCAAGGTCGGCATACTAGTCTGTTGTGTACTGATGATAATGAAATCTGACCAAACTCACCCATTTGCCCTGCACAGGGCAGGGTCCAGACCTGTGTTATCAGTATAGGCGAATTCGGGAGATTGACGATTTTACGACTTATTAAAAAATAGGAAGTTACTACACAAGGTCGCCATACCAGTCGGGGGTGTACTCGGGAAGGTAACATTTGAGAAACCCCACCCATGCGCCCTGCACAGGGGTGGAGCAGGGTCTGCCCCTGTGCTATCAGTATAGGCGTTTTCGGGAGATTGACAATTTAGCAGTTTTTCAAATATAGGAAGTTAGGACACAATGGGCCTCATTACGACCCTGGCGGTAAGGGGTTTACGCCAGCGTTAGCTGCGCCGACCCCTTACCGCCAATTACGAGGTCCCTTTGCGCCATGGTGCTTTTAACACCTGCTTTTAGCAGGTGTTAAAATCCATGGCGCTAAGGGACCATGGAGTTAATTACGCCACCGTAATTTACGGTGGCGTAATTAACGCCTTCCCCACTCCCATTATGCCCTATGGGGCAAAAATGGGAATGGGGAAGGGTAAATGGGGATTGGGGACTTACCGCCCCGCCAACCTCGGAATGGGGCGGTAAGTCCGCCAACCACCATGGCGTAAACGTAGTTTACGCCATGGTGGTAAAGTCACGGCCCAGGCGGTAACTTACCGCCTGGGTCGTAATGAGGCCCAATATAACATACACCAGGCTATAGCAGACCCCCACGTGCATGTCAGCTATAGACCCGGGCAATGCCAGTGGGTATGGCTAATTTAGGATTTTAAGGAGGAATCCAGCAGGTGAGTAAATTGTTATATACTTTTCTTATCCACACACGGAGTGACTTCAGTTCAGGTCAGTAAACATACTTATCTTTTATTAACTCTGCATTATTCAAGTGTAAGTAAGTTCAAGAATATAAAGAGCAAGAAACACGGGTAAACAATTCTAACAGCAACTCTTATATGGTTTAGGCAGTCTTTTCCATAACAAGAAGTTCTTCAGTTCAGGTTTTGGAGGGTAAACAAGCAGTGCCCAAGCCAAGAGGTTCAGATGATTTACTGTTAGGGAAATAGCACTGCCCAAGTCAATAGGAATGCAACAGTTCTGATGCAAATCTTCTTAGCACAAGTAAGTAACAAGTCAGTTGGTCTTGGTAAATGTTCACAGGCTTAGGAGAAGCCTTCCTGGAGGGTCACATGTCGTGCTTGGTGACTAAAAATGGGTGAACACCCAAACTGTCAAAACAGTGCTCCCAAAAGCAAAGGAGTGACACAAACATCTTCAGGTAATTTTCCCTTAAGCCTCCACATTACCTTGAGTTCAAAGAAGCTGATGCAGCTGCACACCTTTTGGATGCATAGCTGCAAACATGGTCTCCTAGTTCTTAGTCGTGGTGATGAAAGGGGATATGTTGGATGGGTTTCTGTAGCAGTAGTCAAGAGAGGGACTTGCACGCAAAGAATTATTCATACTCCTGCATCGGTCTGTGGTTTTGGCTCCTTTTCCTCAGCAGAAGTAGCTAATGATCACTACCAGTTGGAATCTTCTTTGTTTCTCGGTCCTGCACTTAGGTGAGGGGACTCTAAGGAGATGGTTTGAGCTTCTGGAGGTCCACATGGATGCCACCAAAAATCCAGCGAGATTCGTCAATTGCAAGGTAATGCACTTCAAGGTGGTTGAGGTATCCTGGGTATTGGGATTCTGCAGCCCAGGAAAGTTGCAGGACATCGGGGGATGGCTCAAATTGGACAGTGCCTTGATGCTGGTTGTGCTCACTAGCCCAGAGGAGGAATTCGTCATTGTTGGAGCTTCCCTGTTGATTCAAAAACAGGGTCTGGACAGCAGAGGTACTTCAGCAGTGCTTCTGCTGTTACTGGAGGTGCTTCATGCATCTCTGGTTGTCTTCTTCTTCAGAGCTTCATTTACAGTGGTTGACTCTACCTTCTGTCCCAAAATCCTTGCCTTTTATGCAGGATGCCATTCAGTCCTATTGACCTGCCAAACACCTGAGGGTGGCTGTTCTTCCAGGACAGCTATCTGTCCAGTACACACTGGTTCCAGCCAAGCATACCCTAAAACAAAGGCCAGAGACATTTCGGGCTCCTCCCTCACTTCCTGTCTCAGCAGACACACTGAAGCCTTGGCAGGCTTCACAAAGGGATCTTTCCAAAGGCAAACATCAAACGGGACCCACCCCCACCTGGAATGGTAGAAGAATGGGCCAAGAAGGAACACACAAATGAAACATGGTGATAAATGAAGACTTGGGTCATTTTGGGAAAATGGTTGTCCATGGGTGCTGTACTGCAGCTGTGGAAACAGCCTGAGAGTAACTAACACAAAAATGGTAAAAAGCTATCCACTGCCACCAGCCTTTAGGTGTGTCTGTTACTGTAACTATTAAAGTTACAGCAACAGTGGGAAAGGAGTTACAATGTAGCCCCTCAGCACTCCACATAAGGTGGTTGGTGCTGATCCCGCAAAAAGAAAGGTAAGTAAGATAAAAGTATCCTACTATGCTTGAGAACAGTAGTTCTAAGGGAAAAGTAATAAAGAATAGGAGTGGACGCCCAAGGGACTCACCAGAAACACTGCACATAGGGTGCTGTGTGCTGCAACAATGTATTACAGATGTCTGTGCTGAAAAACCTGGAGGAAAGGATGACTCTATTGAAAGCAAAAAGAATACAGTAGCAGAAAAATAGGGTTCCCATCTCAGAGCAAAAAGGATGGGTGAGTTGGAAAAAGGCCCACTCACTCAGGAGAGTAAAGCAAAAAATTCCCAGAAGCCCAGCAAAAGTGCAGGAGATCTCTCAGGTTGAGGGGAATTGGCACAAGAAATGAAAATTCTCCCTAACAGTCCCTATTTGTTCATTTTTTGTTTAACAGTTTTATGGCAATACATGAAAAATATATATCCAACGCTGATGGAAATACAACACTAGAAAACATTTGCTAGATGTCACCTGGTATTCCTGGCAGGCAGAACAGTAATATAATTGTCCGGTGTAATTGCAGCCCCAAGACAAAATTGAACTGCCCATTGCCACATTGGGCCTAAAAGAGCAGACATACTTTCTTGTTTTTTGAAAGCACACTGTGGACTGGCAGAGAAAAAAAGGCCAGCAGTCCATTTTCAAACTGCAAAACATGAACACACTGTTTCAATTGATAAAACAGAGCTGCAAGGTGAAATGTGTGCATTCTGGAGAATGGAAATAAACATGTTCAAAGGATAATCCCTTAGCAGAGCCATTTCAATAGAGGATATGATATAAAGATGAACATTGATGCCATTAGCTCCTGATCTATTAGGTTGGAAGCATTTCTTCCATTTCGTTTCCTCGCTGACCCGGTCGCCACGTGACTCGGTGTACAAATGTGCACTAGCAAGAGACCGCACAGCGGAATGTGCGCAGGGGGCGTGCCAAATACAAGCCTATCTGTGCCGGTCAGGCATTGGACCATGGGCAGTAAACACCATTTCTGGTTGCCCCAGTCTTGTGTCTCCCTGCTCTCTTCTTCTTCAATAAGCCCCTCCTGCCTCTAAGCTTCCTACCCTTCATACTGTTGTTAAACAGACCCATCCTCCAGCGATGGCAGACCCTGATTGATTTTTGCTTAATACACATTCTTTGGTTGCCTGTGCTTCCCACTGCTAGGACGTGTTGCAAGACTACACCCCAGAACGTTGCTTCCCCACTGAAACCGGGCCCCAGGATTCCTCTGCCCCTGCTGTTGTTCATGCTATCCCTGATGGCTATGATATGTTGCGCTGTGGCAAGATTTCCAAACATCCTGGGGGCGGCCTGGCTCTCATTTTCCTTTCTAAATGCTTCTGTACACTGTACCCCTGTGTTCATAGTATCCAGATGGTGGCTATGCTCATCCAGATCTCCATCTCAGCCTCCCATACTCTCCATTCTTTGCTGGGCTTTGCTTGTATATGGCCCCCCCTGGTCATGACCAGTCCTTCCGCACAGCCTTTTTAGAATTCGCTGCTGAGCTTTCACTTCGTTTTTTTCTGATATATTACTATTAAGTGATTAGTAACTTACACTCCTTGAAGCTATCTGTCACTGTAAAAGACAGTTTCTTGTCTGCTATGAATGATATTCTTTTTAAACAGCTAGTTACTGGGCACACTCACAATTTGGGTGCCACGCTTGATCTGTTTTTTTCCCCATCTTCTTTGGCTAAAGGGTTTCCTTGCTTGCAGGTCACTTGGACTAATCACATGATCTTACTGTTTGCCTGTCTCTTTTCTCGCTCACCTCCTCCCTCCATTTTACCCCACTGTTCCCTAAACTGAGATGGCTTGCCATTGATACCGGTACTATTCTGGATCAGGTTAAGACTTTGTGCTCCTCCCTTGATTCGATTGACATGTCCTCTATTTCCCAGGCATTCACTACTGTAGCCAATTATCTGGCTCCTCTTCTTCAATCTAAACTTCGGGCCCGCCTTTCTGAACCTTGGTTTTCCACTCATCTTGTCTTGCTGAACTTCGTCTTTGCATCGTCAGGCAGAAAGACGTTGGCATATCAACTATTGCTCTTCGGCTAAAGCGTTTATTTAGCAAGCTTCACGGGTGTACCATAGTGCCATCTTTGAAGCCAAGTGTAACTATTTTACGGGCTAAATTGAGTCCGCACTCCATAATTCTAACAAGCTCTTTAAAACTGTACAGTCTCTCTCCAATAGGGTTCTCTTTCTACCTCTGTGGCACCGTCACAGGAGCTGTGCCATACCTTATCAGCTTTTTTCATAACCAAAATTGATCATATCTGCCAATCAAACACCAACTCATTGCCCACTCTTGACCAAATTTGTAATCTTCCCACCACTCTGTTGGCAACCTGTTTTTGGTCCTCTTTCCCTTATTTTGGACCTAAAGATAATATTCAGACAATTACCAAACTTAAGTCAGTCTCCCCTCTCAATCCCATTCCGCTCTCTATTGCGAAAACATGCATTGTTGAATTTATCCCTCTGTTGACTGAGTCAGTGAACCATTCACTGGTCCCTGGCTTCATTCCAACCGTCCTGAGGCACACTCTAGTTCTCCCTCTCCTGTAAAAAACACTCCCTGCATCCTCTTCTTCCAGCTAACTATCGCCCCATTTCTCTGCATCCCTTTTTGATCAAAACCCTTGAGTGCCTAGTTACCCCTCTGCTTTCATCCTTCTTGGAAGAATCTTTTTTCTTTCCAGACCGGGTTTTGACATGGGTTGGATACAGAGCCTGTCCTGGTTTTGGTCATGGACAACCTAGCTATGCTTACTGATCAAGTGGGTGTTAGTGTTCTGATTCTGCTTGACTTATCAGCGGCATTTGATACCATTGAGCATAACATCGTGATCGAAAGGTTGATATCTGCAGGCATTTCTGATCCTGTGTTGACCTGGTTCCACTCTTTTCTTGCCGACCATCTTCCGACCATTCTCAGTTTCTGTCTCCTTTCTGGTCTACTTCTGTCTCTGTTACCTGTGTGGTTTTTCAAGACTCTGCTTTGTCGCAAATTTTCTTTAATATCTATATGCAGCTGCTAGCACAACACATCCAATCCTTTGATCGTTGCTGCTACCTATATCAGATGATATCCAGATTTTGGTTCCCTCAACTTTGCCTTCTCTGAGGCTTCAGCCAATACCAGTTACTGCCTAACTGTGGTTGGTGATTGGATGAGCTGTAATTGGCTTAAAATGAATGGTTACAAGACCGAGGTGGGAGATCCCTTGAGGTCTAGCCTCCTGAGCTCTGGCCCATCCCCTCGGTCCGCTCCCTAAACCTGTCATGGTCATCAGGGACCTAAGAGTTAAGATGGACGCCTCCTTCACTATGGATGCCCAAGTTAGCTCAGTCTGTCAAGGAGGCTACTTTACGCTCAAAATCTTACAAATCGTCCTCCCAATCCTGCTCCCTGACATATGGCCCCCTGTGGCCTCTGTTTTTGGTTCCCTTGACTACTGCAACTCTCTCTTTCTGTCCCAGACTTCTAATATACTCCACTGGCTTCAGATGCTTCTGAATACTGTAGCCAGAGTATTTGCTGGAGTCTCTATGCGGACCCATAGAACCCCCATTCTGCGCCACCTTCGTTGGCTCCCTGTTAACCACCAAATTATCTCTCTGCATTGTGCACTGAGCCTTTTACGACCTTGGTGCTGAGTTTTTGCAGAAAAGGTTCTGTTACTACATACCATCTAGAGCCTTGAGCTCTGCTTCTGACTTTTTGATCCAGGTCCCTAGGTTTCATCAGGCCAGGATTGGCGACTGTGTTTTTTCAGTGCCCACTGTGGTTTTATGGAACAAGCTCCAGCGCTCACTCTGCGCTATCAATAATCATTTAATGTTTTGGTGCCGAATTAAGACTCTTCTGTTCTAAGCTTCTTTTACTCTGTTTGTCCTTTTTCCTCTTTTTCTTCCTCGTGTTTGTGTCTTCCTCCCATTAGCACCATGATGCCTCCAGGTGATAGCGCTCTCTACAAGCAGTGTTGACATAACATAACATAACATGGTGCAGGAGAAATCTGCATATGATTTGAGTTCAAGTATTAAAGCAGGCTTCATGTGTAAAAGGAATTGCAACATTCAAAACCACCAGTTTTCTGTGCACGAAGAAACACTGGGTTTAGCCCATAAGATTTTTTTCTCAGAAGATTTGCAGGCCCAGAACTACTCGCCTTTCCCCATCAGAGGCAGGGCTAAAGCTCTGTGAAAACAGAAGATCCAGATATTGGAACTAAAACCATAACAATTCATGGATTAAAATTAAATTCCTGGTGAAGTTCAGGACCTGACTGACAAGTGACCTGTTACAGAGACTGTCACATGAGTGAGGTGATAGGGTTAGACACATCTGGCCAGGAAGGTAAGATCACTTCTGCAGGCCTTTGATTTAAGAAATGTTAAGTGCTTTTATGTCAGGTTTGGGTCAACAAAGGCCAGGCCTACCTAAGATCTTGGGAACAAATACATGCCAGTTAATTTAAGGGAAAAACATGCATGGCCTTATTTTACATAGGTTCTTTTGGAAAATCATGATTATCTTGGGAACTATAATGCACACAATAATGACTCCAATACCTATATGTTGAGGTAACTTTGATAGAAATTCAACCGCGGGCACTGAAGTTATACGCTGAAATGGAATGATGGCTTCACATAAAATGTTATGAAGCAGAGATTCGGGGAGATATTAGCTTATGAGATATTGGTATAGGAAATGTCATGTTGATAACTTTTATAATTTTTGAATAAATCACAAAAATCTGTAATTCGAACCTGCAACCTTGTGCCAAAATGAGACACATATCATTAGGTTCGGCATGGCTGATCGTTTCAGACATACATATATTATGATGCTTATCTATTAATTTAAAAACAGTGCCACCATGTAGTTTTTAAGCTCCTAAATGAAGTGGTAAAAATGTGCCATTTTAAAGGGGTGGAGTTATTATTCAATGGGATAATGCCTAGGAACTAAAGTAACCAATGATTACAATGAGGGTGGGCAATATATGCCCAACCAGAATTGTTAGCGACTCAGCTGGTACATCCTAATTTAGATAATTTGGGGAGTGAATAAAGATATATAAGGAGACACACAATTGAAAGTGAAAACCTGTGTGATATCATCTGAGTGGGAACTGCTGGGAAAAATTGCTGGAGAATCAAGAGTGCTGGGAGGTGGAAGAAAACCAGGGAAAGACAGTAGCTGGTACCCATACTTAGAGAGGCAAATAAAGGGATGGATCCTGGAGGTATCCATGACTGAACCTGGAGAGGCCATTTAACCAAGTCCATATGCAGCCCATGAGATGATTCAGGAGCCCTGGTGTACTTTCCTGAGCACAAAACATGGAGATATTCTGTGTAAGTAAACCTGTCCAACCAAACCAAGTCTTGTGGGGATCTATTTGATTTAATATTTTCCCATTATTGATTGGGTGGGCAGACCAAGTAATCCTTAGCATTCTTACTAAATAATAAATGAGTGAACTCCCCTATAGCCAACTGACATGGGGTAATTTTGTTGAAATTCAAAATCAACATTGCTTCCAGTGTGGATAAAAATATAGTCTGTTAAAGGAACTGGGTAATCTATTTGTCATTGCCAATCTCAAAATGTCCTAAAGGGGTGTACTTATCAAAACGAAATTGTTCACCATTCCTCAGACCCTGCCTTAAGGCAGAGGGGTGCTGCATGTAAACTGAAAATCTGGGCTTTGTGCTGGGCCAGAAAATTATCTTTCCAAATGAAATAAAGTGAAGTCCCTGATTGAAAAGCATACCCTCCACTGAGAGTTGGAAAGCGACTACTGGTAGGAAAGATTCTTCATTTTATAGGGATGAAGGAAGAAGGGGTGCATTTACATAGAAAAGTGTTTGTTTTTAAGAGTATTTTGTGCTCCAACACTGTAAAGCATTGCTAAGCATGCAGGGAGATAAAAATACAGATCGCTGCGTGTGTGAAATAGTTTTTGCAAATAGAAAAGCATTGCATGTTATTTAAATTAAACTTCATTTAAAGTATAGTGCCAAGTGCCATGTGTTATTAAATGTTAACCTTATGCAAAGTATATTGTGAAGTTAAATTGTTTTTGTCATTTCCAGGGTGCAGCGCTATTAATTGTACATATTAATTAATAAATATATATTATTTCTACACACAGGCCTGATTCTTGGCTAATCTATTGCACAGGGGTGAGGCCTGATTGTGGTATAATATGGTTCATAGACAGGTTGGAGTCAATTCAATAACAGGTATGTTGGTGTGGTGCTCTTGATTGGTGAGGGGAAGAATTCTCTGCATTTATTGTTGGAGGGTACATATCTCCTACACAATGCATGACAATGGGTGGAAAGACACATTGCTGGCAGGGACATCTATTCACCAAAATTCATGGTGTAGCGGGGACATCACAGTCCTGATGACATCACAGAAATTGAGGTCACATGACCTTTGACCCAGATGGCATCAGTGCCTCTTTAACCCTGGTGACATCACCGGAAGTGGCTTGGAGGTGTAAAGAAAAAGCACATAAACGCAAACATTGTAAATTTCCATATACGTACTGAAGCAGATAAAAATATTTTAGATACCAAACTCATTTTAACAAGGATGCTACTTTCATATACCATGGATGGGATCATTATATGACAGGGTTAGACCCAGTAGTACAACATAGGCCGAGGCAATATTTGTTCCACCATCGGGTTTGCCATTTGAAGATTTTAATATATCTTCAGGCAGTAACTATGACACAGCATTGAGAAATGTTGCTGAGTGCTGTATCCTGATTCTTGCTGAAATGGACTCAGACAAACTTACATTGATGGAAAGCCCGGTGATGATTTATTATTTTATTTATTTATTTAGTTGGCCTTTGTAAGGCACTTATACATCAAGAAAATTGTGTTTGAAAGCGCCCACAGGGCAAGGGAAGGGAACAAGGGAAACAACGAGACAATGGACAATGCAAAATACAGAAAGCCATCCTACTAGGACTTGTGAACATTTGTATTGTGCAAGTGGAAGGAGAGAGAAGGGACAGGGAAAGGGGGTAAGTGCTAGAGGGTCCACAGAGGGGAGAAGTGCCAGGGGGATAGTTGCTAGGCAACAGGTAAGTGCAAGAGTCAGTTGCGAAGGCAACAAGTAAGTGCCAAGTAGTGACCACAAGATGGAGGAGAGATCACCAGCCCAGCAATAAGTGCCTACCTGTGGTGCAACAGGCCAAGTGGTGGCCAAAGGCAAGTGCAGGGGGAGGGCAGATGCTGCGACCGATCGGACAGAGGGACAGGATCCAGAAGGACACAGAAGTGCCTAGACCACCAATCAACAGCTACTGTGTGGTGAAACACGGCAGGGAGAGAGGGAAGGAGGAGCAAAACAGGAAAGTAAGGTGTTTGTGGAACTTAAGGAGATCCGGTTCAGATGCAGAGAAAGGGGGAGACTGTGCAAGAGGGGGGAGCCAGATGAGGAGAGAGAACGGCTGCCCGCTCTCTGCTTAGAGAAACACTTGACAAGCAGAGAGTTGGAGTCAGAGGATCTGAGGGATCTGGAAGGAGAGTACTTGGTGAGAGCAAGTTGCAGATAACGTGGTCCCTGACCCAAGACAGCCTTATGGATGATGCAGAAGGATTTAAATTTGATCCTTGCAGCAACTGGGAGCCATTGGAGAGATTTTAGGGCTGGAGAGATACAGTCCCTGGGTTTAAGGCCAAGGATAGGTCTCGTATTACGATGTACAACAAAATGAAAATTGTAAAATGGGGAAAGATATACAGAGAATGTGATTGTATTAACTACAAAGGGAGCTTGCCGCACACCTGCAGAAATATAATGATATGCAGTCCTTTGTGATGAGATTCCCAGGGCCGAAATATCCTTACATTTAAATGTGCATTCACCTTAACTTGCTAGTCTCCCAGCAAAGGTGGTGTCCCGTGAGAGGGATCACTTGGCAAGAAAGAAATTGTCATCTCTGTAAAAATCCAGGGGAGACAGAAATGCTAAAATATTGGCTGATTGGCTTTCGTGCAACAGAAGGGCCAAGTAAAATGTGGTTGGGAAAGCTCATAAGGAGATTATAGGATTTGAACAGTGAAGTCTTGTGGGCTAGGCTCTTGTATGGCTGCTCTATCTCAATGACCATTACTTTAGTGAATATTTTAATAGAGATACACAAAAGTTGTGGGCCATTGGTAAATAACTAAGAGTTTTGAAGTATATGATAAAAGATATGTTAAAGTATTAGTTTTAAATCAACTGTAAATACAAACAAATTGGCTCAGGTACTGCCATAGATATGCTACTTCAGCATTGTATGGGCAGTTACTTCCATATTGTGCCAGTTATCGCTGCATGTCATGTAATGTCATCATATGAAAATTAATTCCCCTACATTGCCAGTAGCTGTGATAATACAGTTTCCAAAAATCCATTAGTTGCAAGTCATTTTCAGTGCACAGGAGCATTATTGCTTTAATTAATGATAAGTTAATTGTATAGCGCTTTCGCCAAAGTGCTGTTCATAGCAGATATTTACATACAATTATCATCCCAATCGAAGTTGATACTCATTTATCAACCTTGGGGGAATGAAAAGCTGAGTTGGCCTTGCCAAGATTTGAACATGCGACCTGCAGAACACACAGATTGCAACAGTGAGTGCTCAACCCACTGACCTATCTTACCGCTTTGCTATTCAAAATGCTATGCCACCATAAGAAAACATGTAAAAACTGGCCGAACAATGTTTGTTTATTTGTTTGTTTTATTCACTTATAATGTGCGCCAAACCCGAAGGTAGCTGAGCGCAACAGTACAGGATATGCGAGGCTTAGGTACAGGTTACAAAATACATGCAAATGTAGTCCAGGCATGTAATAACACTTATCATATTTGCTGTAGCTTTGATGATGCACAGTAAAAAATGCCATGCCTCAGTAAGACATACCTTGAGTGGAAGAACAAAAATGACAATCTAACCACATAATAACACTTATCATGCTTACTTTATCATAGATACCCAGAAAATATAAAATGCCACAGTAAGGACTGGCTGCACCCACATGCCAATCTAGCCAGGTAATTACACTGATCATGACTGCTTTATCAGAGGTGCCCAATACAAAATGTGAAGTCATAGTAAGAATTGGCTAGTCTATCTGGACCAAAATGTTAGTCTAGACACGTAATAAAACGTATGATGTTTACTTCATTACAGAAGCCCAGAAAAATATGCCATGACGCAGTATGAAATGGCTAGAGTGGCTGCATCCAAATGTCAGTTTAGAGAGAAAATAACACTTATCATGCTTACTTCATTATAGATGCCCTTTAAAAATGTCATGCCACATTAAGAAAATTGCTCACAAGAGGCCATAGACTGGATCTCCTCTTTTCTTTTGGACCGTAGCTCCATAATACACTGGGGGGAGAAATTCTCCAATCCCATAAGTATAAACTATGGTGTGCCCCAGGGAGCCAGTTTTTCTCCCCTCCTTTTTAACCTTTACCTTCGCTGCTCTGCACCCTTCTCAATAACTTAGGTGTGCTATTCACCAACTTTGCTGATGACACTCAGTTTATCATAGAGTTGAGTGGATGCCACAGCACAGACAGCTCCAAAGTAGCCACCATCTACAGCATAATTGAGGCATGGATGAAATCTAACTGGCTCTGCTTAAACAGCAGTAAGACAGAGCTTATGATCTTTGGCTCCTCCCAGGAAAGAGCAAACCTGAACTCAGACTATGCCCAATTTAACATAAAAAACTCTAGCATCTCTACTTCGGACAAAGTGAAAACCCTAGGAATTTATTTGGAATCGTCCCTTGGAACAAATGCCCATGTTGCATATCTAAAAAAGAACTGCTGATGCTATCATAGACTACTCAGGCACATAAGACCCTTCTTAAATGAAGAAAATAGCACAACCATCGCTAGAGCCGTTATCCTCTCAAGACTGGACTATGGTAATGCTCTGCTATTGGGAACAAGCAAGGGTTGCATCGACCAGTGCAAAGTCATTCAGAATGACGCGGTGAGAGCTGTAAAAAAGAAACCCCGGCATAATCACATCACAGAAGACCGCAAAGCCTTACACTGGCTTCAGCGGTTTCAATCGTCCACCACTGCCTTTATGGCTCTGCCCTACCTACCTAAAGGAACAAATATCCTTGTATTAACCCGGACGATCACTGAGATCCAAAAACCAAGGTCTAGTTAAGATCACCCGGACAAAGAAAGTGAATGGAATGGGATGGAATGGGACGCTCCGTTCCAGTTAAAGCATCTCTAAAATGAAATAGCCTGCCAACCACGCTCAGACTAGAAGCCAATTTTCTGATTTTCAAAAAGAAATTGAAAACATTGCTCTTTAAATAAATGTATCTAATATCTTGAGCTAGATCACACATTCCCGTCCTGTCTTACTCGTAGTCCTCTGTCTTTATCTCTGTTCCCTGATGCCTGTGGGCTTTCGGCGCGTAACAAAAATAAATACAAATACAAATACAAGAAATGACTAGACTGGCTGTACCAAAATACGATTCTAGCCACTAATAACACATATCATGCCTGCTTTATTGTTGATGCCCACAGCAGCTCAACGGCCATTGGCCTAATCGGGTATTAGCCCCCTGCCCCCATGTTCTGGGCATTGAACACAAGCACACACATTCACACACTAGGTACCTGCTCATTTACATGTACCCATCCACCATTCACTCACACACTCAGCCACCCATACATCATGCACTCACACATATTACACAATAAATATATTAATATACACACACACCCATTCATGCATGCATGCCCACACATTTACCCCAAAAATATGTTCTTACATTTTCCCGAAGACCGTTGCTGCTTGCAGGCAGGCCTCTATGGCTCCCATACTCCATGGACACAAGAAACCAATTCTGGTTCCTTTGATGTGCAGAGCAGGGGAGACACGGCCTTCCATGTCCTGTAGGGGGTGAAGGGTTCTTTTTAAAGTCAGTCTGACTTCAAAAAGAAATTACTTCCCTTTCGGAAAATCGTAACGGAAATAATGTCTTTCTGAAGTCAGAGTGACTTCAAAAAGAAATGCATGTAAAGAGAGCTCTCGCCTGAGAGCCCTGTTTACTTTCGGTTTCTGTCTGCTTCTGCAACTCTTAACCAGGGGTCGCAGAGCCAGGGGTTGTACAGGAGTTGCCAGGGGTCAGTTGCGACCCCTGGCAACCCGCAATTGATGTCCCTGACTGGTGATGCCTTCGAGACTCCAGATTAGTACCGGCAGGCAGGGGCGAGATTCAAAGCATTACGGAAGAACTCCGAAAAAATGTCAACAGCCCACATCACCAGCTAACCACCCGTCTGCAAAAGTAGGGATCAGCGCCAAAATGATTAGGGTAAGTAGGACCTGGCATGTGTACTTGTGACCTCATTTCACTTAACACTTTGATTCTTATTTGCTGTCTTCAAACAGTGTAATAGGTGTTCCTGTGAATCTCTGCATGGCGGTCCAAAGCAACTGCAGGAGAAGGTAGTACAACTCTACTTCTACACCTCTCAACAGTCTAGCTCCACTGAAAAACGCCAACAAATTAGGAAATCCAGATAAAAGGGTTCAGAGATTCATTCGGGGAGGGGGAAATTGAAGGCATAGACCTCTGAACGCACACTTCAAAGTAAATACAACACGCTAGGGAATAAAGCCAAGAGTAGTTTTGTAAAGATAAATGTTTTATCAAATATAAGTGTCAGCAATGAACTCGGGCAGCACGTTAAGAAAGCAAAACCCATCATCAGTGACATTATCACATACAGTAAAAATCCACAAAGCTGGTTGGTGCGAACATATACATAGGCCTGCTCCATAGGGGATGCCAGGCCCTAATTGGCTGGTTCTCCCTCGTCGATCTGGCTCCACGTGGGTCAGCTGTGTTCATCTCGATCTGGCTCCACGTGGGTCAGCTGTGTTCATTTTCGTGGTCAAGGACAGGGCTTTTGTAAGATACAATATATCTAGTGCAAACTAAACAACTAAAACAACTAATTCATTCATTATGGCGGGTATCTGGACAACACAGGAAAGATGTGCCGCGATGAGGGGAGGATAAAATAAAGTTGTACTGATCCCCACATTCAGGACTTCATTCATACCGCAGTTCCCGCACCCAAGGTCTCCCCCTGGAGTTTGATCTATGATTTATCTTCCCTGGTGCTTCATGATACAAAAAGACATGTGTTGCTATGGTAGAGATATACGGTTCTGCAAGCTTTAGATCTCTGGTGGGCGCCTTAGGGAGGTCAGTATCTGGGGGACGAATACGTATTAGTATGTGGAAAGGTAGGGGGTTGGGCCGATGAAGTGTGGCTGGCTACGGCCTGGATGGGTGGGGATCAGTGGCCCAGTGGCAGTTTAGTGGAGATGGATGGACACCGGGCTGGGGCCTGGTACTGTCTCACGCTCTTCGCAGGGTGCATTCTTGGAAGCGATACTAGATATTTACAACACTGAAAGGACAGGAGGGAAATGGACTTCTGTGGGAACGGGGCTCAAGCGGAGCAGGCTTGGTGTGCTGATGTCGGCCTAGAAGTGAACTCGGGACACGCGCAACGCCGGCCATCAACAAATATAGAGCCTCATTACGCGGTAGGTGGTAAGGGATTACCGGCACCGGTAAGGGCACCGGTGCCGGTAATCCCTTACCACCCTATTCCGAGGTCCCTTAGCGGGTCCCTTCCTTAACGTCTGGTTTTACCAGGTGTTATGGAAGGGACCCGTAAAGGGACTACAGAGCTAATAACGGTACCGCAAATTGCGGTACCGTTATTAGCTCCATCCCTATTCCCATTGAGCCCTATGGGGGCTCGAATGGGAATGGGGAATGGTTCCCGGAATGGGGACTTACCGTGTCCTCCAAGGTTGTAATGACCCGGTAAGTCCCTATTTCGGGAACCCGGACCCGGAATGCGGTAAGGGGGTAGCCATGGCGGTAACAGCGCCATGGCTACCTCCTCCCGCATAATGAGGCCCATAGTCTTGGCCTAATACACAATGGAGTCACAGAGCAAGAGCATGGCTAGTGCTATTCACCTACTTCTATGCGCTACAGGGCTTTTATATGTGCCCTGCGGGTGGGGGCTATTCCGCCATTGTAGGTTATATCCCCTCATATGGGGTCCACCTAACTTGGAAGACCCTATGGGGGTGGGATAAGCTCATTTCCATCCCAACATTCCCCCCTTTTGTTACTTCTACAATAACGAACACCCCCCTCCAATTTCTCCGTTCATTTGCTCATCTTTCTGCCTATTCCCATGCTGTGGAACCTTTTATGGGCATCCAAGCTCTGCAAATGCTTCTCAAGCTTTCCCTCACTACGCATACTGTTCAGGTCTGCAGGTCATGCATATGCATCACCTGTCCCCCGCTACATCTACCCATACCTCTTTGTAATTCTCAGAGTCTGGCAGAAGTGCAATAGTTGTATGATATAATGTGTCTACTTCATCCCCATGACCATGATATATTGCAACCATACGATATTTAGGGTCATCATTTTTCTCTGTTTGTATTTCTACATCCTTCGTATCTTGAGGCACCTTTTTACTATTGTTATTCCCAATTGTCACCATAATCATTGCCCTATTAGGTACGGCTTTGGCACAACAGCGGTGGCCCAACTGGCACACACAACTAAATTACCAAGATGAACACGATGATAGGGATCAGCATCTTTATAGTTGTTCCAAGCCACGATGGTGCCCAGCAGAATGCCATGTTCACCCAGTCATCTTCTTGTATTCCTGCTTCCTTTTTCATTTTTACACCAAGTTCATGCACTGTTGCTATCACATGTGATAGTGTCCCATTTTCAGCGTCTCTACAACGTGCAACATGAACTTCCAATCTTTTTTGCAGACCCCGCCTTCCATGGCCCTGTGGAGGTCGAGGACATACCTGTTGTTTTGCATTGTCATTTGCCGGAGTGCTCTCCTTTCCAACTTGATGACATTGAACCCTTCTTCAGTGTCATTTGCCAACTGGACCAGCTCCCAGCGCACTATTTGGAGCCACTTGGCGTTAGCTCTGGTTTGGATGCTGGGCACAAGGATGCAAAAAAAGTCTCTCCAGAGCTGAAAAGTTTGTATTCATCGGGTACTTGTGCAAGCAGATCAGAGGAATCTTGGGACAGATAGTTGGAGGATCATTTTTTCCTGTAAAGGCGGTTATGGAGCTCTTCCCCTGGGAGGATACGAAAGCTTGGGGGTGACACAGTAGACATTTATTCTGTCGTCTCAGCTGTTGCTTGTCCATCGTCAGGTAACAGTCCCCTCTTTCGGTGTTGCTCTGGTACCACCAACAGGGCTGAATGTAGCATTGCGAGCGAACAATAACCCCTCCATGATGACGAGAGGTGCAAGTATGCCTTTTTGCCACAGACCCAGTAGTAGTCCATCAGCGCTGCAGTTCCTTTTCTGAGATCTGGAATGATCACTGTTCTGTTGCAGTGTTTTTGGACCCCACAGAAAAATCTCCTTCACTATAGAAACAAAGTTCATAATTTTTCTTTCACTGGCTTCTCAATGGCAGTAACCCATATCAGTTTTGTGATGTATTCTGCCCATATTTGTGCGCAGGTCTTCTCTCCGAAGGCTAATGTTTCTTTGGAATGACCACAGAGTCCTTCTGCTTTGCACATGAAAGTAGTTTCTCTCGCCACTTGATTTCTGTAAAGCTTGTTCCTTCTGTGGCCAGGAAGGGTTCCTTAAAGCACTTGGGATCTGTCGAGCCCACCTTGCCTTTGCGACTGTCTGCATCAAGGAGTTTTATCTTGACGCTGCATGCCTGAAAGGTGCCCTTTAACCTACATAGTGCAAGGTGAATGAGACATTGGGCCTCATTATAACTTACGCAGAACGGGTTAACGGGCTCCGCTAATGGAGGTGGACCCGTTAAACCCGTCCCGTGAAATTACAAGGTCCCCTCGCGGGACCCGGTAAGGACGCCTGGCAAAACCAGGTGTCATTACCGGGTCCCGCGAGGGTAAGAGGGAGCTAACAACGGGCCGGTCGTAATCGGCCCGTTGATAGCTCCCTCTCCCATTCCCATTGAGCCCTATGGGGGCTCAGATGGGAATGGGAAAGGTCTGGGCCCGGGTTCCCAGAGCCAGAGGGAGGAATTACCGGGCCCTCCGAACTCGGAATGGCCCGTTAATTGCTTATTCTGGGAACCTGGTAAAGGAGCCCGGTTTGGCGGCATCCATGGAGCTAATAGCTCCATGGCTCCCACCAAACTCGTAATGAGGCCCATTGTGTCTCTTCTAAGGGTACCGCTTGTGGTAGTAAAACTATGGGCGCCACAGATGCGTGCAGTATTAACGAACAAATGTAGCAACTCCCATTAGTCGTTCGTCTTCCCATGGCACTCATGTCAGAGTACCAACTGTTTGAGTGACATGGATGGCGAAGGTCTTCCACTTTATCCAATCCAAAGTCATGATACTCATCATATTTTTACTGACGTGTCTGCCCTTTTTGTCTGTCAGTGTGCAGGGGAAATGTCCTTTCACCTAACAATGTTCTATGTGATCTGCTCCTGTTACATAGTGACCTTTGTACACATGACGCTAATAACTGAAACATCACACTATTACACAATGTGGTTTGGGAGTTGTTACAGGTTGAATTCGTGATATTAGGCATTGTGTGGTTTTCTCCACATACAGATTGTTCGATACTTATTATTGAGACATTATTACTTACATTCATGTGTTCTTTTGAGGTTGGGGGTAGGTGGAACCTATGACTATATTAGGGGCTGGGGCAAGCAACACGTTAAATACTGAGGTAGATAGTAGTACATTGAAAACTATAGAGGGTATAGAAGTTGCATTCGGGGCATCAGGTGACACATTAGTTACATTTGCGCTGAATACAAGAATACCTGGGTCTCTTTTCAATGTATGTTTATGCAAGCTAGTGAGGTTTGTGGGTAAAGTGCCACTCTAGGTCCACTTTTGACTGTCCAACTCCCATTTTCTCCCCCACCCCCTTCTTTTAGATGGGTACCCCATATAAAAGATGTTACCCAATGAATACCCTCTACAAACATTAAGAAAACAAACAATATAATTGAAAATGTCATTCCGCAATATCTTCTTGTAAAACAAATTTTATTCCTACTGCTATCTACATTTGCAATTTAATTCACTGGTGTTCATTCCGTTATCGTTGTACCCAGTCCTTAAAGGGGGGTAAGAAATTGAGGGGGGGCCCTCGTTTGGGGGCGTGACTTTCATTGTGGGCGTGGCCTAAAAGTGCACAAATCATAGTAAGGTGCGCAAACAAATATATAAATGTATGTGAGCATTTATATGTTTGTATGCGTACTACTATGGTGTGTGTACTTTTCAAGCCATATTTTATAAACATAGCAATGTTACATATTTCTATGTTTATAAAAGGTGGTTTGAAAAGTGCACAAACCATAGTAAGTTATGCACACTTGTGTGCTTACCTTACTATGGTTTGTGTACGTTTCAAGCCACCTTTTATAAACATAGATATTTGTAACATGTTTCTATGTTTCTAAAAGATGGCTTGACACGTAAACAATTCAAGGCATGACGGACAAAACAAACCGCAAGGTGGCTTTGTCCGTTGACAAAGCTTTATAAAAGATGCCTTGAATTGTGCACGTTTCAAGCCGTCTTTTATAAACATAGAAATATTTCTACCTTTATAAAAGATGGCTTGAAACGTACACAGTTCAAGGCATCTTTTATAAAGCTTTGCCGACGGAGAAAGGCACCTCGGGCTCTGTGATCTATCTGCTATCACTGAGCCCGAGGTGTCTTTCACCCTCTGCGAACCCGCGGGCTCCATGATTTAATCTGCATATTAGATCACGGAGCCCGCGGGGGTCAGTGACCTGGGGAGGGAAAACAAAGGGACAGTAACTTCCTCTGATGACCCTGATGAGGGGTCATCAGAGGGAGTTACACTAACTGACAGAAGTGCCGCCAGCCTCAGCGTCGCTGTGGCTGGCTGGCATTTCTGTCAGCTTGGCCAACATAATGACGGGCGCATCTCCCGTCGCGGCTGCGGCCGCGGCGGGATAATGCATCCCGCAATGTTGTGTGGGACGGGGGGCCCCGGCTGGGCCCCGGCTCAGCCCCACTTTCTGGAGACTGCCGGGGCCCGGCCCCGGCACGCCCCGGCCCACTTAAAGCACTGGTTGTACCTGCGGAGAGGGAGAGAATGGGGTGGGGAAAGGATTAGGGGAAGAGAACGAGAGAGAGAGAGAGAGCGAGAGAGAGAGCGAGAGAGAGAGAGAGAGAGAGAGAGAGAGAGAGCTCATTACTCATTGTAGCTCATGCTCCAGCAGCAATGCATTTTCTTTCTACTTTGTCACATGCAATAATAAAACATGATATAGAGCTACTTATTAGGGTGTAGTGGTAGTTGTCTTGTCCTCAGTTTGGGTGCTGGGGGGTACATTGCTTTGTGCTTTCCGGACATCTGACCAGTGGATCCAGTACCACAACCTTTTCACTTTTACAGCTAGAGGGGTGCAGTACACTACTTCATACAGCCTGTGGAACCTTGGGGAGTTCCACTTCCGAACGAAGCTTCACACATAGATCCACTATCCAGCAGTAAGGGCTGTATGGGGGTACTTTCTGCTATAGCCCCAGTGGTTGTCTCACTGTCTGTTGTGAATGGGGGTGCAATCTGTTTTGATATATAGCTTATTGCACATGTGAGTTGTGTGAGGTACTCTGAATTCCTCTCCTAGGACCGTGGCTGTTCATTGGTCATCTGAGGCCCTTCTTACTGGTGACAGTGGCGTTTGCATGCATCGTCCAGTTACTATTTCATGGAGGGAAAGGTGGTGGTTCATATTTAGCTGTGTGCATAATTGGAACAGTGCCAGGGGCAGACAGGACACCCAATTATTCTTTACAGTGTTGCATAGTTTGGACAATCTACTCTTGAGGAGGCTGTTTATTTTATCCACCACTCCATTTGCTTGTGGGTGGTAAATCAAACACATCTTGTGTTTTATCCCCAAGAGGGATGTTACTTCTTTGAACAGTTCATTTGTGTTCCATTATCTGACCGTATGACCTCACAAACCTACTTCTCTTACTAAGAACTTCGCTGCACACTTTGCATCTGGGTGGGCACAGGGCCCTGCTTCCACCCATCGAGAGAATGGACACACCACCACAATCATGTATCAGGCCCCATTTCACATTTCTCCCATGTCCACGTTATCAATGTACAAATCACGGTAGGGGTCCGCTGGGTGGAGCAGAGTGTCCCACAACATTCTCAGAGTCATCCCTGTGTTCAATAATTGGCAGGTGGTACACTGGACCACCATTTGGGTCGGGTACTCCTGTAAATTTGGAAAAAAACTATCTTCCTGGTGTCAGGCTGAGATTCCAAAACCTGAGTCCGCGGAAGCTGCTGAACCCCTGGCACTCCCCCTGAGACGCAACACCCAGAACTTAGATTTCTAACAGTTCTGCACGCTACACCACTAAGGGAAAGGGGGAAGTGGATAAAATAAAAAAACACCAGGTTGACTGCTGAGCTAGTCTTCAATTTCGAACCTGGTACTTCTCGTCGGAACCCCTGAGAAGTTAAATATTCTTGCAGAGGATTAATATTTTCAATCTGTGCTGCTTTCTTAAGGTTTCCTGTTGCTGCCCATGGGGAAATGAACGGCTTAATTGTCCAACTATCTCTTCCCAGGAATGCAGTCATTTCTTGAAAGCCTGAGAGCAGTGCTTTAAAGTCTTTCTGTGCCCTCCTTAATTGAGAAGAGTCTCTCATATGTCCAAGAAGGAAAATATTCAATGATCTCCTCTAGTGAAAGAACAAACTCTAATTGCCCTTCTGTCTGGCTTAAAGACTCTGAGAATTTTCAAAAGGAATTAGTGCTTTTCTCACAGTTCAGTCTCTTGTTTCCTTGATGAAGACCCACTAGCATCTCCCAAAACCGAAAACAGGTCCTCAGCGCACGCGCGCAATTGAGATGCTAGAAGAGAAAAATGCATGCGCGCAAAAAAATATCTTAAAATAATGTAAACGCGCATCCGCGATAAGAACACAACTTCCCGGAAAGGTCAGTGCATGCGTGTTAAGAAACAAAATTTCCTGAAAGGTCCGCACAAGCGCGCTACCCACAGAATTGAAGATAAAGAACCGTGCACGTGCGAACCAAAATTAGCGTCTGGTTATTCTGCGCACGCACATTGCTCACGACGAAAACCAGTTCCTTGAAGAGCCGCCGCAACAGAACAAAATTGTCGCACACGCACTCTTCCGAAAGATTAACGGTGACTCTCTCTGATCACGCGCACTTGCGTTGCCCACGCGTGACACTCACTGATAATGCGCTTATCCGACGGGCAAGTCATGCGCATAAAACATTAAACTGTTAGCACGTTAAAGAGATATAAAGGCAGACTGAGAGATTAGCTTTGCCCTTCACACAGAGTTGTCTGAATATATGTGCTAGCCTTTAAACTGACAAGTTGGTTGACAGGATTGTGCTAGTTACTTGAAAACTCCGGAATTAGTACTTTTGATAATCTTTTCTGATAACTTGACTAAAGAACTATCCTTGATTTATATTTAGAATATATACACTAGCACAGAATTATTATTTACAGGTAGTTGACTTTTCAAACATGAGAACCACTTATCTCAGAGTTTCTGGATGAACCCTTGCTACATATCTTGACTCCTGGAAGACCCTGTAAATTCCACTGCACTCGAAAACTTCAACAGGATCACTGGAAATCCCAAATCCTTGTAGGCCCAAAACTTTAACTGGAGCTGCTTCACAAGATGTCCTCTCAGCTGGGCATCTGACAATGAAAGGCAGTTTAGAATGTTCTTTATCTGCCCTTCTGCCAACTCCAGCCAATCAGAACGTTGACTGAGAACCTCCACCTTGACTAGGGAAACTCTACAAGCCCTGCAAAGTAATGTTGAGGCCAAACCAACCATATATATAAATCTACCAGCTAACCTCACTAATTCCCCTAGATTAAAGTGCCATACCTGACACATGGAGCTTGTCAGCTATGTGTTGCTTTGAACTGTATGCTGGGAAATGTAGTTGTTTGCATGCTATGTATTCAACAGGCATGACGACCTTTCCGGTAATTTGTTGTCTCCACAACAGATCAGTGGATGACTGTGTACAGCCAAGTTTAAGCCATAGTTCTTGATCTGCAACAGGTGCTCCGGTTTGGAGTTCTATTTTATGTGCTATGGGGAGCGCTGTGTATGTTTCTGTTCTATGTGTTCGCTCTTTGCTTGTCAGAATACATTCCGCACTCATAGGTAATGGGAGATACGCTGCTTGTTTGGCTGCCGCGTCTGCAGTTGAGTTCCCCAAATATATTTTGTCTGTGTTCTGTGTGTGTGCAAGGCATTTGATGAGGGCCACCACAGAAGGTTCTTTAAGGCCAGAAATCAAATTGTTCAATAATTCTACATGTTGTACTGCTGAGCTGTCTGCTCTCCTAAATCTTCTCCTTCTCCATCTGGACAATCGTGCATGTACCGTAGTGGTGATGTACGTAAAATCAGAGTAGATCATCAGACAGCACCCTTTTGATGGATGAAGAGCTTCAATTAGCGCTACAAGTTCTGCCGCCTGTGCGTAATAATGCATTGCCAATCGTTTCATCACTAGTGTTTCATAATCCCCATCTTCCATCCTCACTATGGCAACCCCTACATGTTTTTTACCTGTCTCTTGGTTGATGGAGGCTGCTCCATCGACAAAAAACACTTCCCCTTCCTCTAGGGAGTACTCTTTTGCCTTTGGGATGTCGTCTCCTTCTCCTTCATATGTTGCACAGTCATGCTCTTGCATGTCGTCAACAGTGCATGGCTCTGTAAGGAACGTGGCAGGATTTACTGTCTTGCATATTACAACATGGATATTTGGACTGGACATAATTATTTCATAAGCTGACACTCTCTGTGTTGTCAAAGTGGATTTTGATCGTTCCAATATTGCAAACAGTGAGTGCTCGACGTATAGAGTGACAGAGCACCCCATGACAATGGTAGATCTTTTTTCAATGGCAAAGGTGGCAGCTGCAAGCACTTATTTGCAAGCAAACTGACCCTGCATGACTGAATCGAGTGTACCACTGTAATAGGCCAATGGTTTGTGTCCCATTGAGCTTTTCTCTGTCAATACTGCTGTCATGACGGTACCATTTGAGTGTGAGAATAAATAAAATTATTGATCATAGTCAGGGGTCGGTAGTACTGGAGCTGTTGGGATCAGATTCTTTAGGTCATTAAACTCTGTCACCATTTCTGCTGTCCATTTGATAGGCTTTTTTTCCTTTTGTGCTTCCTTAAGCCCTTGCAGGAGCGGCCTTGTGTAAGCTGCATAATCTAAGATTCAGGCCCTGCAGTTATTTCATAGCTCCAATAACTTCTGCTTCTCCTTAACTGTGTTTGGTTTGGCAGTGGCACGTACTGTTGCTGCTCTGTCTGTGATTATCCTCTTACCATCTTTGGAAATGAGCTGGCCCAAGTACACACTTTCGACTCCACTCTAGACCTAATCTTTGTTTCTTCTTTCACTGCCTCTGTATCTGACCTCCCTAGCTATTTGTCCGACCATTCTTTACTCTCTGTCTCCCTTTCCCCCCCTCCCTCTCCTTCTCCCCCTCAGTCCCCACCTCCATCTCCTGACGCGGCCTGCAGAACTTTAATTCTTCTCTTTTGCACGATACATGCACCAACTCCCTCCCCCCTCTCACTCAATTCTCCACTCTCTCTGCGAATCAGGCCACAGCCACCCTCTCCTCATCCCTCTCCACCAGTCTTGACCAACTCTACCCTCTCACCTTCTTCCGCCCTTCCCGCAAACCCGCCCAACCCTGGCTCTCTCCACACCTCTCCTCTATGTGCCGCCTCCTTCGCCGCCTTGAAAGACGCTGGCACAAACACAGCTCTCCAGCTAACAAGGCTACTTATTTCTCCTACCACACTCTCTATGACAACTGCATTAAATCTGCCAAATAAACATACTTTTCAGACCTTCTCCACACTCAATCTACTCACCCCCGCTGAATCTTTCAAACCTTGACTCGCCTTCTCTCCCCCCCACTCCTGATCCTTCTGTTGCCTCACCTCTCTCAGCTACTGATCTCGCTAACTACTTCTCCTCTAAGGTACACACTATACGTCAAGACATTCTACAAACCCCCTCATGTACTCCCCCCTCTCTATCTCTTACTACCCCCTCCACCATCATCTCTAACTTCTCTCCTGTCTCTTATTACGAAGTCTCCCTTCTCCTGTTTAAAACTCACCCAACCGCTGCTCCCGGCGACCCCCTTCCCACCTCTCTCATTCCCAAAGTCTACCCGTTACTGGTACCTTACCTTACCTCCTTTTTCAACAGCTGTCTTGCTTCCACTACCTTCCCATCTGTCTTCAAGTACGCAGTCGTCATTCCCATTGTGAAGAAGCCCTCAGCAAACCCTCCCTTCTTGCTCCTATCATCTCTTCCTTTGGTGTATCTCACCACTTTTATGCTGACGACACTCAGCTTTTTCTCTCTTTCTCATCTTTCACTCCCCACATCCATCATAAACTCTCATCTTGCCTCACTGCCATCAAATCCTGGATGTCCTCCCACTTTCTTACCCTGAACACCGAAACAACTGAAGTTCTATTCTTTCCTGCTAATGTCCTCCCTCGCCTCCTCCTTTCATTCTCTTTCCTCCCTCCCATCTCCCTATCTCCCTCTCTGCCTGCAATCTCAATCTCCACCTCAACGCTAACCTCTCCTTCACTCACCACATCTCTCTTACCTCCCAGGCCTGTCGGTTCCACCTATACAACATACGCAAAATGTGTCCCTTCCTTACCTTCCATGCCACTAAACTTCTAATATCTTCTTTAATCTTCTCTCGACTGTTCTATTGCTCTGTTCTCCTCTTTGGCCTCCCTTCCTCACATCTTACCCCCCTTAAATCCATCTACCATTCCACCATCTGTTTTCTCTGTCTTCTTTCCCACCAGGACTCTATCTCTTCATCCCTTACCTCACTGGGCTGGCTCCCCTTTCACTCCCAACTCAAGTACAACTTCCTCTGTCTTGTCTTCAAATCTCTCTACGGACTTTCCCCCTCTACCTTGCTTCCCTCCTCTCCTTCTATTCACCCTCTCGTCCTCTCCACTCTGCTGATCACCTCCGACTTAATGTTCGGCTCGTCCCTTGTGCACAATCCCGTTTCTGTTCCTTCCAACTTCTCGCTCCACTTCAATGGAACCTTCTTGCTATCCGCTCCATCACCTCTTACTCCTCCTTCCGTGCTTCTTTAAAAGCCCACCTACTCCAGTCACCTGCCTGACAATTAATGGCTGATTTTGATCACTATCCAGCCTTGCTCAAGTTTATTTACTGTCTGTTCCACGGTAAATTGTTCTGTATATTGTACTCTGCTAATTGATTCATGACAAGAACTCACTTTGCTTTGTAATGTATTACCTGTTGTTCGATGTAAAGCGCTCTGGCTAAAAGCGCTATATAAAATTCAATAAAATACAAATAGAAATACATGACCTCTGCCAAACAGTGTTGGAGTTTTTTCTTGTCTACCTTGTACCCTTTTTGTGCTAGCAGTGGGAGTAGAGTAATGGGGTCCCTTCAACAGGTCTGCTCGCTGTCGCTGCAGACCAGTAGGTCGCCCACATATTGAATGATCCTGCTGGGGACCTGAATATTCCCACAGTCTTTGTGCAATATCCTATTGAACATGCAGTGAGGTATTGTGATGTATTGTGACTCTGGGCCGAGAGGGTTAGGGGGTCTCCTAGGCAAGCAGGGTTGGTTGCTAAGAGTCCGTGGATGCCGAACTCATGGAAGGCCTAACTCCTTCCCAATTCCAAAAGGAACTTAAGTCCTTACAAGTAGCAAGTCCAACTGAGGTTTATTACCGCCAACAAACCAATAGGGATCAAATGCACGGAGGCAAATCCAATACTCTGGCTCTCAGGCCAGTTTTGGTAGAAAATTACATCACAAGTACATCGCACCCTGAGCCCTTCTCCAGAAACCTATCTCCACTCCGGATTTGTTATTGAGTGGTAGTCTGCTTAAAGCAGCCCCTATAGAGGTTAGTGGATTGGATGTTACTATGTCAGGTGCCAGGCCTGGTCCATCCCCGAAAACTGTTACTTACTAATTCTTACAGTATGTGGACCCAATGATTGGACAGTGTCCCCAGCTACCCACCCTTAGGGCCATAAGCTGTGATTGGCTGAGCTGTGAGCCCCTAGGCCTGGGACAAAATCAATTCCCAGCTCAGACTGCACCTGTTCCCAGTGCTATGTGCAACTATGTGTTGGCAATGTAACTGTGTGTAGACCATTATTTCCGTGAGAGTGCACCTTTCCCTGCGCATAACTGTAGCTCGAGTGTAACAATTTTGTTGCGACCATTGTCTGGTCTGGTTGCTTCTTCCCAGCTGCCAATTCTCCACTGTCAGCTTGGCTGGGTCGCATGTCTAGAGGGTGTGTTTGTGAGTTCTGGAGTTCTGAATTATTCTGCATTTAAGACGGATTATGCTTCTCTGCTGCCGTCGTTACTTCGGTTCAGGGCAGAGAATGTCACTTTGCAATAAAGCGACCTTGGCAGTGGCTTTGTTCCCCACACGGTAGTTCTGCTTGCACAGCACTCAGCGTGGCTTCAGGTTTTCTAAGACGGTTGTGGCCTACTATGATTTCCTAAGCCATAGTCTGGTTTCTCCTGTATGTGCCTTCTGTATAGCATCCATAGGTTAGTGTGTTGTGGCTCTTTCAGGTCCCTTGAATGCTCCTGTCAGTCCATGGGGTTATTTGCATGTTAGCATCTGCAAGCATGTACACATGATCTTCTTGCTTCTGGCGGTTTCTGCATTGCTGCGGTAAACTAGAGGCAAAATAATAAACATGCAGACAGTATGTGCATGTCATTGTCCTCTATCTCATAGAACTCTACGCATGTGTTCTTCATGTATTTGGGTTTGTGAGTGTCCCGAACGCGCAGATGGCACGTATGCTTCATGTCAGACCCTGCTAGGTCGTGTGGTCTCTAACGACTTGAGGCATGGCTTCTCAGCGCTTTAGTCGATTCTATCCATATAGCTGGGCGTCTTCATCCACTCTGGGTAATGTTCGCACTGTTCCTCGGTTGTAGAGTCGACTGAGGGGATATTTCTCATGGTACTTGTCCATCGTGAGGGCAGTGAGGATTGGTGCGAGTTCGTACGATCAGCGACCATATTGTCTTTGGTTCTTCTGTCGGTTGGGGTGTCTCCCGGGATGGGGGCATAGTTTCACCTCCCCTCTTCAAGAGGGACTGAGAAAAAGGAATTTTTTAGATACACTACAGTGAAGTGGTTGCCTGTTATGGGATACTGTAGAGGATGGAGGCAGAATTAGGGACAAGACGACATTCTTTCTGTGCAATATCATTAAGGGGTTGAAGGTCCTGGATCATCCTCCAACTCCCCCCTGTGGCCTTCTTGATCGGAGAGATAGCAGTGTTGCAAGGGGAAGTAGAAGGACCAATTATGCCCTGCTGCAAGAGGGCCGCAGTGTTTCCTGTATCCCTTCTGCTTCCCTAGACAAGAGATATTGTTTCACTCTTTGTAGTATAGCTCCTGGCTTGAACGTTATTTTTACACGGGTCACTTCTTTTAGCATTCCCACATCATGTGGGTTGGTGGTCCATAGGTGGGGCGGGTTCTGTTGCATATCTGTTTCATAAAAGGACGGGGGCCCACTGATAATAGCCATGAAAGTACTCAGCACTTTCCGGTACTGTACCATAATATCACGGGGAATGCAGATCTCTAAGACAATCTCCCCATCATTGTTGTCGTCCTCGAAAAGCTCTTTATTTTATTTTTTGTATTTGTAAAGCGCACTACAGTCCACAGGCATCAAGGCGCTGTTGCAAGATAATGGGGGTCATTACGAGTATGGAGGTAGGGGGTTAATGGCACCGATAAGGATGCCGGGGCCCTTAACCCCCTACTGCTGCATTCTGAGGTCCCTTAGCGGGTCCCACTAGGGCAGCTGGCTTTACCAGCTGCCCTTAGTGGGACCCGTTAAGGGACCAGGGATCTAATAACGGGCCCGCAATTTGCGGGGCCGTTATTAGCTCCTTCCCCATTCCCATTGAGCCCTATGGGGGCTCGAATGGGAATGGTTTTCGGAATGGGGACTTACCGAGTCCGCAAGGGTTGGAATGTCCCGGTAAGTCGCCATTCTGACACCACGGACCCGGACACGGGTTTGGAGGAAGCACGGCTGCCTCCAAACTCGTAATGAACCCCAATGTCTTAGTTACAGGAATAAATGTAAATGCTCGTGGGTTACAAGGAGCATGCTTTACGCAAAGTTTTACAAACAAAAACGGAAGCAGGTTTCAAATTACATGGGTGTTGGTTTCCAAAAGGGCTGTTCATTGGTTAATTTGTGCAATGGTATATTGGGGTCAATGCATAGCACTGTGCGCCACTCGCACCTGTGGATGCCAGTACCTAGAACGACAATTCTTTTTGCAGACACTTGCACGCCTTCTAGATCTAGAGTGAGAATGGTGCCAGCTACCACTTCGGGGGTTGCTACGGGCCGGAAGCCAAAATCTGTGGGTACTCTCCATTCTTTCCTGTTAAATTCAGGTACTGCTCTTGTAACCCTCAAATTCCATAGATGAACATATCGGGATTCACAGGTATCCCCCTCACCATTATTTCATTCGCCACTGCATTGATCACCAACATTGCTCTGATGGAGCACATGCCGGGGGTGGAACAAATGAACCCTCTCTCAGTGAAGGATATGGTCCTATTTAATTTACTGAGCAGGTCTCTTCCCAGTAAGTTGACAGGTGAACTTTCGTAGTAAAGGAGGGGTGCTCGTACTACCTTCCGCCCTATTCTTGACATCTAAATCTTATGTTTAAGGAACCGTTACCACAGCCCCAGAGAATCCCTGTGTGTCGAGAGTTTGTCCTAATAACGGGAAGTCACCTTCGCAAATGCATGACTTTTCTGCCCCCAAGTCCACCATAAAGATGAACTGTTTGTTTCCTATCTCTGCCCCCACCAGTGGTTCTTCTTCTGGATGCAAGGTCATTGATAGTACTGGACGTGCAAGTGCTCTCTGTGGGCTGTCCTAGTCGGGATAGGTGCCTGTCCCCGGGCAAGAGAAGGGGTCCCCTCCCAGTACACAGGCACCTTGGTAAGACACTGCTGTGCCATTCAGGGTGGTGGCAAAAGAGTGTCTGTTCCCCCTACCTGATGATTGGGGGTGTTTTGGGGTATCTGCATCGTTGTGGGGGGTGATGATAAGTGCTGGGCCCGGGCATCTGGGGAGGTAACTGGGGATAAGGTAGGGGTATTTCACATGATCCTTGTGCTGGCCCCTGTGGGCTACCCGGTGGGGGTTCCCGTACTGTTGTGGATTGCAGTAGGGTTGGTTGTATGGATAGTTTACTCCCGGCCTGCTGCAGCATTCCCTGGCAAAGTGATCCTACCTCCCGCAAGACCCACACTGCCCTTGCCCACCTCCTCTGGACCCTTGTCCTCTGAATCCTCCTCCCCTTTGTCCCTGGGACCCACCTCGTCCTCTTGGTGGTCTTCCTTGCCACTGGGGTCCCACGTATTATTGATTTCCTCCCCACTGTTCTTGCCTGTTGTCTGCCCACATCCCAGCCATCCTCGCCTGTGTGACGATGGAGGCGCCGCCCTCTTCCCCCATCTGTCCTAGGGGCGGTACTGCTGCTACTGTGGCCACTTTCACTAGTTTCGTCTGCACTAGTTTTGCTTCCTCTGCCTGTCTCCTCTGAATAGTTTCCTTTTCCCTCTCCTTGATCCTCCTACAATGATGTACGATGATGCTATGAATTTCGGGCCAACCTTTCGCTTCTATCCCTGCTATCTGATCAAGGGCCTTCTGTACTTCCTTTGGAAGTCCCTGCTTTATAATAAAGTAAAATAGGGACGTTGATTGGTCCCATGCAGTGCCCGTCTCTGCTTTCCACATCTCTTGGAGCTGAAGAATGAACTGCGCAGCGTCTTCCTCATCTCCCATAGTGCATTGCATTATGGAGTGTAAATCGTGAATATCTGGGAAGGCTCTCTGCAGTGCATCCCACACACGCGCTGGGATGTTTTTAAATGCGCCCCGTCATGGGAGTCATTACTTATGGGTACTCACGGCCACTCCGATTTCACCCACACTGATTTTGCCTGGTCTCCTACTGCAGATACTAGTAGGCTTTTGAAATCTCCTATAGTGAGGGGCACCCCTGCAGTCTGTTTCTCAAAGGCATAGATCAATTTTCCTGTGCCAGCCATGAGTGGGGGGAGGGATTTAAGGAGGTTGTTTTTATCCATCAGTGCACATGGGACATAATGTGGCCGACCCGCTCCCTTGTGCATCAGGGGCCTTTGCAAGTTTCAATTTCACTTTCCCACCTTTCACTCCATTCCCTTTCTTTTTGGCTAAGGCCATTCTCCCAAGCTTTTCTCTCAACCTCCATTCCCACATCTCCTGCACCCTTGGTGTTGTAAAATGTACTTGCTGAAACCCTGCCACTAATCCTTCTTCCACATAATCAAAGTCACTCCAGTACTCTTCATCCCTTACTGACCCACATTCTCATATCCCAAACTATCTGTTTCCCCTTGCCTTTCTACACGCACAGCCCGTATGGTGGCTCTATCAATTCGAAACAGAAAGTCTTCTGACTTCCATTCATCTTCCGGTGGGGGAGGAGAGGTACTCGGGGGCCGTGCTCCACTGTCTGCTCGTCTCGCTGCCTCCCATGGTGCTCGTAATCTAGCCAACTCTGTACAGGTCGAAGTCAATACTACTTCAATTTCTCTAGCGCTTACTCCTGTGTGGGCAGGAGTTGTAGTTGATGGATTATATGGTGGGGTGGTGCTATGCCCATATTTGCTAAAGTGCTTCCCCCTGACACATAGGTCAGATTAAAGTACCCCTCCGCTTGTAGCGTTAGCAACGTGTATATTTTCTTTGCCTCCCCTTCTCCCTTTTCACTTTCTTCCACACTATCGTCAACTGTAGTCACATTTTCTGATGCTACTTCCCTTTTTTCTTGAACAGGTGTTTCGTCAAACATCCGCCACCAATCTAATATTTCTCTTCTTTTTTGTAGTGGCTTCCCCTTGTATTTAGCAGTTAAATATGTGGACATATGTTCTAAAGCACCCTTCTCGAAGGACCCTTCCTCTGGCCAGGAGTAGGGCATTCCCTCCCCTTTTATTTCTGCCACCCATTTTCCGTGTTAATTTTTAATTTTGTCACTGTACAGGGGTAGGCTTTTACAGTGGGAATTCTATCCCCATAGTTTGTCGCTCTGTCTAAAGTGTGTGTCACAAACGATGTTCGTACAGAGTTCCTCCCGCCCGTTTATACCATTCGGGCCCACATTGTTAGTCAATTAATCAGCATCACATATATGTCAAAACTGTGTTTTATACGGTCAAACAAGGTGAGCACAATCACTTTTTTAGACCACAAAAACAAAACACATAAAAACAAAACATATACTTAACAAGCCCTTTTCTTCCGCTTAGAGCATCCCCATCCCTCACTTACTCACTTTTCATACACATCACATCTGCCCCTCCTGGCCCTCCTCCCTACATATAAAAAGGACACTAAAAGTAACAAGCTAAAATAACAAGTTGAAACAACAACCACTACTTATTCCTGAGCCTTCTAATTATACAGGGCTCCTACTTTGTCTCTGTATTTGCACATTCCTGCACTTGTCCGGACAGTGCACTGTGGCTGCCACCTTCTACCCCATTTCGGAGGTATAGGCTCCCTTTCCTTCCTTCCTTTTTTATATTCTCTGCATAACTTAGAATTTAAAGAAAAAGAATGAAAAAATGGCCATAAAAACTCTCCACATTCAAATAGACCGTTAGTTCACTTCCAGTTGCTGCGTGTTCCCCTCACTCATACTGCTCCATACCCAAACACCAGACGTTGTTATCCCTTGCAGTCTATACTCATGTGTCCATGTTCTTCCAAAAGCCTCTGTACGTGGTTAATCCACAACACCTCTGGGCCTCTCCCTTGGGCTGCACCTGGCTCCAATGAGCAGGTGGGGTTTTCACATAGCTGGAACCAACAAGAACTGCTTCTGCTGCCTATGCATTTTTGGGGGACTGGTCAGCTGTAGGTGGGCACGGCCTTTCCGGAGAGGCCCCTGGAGATCGCTGCAAGTACTGGGGCTAAGAAATCACATCACAGGGGTCACCAAATTAAGGCATAGACCTCTGAACGCACAATCCAAATTAAATACAACCCGCTAGGGAATAAAGCTAAGAGATAGTTTTGCAAGGATAACAAAGTTTTAGAAAATATAAGTGTCAGCAAAGAACTCTGCTACCCAAGAGCTCTCTGCTAGAAACTACACAGGCAACACGTTAAGAAGGGAAAATACGTCATCAGTGACATTATCACATACAGTAAAAATGCACATAGCTGGTTGGTGCGAACATATACAGAGGCCTGCTCCATAGGGGATGCCAGGCCTTAATTGGCTGGTTCTCGCTCGTCGATCTGGCTCCACGTGAGTCAGCTGGGCTCATCTTCGTGAGACTATATCTAGTCTAAACTAAACAACTAATACAACTAATTCATTCATTATGGCGGGCACCTGGACAACACAGGAAAGAGGTGCCACGACGAGGGGAGGATAAAATACAGTCGTACTGACCCCCACTTTCAGGACTTTGTTAATCCCGCAGTTCCCGCACCCAAGGTCTCCCCCTGGGGTTTGTTCTATGATTTATCTTCCCTGGTGCCTCATGATATGAAAACACATGTGTTGTTATGGTAGAGATATACCCTTGTGCAAGCTTTAGATCTGTGGTGGGCACCTTAGGGAGGTCAGGATCTGGGGGTCGAATGCTTATCAGTATGTGAAAAGGTAGAGGGTCTGGTCGATGAAGTGTGGCCGGCTCCAGCCTGGCTCGGTGGGGGGGGTCAGAGGCTCAGTGGCAGTTTAGTGGAGATGGATGGACACCGGCCTGGGACCTGGTACTGTCTCACGCTCTTTGCAGGGCGCATTCTTAGAAGCAATACTAGATATTTGCAACACTGAAAGGACAGGAGGGAAATGGACTTCTGTGGGAACAGGGCACAAGCGGAACGGGCTTGGTGTGCCGATGTCAGGCTAGGAGTGAACTCGGGGCATGCGCATCGCAGGGCATCAACAAGTCTGGTCTTGGCCTAATACAAAATGGAGTCGCAGAGTAGGAGCATTCCTAGTGCTATTCACATAATTCTATGCGCTAGAGTAAAGGGCTTTTATATGTGCCCTGCGGGTGGGGGCTATGCCCCCTTGTAGGTTATATCGCCTCGTATGGGGTCCGCCTAACTTGGAAGCGCCTAGGGGGGTGCGATAGGCTCATTTCCGTCCCAACAAGATATCTCTTAAACTCCAATTTGCCTACCCTGAAGAATGCGCCTTTTATCGGCGTGGAAGTGGAAATAGTGTTAGCTTTTCGATGCGGCTTTTAATGCTGGTTAGGCGAAATTTGAAGACGTTAAACAATACATTTTTTTTTTAAATACGTCTGATTCTTCAGAAGATGTCAGAATCGGTGACATGTTCACGGTCACGATGAATTGAGAGCTTTGAACTTGATACGTCTTGTTATTGTTGTGAAAGGCATAGCAATGCGCCCAGGAAATGTTCCATAGTCCTCTATCAGAGAGTGCGTGTACACTGCTTCTCCCGGCGAAATACTTGAGTAGTTACACCCCCTGCCGCCAAGGTGTAAGTGCACTTATTTAGTCGATGGATTGCTTATTCATATTTTTAGTTCTGCTCTTTAAGTTGAGCGGCTTGAAGTTGCTGGATGTTTATGTGCGCTAGATACGTTTCAATAAATACAAATAATCGAAAGGAACTACAACATATCGCCTCTCCCTAAGATGCAGTCCTTGGCCTGCCAACATGGCAAGCGCTGTATAAACAGGATCGTTTTCAAGTACCGGAGAACCTTATGAAAACCGGAAATGGATAAATATACATGTCCAGTTTTGTTGTTTTTTTTTCATGTGAGATTTTTGCAGATCACCCAGAGGCGGAAACCAAATTTGGCTACACATACCTTAGGTAAAAGGCCATGAGAGTTAAGTACTAGCCTCTGACGGGCCTAATGCCGCCAGTGCCGACGGCGCCATTCATCTCTACAGGGCGATTAGAGTATAATTAAATGATTAGCCATAATAGTTACCGTGCGAAATGAGATATGAAATACGTTAAAACACGGGATCTTATTCGATGATAATTTATGAAAGAAAAAAACAATTAATTTACAAAATCATGAAAGGCGGCAGCTTTGTTGCTTTCCAAAATAATAAAACAAGGACTCGGGTTGCTCTGCCGACAATCGGTCATAACAGAGAGAGTTTGTAGCTGAATAGCGCCTCCTAGTGTCAGTATTTAGCATTATATTGCAGGTGCCTGGATTCGGGTTAAACGAGTCAGAGGGCTTGATTCTGACCTTCTCCCCTCCAGTTTCCAGCACCAACATTCTGGGGTGGATGGAAATCCTGGGGGGTGGGGTGGGGCGGGTGGAGTGGGGGATGTCATGCTTCCCTACAGCTGTTTCGAGAGAAACATGGGCTCAAGTGGCACTGCGAGCATTTTCTAAAATACTGCAACATTTCTAGTTTAAGAAAGTTTTCTTAAGCTTTCATTAAACTGGTAGTGAACAGCAGCAGAGCTTTAAAGTGTGCATGCCTAATTAATGGAAATGTGCAGTAGGGTTCCTGTTGTTTTGTCTGTGTTTGCTTTCATCAGGGCTAATATGTTTGTTAGGGCCCTGTATTAAACGCTGACGTTGTAAGCACGCGTGGCCTGCTGTTCATGAGTTAATGTTAAAGGACATTTGTACCGCGCACTATCACCACCAAAGTGGTGCCCTGGTGCTCTGGCGGCTCTGAAAAAGGGGAGGAGAGGGGGTGGGTTAGTGGGAATAAACTGGAAAAGTGCAAGAGAGCAGTGATGTGCTGTTGGCACCCTCAGCCCGGTGGGTCCGTTGGCTGGGCTTGGGGTGTTTTATGGTCCGTAGTCGTCATGTGCTGTTGTGCAAGTCTATGTGTGGTTTGTTTTGTTGCATTGTTGTGAAGTTTGTGCAGTTTGCTGTGTTTTAGGCTTGTGGTTGTGTTTGGTTATAGTTTGAGAGGTGTATGCAGAGGGATGGAATTGTTAGTTGGTTGGTTAGTTGGCATTGCTGTCCTTGCAATTGTGAGATTCCATCTAGGTGCGGTACATGCTAACAGTCACATTTCTGTCTAGATGCGACGCGGGCTAGGGTTCAGAATCCTGAGTGTGGTGCATGCTAACAGTCACATTTCTATCTAGATTCGACGCAAGCTAGGTTCATAATTCTAAGTGTGGCATATGCTAACAATCATATTTCTATCTAGATGCAATGCAGGCTAAGCTTGAGAATTCCATCTAGGTGTGGCATATGCTAACAGACACATTTCTGTCTAGATGCGACGCATACTAAACTTGAGAATTCATCTAGGTGTGGCATATGCTAACATACACATTTCTATCTAGATGCGACGCAAGCTAAAGTTCAGAATTCCATACTAGTGTGCCACATGCTAACAGTCACATTTCTATCTAGATGCGACGCAAGCTAAAGTTCAGAATTCCATACTAGTGTGGCGCATGCTAACAGTCACATTTCTATCTAGATGCGACGCAAGCTAAAGTTCAGAATTCCATACTAGTGTGGCGCATGCTAACAGTCACATTTCTATCTAGATGCGACGCAAGCTAAAGTTCAGAATTCCATACTAGTGTGGCGCATGCTAACAGTCACATTTCTATCTAGATGCGACGCAAGCTAAAGTTCAGGATTCCATACTAGTGTGGCACATGCTAACAGTCACATTTCTATCTAGATGCGACGCAAGCTAAAGTTCAGAATTCCATACTAGTGTGGCACATGCTAACAATGACATTTCTATCTAGATGCGACGCAAGCTAGGTTCAGAATTCTAAGTGTGGTGCATGCTAAGAATCACATATGTTAAGACTTTGGTAGGTAATTTGCCGTCTTTAATGGCTACCACTATTTAGAAGAAATAGACATCCGGCCATGCAGAACCTCTTATTTCCCATTCAGCCCTGCGCCCCTAACACCAATCGCGTAGACACTAATCAAACTTTAAAGCATACCAGAGCGACCCCTGGTGGACACTTGACAGGACTGCAAAAGTACATTGTCTGACAAGACTGCTTCTTGAGTTCTATTCTTACAAATAGTTAAATGAAATTATTATCAGTTCATCACACCCCCTGCGTGCATTTGTAATAGCATTTACAGTAGTACATGCAGCTTGATGTTTGTTTTGCCAAAACAATGTATTAGGGCAAGCCTTTAATGTTTCCTTCCTTTAGATAATAATGTAATCATTGACACTAGAGATTGGTGCAGTAAATACATACAAATTGCACAACTGGAATCCCAGGTCCTATGGCAAAATGTAGATTAGCAAAGCTAGCTGTAGCCTCATTAAGGATTATTTATGCATTCACTTGCTGGTGTAAATAGATCTTGGCCCTGTGACCTAAGCCACTGGGGCACCCACCTGTCAATCACTGCTAATCTTTTGGTGTCTACTTGTTTTGCTCTTTTTCATCCCGACTTAAGCAGCCTTACAGCCTCTTTCCTTCATGAATTTCCTGCTAGACACACAAAGGGCAAAGTTCAAAACATTCCCCACCAGAGAGAATTACTCAGCCCAACTGGATACCTTTAACCACTTTGTCAAAGAACTATAGTGGATGACCACGTATCTCTAAATTCTAGTCACGCAAAAGTCAAACTGCCCACACCCTGGTACACACCCACGCTCACCACAAACAAACCCTCAATTGGATTCCTTGAAAAGCAGCGGCCCAAGAACCGCATCCCTGAGGATCTCTCATCCCTCAAATCAAATACATGGAGCCTCATTACGAGGCTGGCGGTAGCCGTACCTGTAGTACAGGCACAGCTGCCACAGGTATTCATTTTTTTCCAGCGCCCAGAAAAGGGCAATTACCGGGTCATTATGACCTTGCCGGACCCCGTAATTGCCCTTTTCTGGGCGCCGGAAAAAAATATTCCCCATTCCCATTTGAGCCCCATAGAGCTCAATGGGAATGGGGAGGGTGTTAGCACCAGTACCGTTAATAACAGTACCGCTGCTACCGTCATGTTCTGCTCACGGGTGCCGGTACCGCCCCCATGTCAGACCTGGTGGCTGCAAAGGCAACCGCAAGCAGAACTCGTAGTATGGCGGTACGGTAGCAACGGTGCCGGTAGCGCTACCAGCAACGTTGTTGCCTTACCGCCATACTTGTAATGAGGCCCATGACCTTCAAGGCTAATTCACCTTATCACACCTCTACCATTGAGGTAGCCTGTAACAGAAGCAAAGGCTTTTTCAATGTAGTCAAGCACTGCGCCAAGTCCACACTTGCCCCCGAGGTGCGGGCTTTGCAAGAGAAAAGCAACGGAATCAACACCTTCTTCATTAACAAAACTGATAAACTCAGGGGTCTCATCAATGCCTCAAAACCCGACAAGAGTCCACCTATGTATCCCTCCCGGGTATTGCCCCCCTGAGCTGACTTCACCCAGCTCATCCCAAAGGATTTCTCAGACACACTTGCTTTCCTTAAACCCACCACTTACAGAGAAGACTACTCCCTGCCTCCCTCATTAAACAACTCACTGGCCCATTGGTCAACTCACTTCTCAGTATTGTGAACACCTCACTCAGTGAAGGTACCTTCCCAGACTCATTGAAGACAGGTCTCATACTATGCCTTTTCGCAAACCCATGCGTGACCCAGAGAACCTACACAAACAGAGAGACCTATCACAAGCCTCCTGTTCATCGGGAAGTTTATCATAAAAGTAGTTGAGATTGAAATGTCCCCACCATCCTTGAGTTCCACGAGCTACTAAAAACGTGTCTGTTTCAACAATACCCACCAGATGAAATAATCCCTCTATCGCTCCATCAACAGTACTGCGCTACTATATAAAACGCCAAGCTCCATGCTGGCACCCTCCTGTTGTGAAGCACACCACTGCTCTTGAGCTAGTTTCGGGCCGTAAGCAGTAAAAATAAAATTAACATTCATCCTTGTTTGTCTCTACTACGATATGCCGTTGACAATGAGCAAAGGTACTGAAAAAAGTATGAAATTCACTATACAAGTAGACTTCATGCATACATGCACACATTCACACCCATAAACATACACGTACGCTCACACAACCACACACAAATGCACACACACACACACACACACACACACACACACACACACACACACACACACACACACACACACACACACACACACACACACACACACACACACACACACACACACACACACACACACACACACACACACACACACACACACACACACACACACACACACACACACACACACACACACACACACACGCGCGCGCGCGCGAATGGAAACATACCTAGCCACATTGTGTGCCAAGCATCACTCTAAGGTGATTCAGAGCTACCGTTTCTAAATCTGTGTGTGGCCTCACACCCTCTTTTGTAAATTAATTGTTTGTATTTCCAAAGCAGCCAGGGTGGCATGTGTGGTTGTTTTGACCATGTGATTTAATGGCAGATTGAAGGCCTGTAGAGGATGGGATGTGATGAGTAGAACAGAATGTTTGAGGTGCACAACCCCTTTAGATCTGGAATACAGGACTCGTGCTCTCCCATGACTGCGTGGCTGTGTAGGACGGCCCACACCTTGCTGCACACAGGCCATGGACCACTTCATGCTTGCTGCTTTGTGCTTCGGCTTCCCACGCTGCTGTGTGGGAAGAAAAGAACACCTTAAGAGGATGAAAACGCTGCCTTTCCTGGTAGTGCTCATGGGGGGTAGGCAACATAGCCCTAGCGCTTGCATTCTGCTTCTGCTCCCAGAGGCCTTCAGTCATGGAGTTCTAGACCTCTCCATGTGCCTTAAAGAAGAGAAGAAGAGACACCTGTTTCCTGGGCTGCAGTGCCAGGTGGGCTGACTGAATTAGGACGCCTCTGCCTTTGCACCGTGCCTGCTGTCAGTGCTGGTGACCGCCTACTGTGGGACTGTGACTCGGGCTGAAATAAAATGACTCCTCTAAATCCCGGTCCACACTGCCTGTGCAGACAGGATGACGGAAGCAGAAAGCACAAAGAAGAAGAGGGGAAAACAACACATGTTCTCAGTGTCTTCCGGTGTCTAAGGGATTGCAGGTAGAAATCAACCCACTGCTGCCTGGTGTACCTCATGGCACTGAAGTACTGGAAGCCAACTTTGCTCTAGCACCTTAAAGCGTCTCTTATGCTGGATGGAATTACCAATAAAGACCACCAGACCAAATAACCGAACTGACTCAAGGAATATGGCAAAGTACTACTGTTGGATTAGGTATAGCGCACCATTCACGCTTCCAGGGCCCAACAATCCCTCCCCAGTTCACAGACGGAGGACTCAGCCAAGGGTAAGTTAGAACTTTTGTTTATTACACAAAAAGACAGGAATCATACAGGGCATTGAGAATCTCCCGGAAATCACCGCTCCTGAGCCCGTGTTGGGCAATTTTGTTCAGTTCCTGCATCACAACATGGGGCTTTTCCCCAAAAACCTAAGAGGTTACAGGAATGGGTAGTTGGGGTGGTAGTGCCTATACACAGCACCTATAGAAATTATTCTATTGGTCCTTGCATGACATGTGGCTTGCCTGACCCTTCCCCTAAAACTATCTACTACATTGTTGCAAGGTCGCAGGATTATCATTGCTCTTGCCCTCTGTCATCCACCCCTGGATGTGTGTTCCCTGATTGGCTGGAGCTGACATACCCAGGCCTGGGACCCAGCTCTGTTCCCAGCGCTCAGTGCACCTTTTCAAGGTGTTGAGAAAGATGTGTTCCCAATGTAACTGTCAATATTACCACTTTTGCCTTTGAGAGTGCCCACAGGGCTGCAACGTTGTTAAAAAGTCCATGTTTTACTTCATGTCTGTGTCGCTGGGAACAGCTTGTCTTCCCACTGCGGGTGAATGACCATTGTCTGGCTCGGCTAGACCACGTGGTTTAGGACCGTGATATAGAGCTCTCTGGTCTGCAATTTGAGAGGATCTATGCTAGAGTTTCACAGATTGCTCCTTGTCTCAGAGGCCCAGGAATTTCTGCTCATCGCTGACCATGGCTGCAAGCACGGCCTGCTGGTTCGTGCAGCCTAATTCTGCTTTCCTTCGCCTCGCGACCCAAGGCCTGTGGCCTCGTGTAACCTCACTGCAGTTATTCTATGATTTCTATGTATCTATATCATGTTATGTTTCTTATAGGTTAGTAGTATGTGGCTCTTGCAGGCTCCTTATATGACCCTGTAGTTCCATATGGTTAGTTGCAATAAGCATCTGCAAGCTTGCTCTGCATCTCTTCTTTGCCTTGCATTCTGCATTTCTGCATTTGGCTAATGAGAAAAATAATAAAAGCTTTCAACAGTATGTATATGTATCTGTCCTCTATCTACAGGACTGCATAAGCATGTTCTTCGTGTGTGCACGTTTGTCCATGTAACTTCGTACATGGTTGCGAGTTTGTTTCATGACTAACGTTGCTATGACGTGGTGTCACTAGTGACGTCAGCACAACCGATTTCCATTATTAGTCAATCTGATCCATTGAGGCATTTGGAACCATGATCAGCGTAGCGGCACCTCTATCCGTAAAGACGTTGACTGTATAAGGTTTCAATGGTTGTCTAAGAGAATGGGCCTCATTCCGAGGTTGGAGGCAGTCATGGCGCTATTAACGCCATGACTACCTCCAATACCGGTACCGAGTCTGCCCTCGTTCAGTGGGGACTTACCGGTCTATTCCGACCTTTGCGGGACCGGTGAAAAAGCCATTCCCCATTCACATTTCAGCCCCCATAGGGCTCAATGGGAAGGGGGAAGGCGCTAATAACGGTACCGCAAATTGCGGTACCGTTGTTAGCTTTAAAGTCCCTTAACGGGCCCCATCCATAACGCCTGGTAAAACCAGGAAGGGACCCGATAAGGGACCTCGGAATAGGGCGCAAAGGGATTACCTGCACCAATGTCCTTAACGGTTCCCGGTATCCCTTTGCGCCCACCTCGTAATGAGGCACAATATCTGTTTGCATCTGTAGATGTCACTGGCCCTCTTGGGGGCTGTCCAAACAGTGAGTTGCATCTTGCGTAATTAAAAAAAAACTTTATTTATTATTGCTCAACAAGGCACCAGGAAGACCAGAACAATAATACATAGGGTAATATGGGTTAATACATTTAAGGCACAAGTGCTTGCATTTATATCCTATCAATATATATAGTATCTGTTTGCAGGATCAGAGCAGTGCCCTCTACAGTCAAGGTTCAGAGAGACCTGTAGGGATAGGTGTGCTGCATCATCTCCACTTGTATCGGCCAGAGTATGCAGATATGTCCGAAAGGAAGGCCATATGTCACGAGGTCTACAGCTGGGTGGCTGTATGGATATCCAGTAAATGTCTGCCGCCCGGGTGACAGCACAGAGCCACTGGGCGATAGTGGGTACACTGGGCCGGAGTCACACCAAGAGTATACATCACATTGCTAAAAGCATACAAAGACTAGCCAGTTTACGGGCCGCTCCCTGGACTAATGTGAACTTGTGAAAGAAGCAGTTCATGGGGGAAGAGTCAACTGTATAGTCAAGAATCGTTGAAATAACAGAACATACTTTATTCCAGTATTCAGATATTTTGGGACAGTCATAGACCATGTGCAGATACCTAGTGCCCTCAGTGCCGCACCTGGGACAAAGAGGTGAGTGGTCCGGAGACAAACGGTGTAGTCTTGCAGAGGTGTAGTGAAACCTGTGTAAACCTTGAAATGTATCAACTGCAATTTGGCGCTCAGGGACCCTGCACGGGTATGACCACAGATAGTATCCCACTCCTCTGTTATTTCGGTACCAAGATATCTCCCTCAAGCCTCACAGAGTCTACTGAGGGGTTTATTACACTGCTCCTGAAGCGATCTGTAGAGCCTAGAGACCATACCTGAGGGAACAACCGAGCCCAAGAGAAGTGGCAATAGAGGATCATCTGGGGGCTGAGTGGGGTATTCAGGCCACAGTTTCCTGACTGCATGTCACAGCCCAGCGTAATGCAACCACTCGGAGGAGAGCCCCCCCTATCTTCCCTGTGGGATGTTCTAACCCACTAGTCTATGCCCTGCAACATCATTGTGCGCTGTCTGCATAAAAAACAACAGGATGGCCACCAGAAGATCCATGTGCTAAAAATCTCTGAAAAGTGCACAGGGAAACCTGAAAAGAGGCCGCCAATCCATTTTGCCTATGTCAGTGGTAACACAGGAGACCACTGCCCAAACCTATCATTGGGCTACCCACAGAGTAAAATGAAACTACTTGAAAAAGCGTACTGCATTGCAAGGGAAACCCAGAGCTGCTAAAAATCAGTTTTTCCTTGGCTGTTAAATTTGCAAAATAATGATTCTCCAACAGCAGAAAAGATCCAACTTCCTTGTTGGGTGCTAAACATCACTTTATTTAAAGAACCCACCTAAGCACAATGTCAGCAGAAGCACATTTCATTATAAGGAAATCCACATTCAAAGGTGCTTGCATGGGAAAAATATGTCAGAAATGGGCGCAATACCGCCGCTCGCCTGTGTCAGAAGCTGGCATTTACTTATACTGTCCGTTTAAACTTGTACATTAAAATCAAAGTATAGAAAGGAAGAGACTTCCTATCAAAGGATACAAATCAATCTCTATGTTTTAAAAAGGCTGGAATTAAGAGATTTGTGGCTATATTTGTCAAAAATGTAAATTGTGTTTTAGAAAAAGACCATTTTAAACAATGTTTTAAAAGTGAGTTAAAGCCAGCCACACTGGGCTTCAAAGACATTCCACAGCTTCTCCCAAAAAAAGGAATCTTCCCCCTGCTCTCTGCTGAGGAACTGGCAGGGAGTTGTGAAAGGAGGTGGGAGGAGGACTTTGGCCTGTTGCTCTGACAGGAGACAAAAGAATCCCTTGACTAAAAGGAAATGCAAATTTGGGTGTCAAAAGAAACCAGCTGCTGGCAGGAAGAGGCTCAGGTTGCTCTTGGCTCAGCCAAACCTTGGAGGCGGGGCTAGACTGAAATGTGTATCTGGAACTGTAGAAAATATCGTTTTGATAAAAATATTCATAGAAAACTGTGCCAAACTGGTAAAAATCAGGAATTTATAGGTTGTTAAAGTGAATATGTTGCTCACAAGTTGAAACTACTCTGGAATTTATGCGATATTCAGAGACCGGACCACTAAAAATGTTGATATTGTAGCAATTGTGATAATGCTAGGAATATGAAAATGTACAGGATTATGTCCAGGTGTTATGCGCATTTATGTGGACAAATTTGTACAGATCTGACACTGGGTAACCAACCAAAAGCGTGAAAAACTGTCATTTGTGAACCAAAACTCTTAGGAAGATGGGACTTGGACATATACGTGCTTTATTAAATTGGGAATGTAAATATGTATTATTAGCAAGTTGGTGATATTGTAAATATGCTTTACATGAAACATATATTTTCTGTGTAGAAACAAAGGGGAGGTTTTTCTCTGGACCATAAACACAGCATCATCATGACACTCTGGTTTCCTTCTCAAATCAGGAGAGAGGGAATACTTGGACCAATCAGTTTCCTAGAGGGTGGGCTTAGTATAATCAGCCTATCCACCCCTTTGGGAAATACATAAATAGGGACAGTTGAGGACCTAGAGACACACACATTCACCCATCAACTGATTTACTGGCGAAGCGCTCTGCAGGAAGAACCCAGATCCAGACTCCAGAACTCTGAAAGCAGAAGGCCTAATCCCAAAGCTGTACCCTTCTCAGCTGGCCTTTAAAATCTTGCAACCTGATTTTAACCCCAGACTTCCAAGGGGCACAACAAATTGAACAGCCGGGCTGTGCTGTTTTTCTGGTTCTTGCCAAGAACCCTTGCTAGAACCCAGAGACCAAACCAGTAGAGTAGAGCTGTAACCCAGAACCAACCCGTCAGATCCAGTCCAGTGGCAGTGCAGAGACCAGAGTGCCTTGCTGAGTGCAGAACCAAGCGCCTGAATCCTGTCCGGTGGCTAGCAGATTCCAGTCCAAAACCCTTTGACCAGATCCTGTCGGGCCTATTCCAAAATCATAGTTGTGAGTATTTAGCATAGAACTGTCCATAGCCAATCTCTTATCCTTAAGTAATCCCATCCAGCCCATTCCAACATATCCAGAACTTCATTGTAGAATCTCTTTTGTCTGTCCTGAATTCTTCTCTCATCCATATAGTCCTGTGATAATTGTAGTGATAAATCATCTTTGCGCTAATATATAATAGCTGAAGAAAGGCAAGTGTTGCAGCGGGCAAAGATCAGACAGAGGCGCCTCTGGACTGGTGGCTGTACCGTTGGTATCTCACATCTTCATAGCCCCTTAGTGTAAAGCTAATCCTTGTTTGGTATATTCAAAAGCGCATCTTTCATTTGAAATCTTGACTCTTTTTGAGAAAAATTGACCTTTACTAAAACCTTCACAACTTCTGAACCGTACGTGCTAGTAACAAAATGTAAGTGTCAAATTGAAGCTAACATCCACAGCTTTCAAACAAACCCATATAGTTTTGCGCAATCGCGCTTAACGCACAGGGAAAAGTTTGCTGCGATTCTGCTTTTGGCTCAATTTCATCCCATGTAAAATAGCTATTCTTTGCATTCAACCTCTGTATTCAGTTTCCTATCTGCCAGTCATTCAACCATCATTGCTAGTGTTTACCTGAAGCGACCCAAAGCAGCTCCCACTAGTTTTGAATCCCATTTAGCGAATTAAAGTCATTTTCCAGTGTTTTTCCCATTAATTTAAGGCCACATTCAAAAGCATTTGACCTATTTTAAAATCATTCCTGCTTCTCTCTACGATTGCTGGGGGGGAATTGGGATTGAAACTGCATTTGTTGATTGTATATTCATGAAACCTGTTTTCTCTTCTTCCATCTCTATGTTGCATATTAGGGGGGATTGAGTAGACCAGGGGGGAAGAGTGATTACATTCCATTTGATTGAATTAATATCAAGTGTTATTTCTGCATTAATTTCCTATCATTGCATTTCATTGAACCCACACAAAGTTTTATTCTATGCTACATTATTATTCTCATCCATGTTCCTATTGATTAAAGAGATTATTGATTGTAATATCACCCAACGCTGATCATTGTATAAATATTAATAGTGTGATATCTAGATATTGTTCATAATTCAGAAAAGTGTGATATATATATTGTTCAAATTCATAAAATAAATCTTTAACTTTGTAAATCAACCTACTTCTTGGTTCAGTGAGACCGGGGGGTTTCAAAGAAAGGGGCGTGATATAAGGGTACATCATTCAGAAATAAAAGAAATTTAGACATAAAAATATATATTTAAGGGTTACAGCTGGGCATCTCACGCCAGGCATTGACTTAGGAGGAGTGCTGGGTTGAAACCATTTACAGATTGGGGGCTCATCCGCGATTTCTGAATTAAATAGACCACTTGTGACAGCTTAATACAGTATGCGACTGACAGTGTAAATTAATCCTGTTGGGCTACCATGCTGTGTTACACTGTGAAAAGCACCCCTCAAAAGGGAACGCTCTAAGGAAACGGTCTGTTTTGCAAAAATAAAATAAACGTCTGTAAGTCAGGAAGGAAATCAATATTTCCAGAATGGCGACATTGGTAGAGATCAATATGGCTAGAGAACACCCATTGCATAAGTTATTTGTGAGGGGTGAACGAACAGAGCAGGATCAGAATGTGTGGTTTCAGGCAATCACACAACAGATCACTGAAACAGGATTAGATAAATGGCAAGACCAGGATCCCTTACATAGGGCCCTGAGTGAACTATATATGGCCCCTAAGGCAAAGGATGAGCAAAACAAGATTGCCAAAATAGCGGCATATCTATACTTATATATTGAAGCCATACAGGATAAATATGCTGAAGGCCAAGATCTGGCAAGTAAGCAACTGCATTCATTAGAAAAGGCCCAAACTGATCTGGACTCTGCTGAGCAGAGGCTACAGACCAGCCAAGAGTCTGAAAATGAAAGTAGGCAGTATATAATCAAAATAAAAGAGTACATGGGTATCCTGCAGCAGGAAAAGGCAGAACAGGATACCAGAATTCTGGCCTTGCAGGAGGAGTACCAAGAAAGTTTGGACTCAACTTCAACAGGGCATGTGCAGAGAAGGTAGTCTCCCTGCAAGGCCACCTAGACAGAGAAAAAGAGGAGAGTAATAAATTAATTCTGAAAGACCTGGACACCCAGGCAGAATTTTATGAAGAGTGCCAGAAAGCTGGTGCGCTTCAAAGACGGAGGGACAACGTGGCGGCACAGAGGCAGGCTCTTGCTCAGGAAAGGGACACAAGGGGCACCTTAGGCCAGGAAGACTGTCAATTAAAAGAGAAAGTAGAAGAAAATCACCTGGCCCTTCAGGGACTGGATGACCTCTAAAAAGAGCATGAAAGATTGTTAGAGCACACCAGGAGGGTGGAAGATGCCCTAGCAAGGAAGGACCAGGCCAGTATGGACAGGACTCAGGAGGTAACCCTCCTGCAGAAAAGACTGGCCCAGTACTTAAAAACAACCCAGGAAGCACAGAGAGAAAATGAGGCTCTCTGTGAGAACAATGACAGGCTCCACAGACAGGTAGCCATGCAAGAGAGATTGATAAAGACTAGCAAGTCCTTGATTGAGGAATAGAAAGCTCAGGTTCTTGCATGGCAACAGGGAGCAGGGGCTGATAGAGATGAGGTTTGCTGGGAAAGGGAAACACCTGAGCATAACCTCAGGAACCCTAGTACCAGAGACCTTCATCTCTCCCAATCCCTGGACTCGGCCACCCCCATGTCCACTGGCACACATGAGCCAAGGGCCACAGAGATTGCAGATTTCAATCCAATCAAAAGTATGGGGCTCATAGACCAGCACCTCCCAGGAATGGATGGCCGGGCATCTGGGTATGGGTACCCAAGCACAGTAAAATTTAGTGGGGAACTCCATGAGAGTAGACCCATCCTAAAAACCTCTGCCCAGCTAGGACAGTGGGGCGGGTACCCATCAAATCCTGGGAGCAAGGAGGAATCAGAAGACTCCTCTAAGCACTCCAGGACACAAGAGGCTCGCAGAATCTGGGAAAACCTAGAAGACCAGACGGGCACCTCTGGGAGCAGTGCCTCTGAGTCAGAGGAGAAGTGGACCAGGGTTACCCGAACCAAGAAGGCCAATAAGGCAAAAAGGGCCTTGCTTAAAGACCCCTTAAAACAGATCAAGGCGATAAGGAGCGTCATCACGCCTTATTATAAGAAAGCTAAGTATTCTGTTTGGGAGCACTTAGAGCTCTTTGAGCAGATGATGGAAGCTTTCCATTTGAAGGACAGCAGTAGCTGTATTCAGTATGTGAAATGGACCTTCTCACCAGAATACTCCAGCTTCTTTGCGGGGCTGGAGGACCAAAATCATTCTAGATGGTCCACCTATAGGGCGGCCATCTTGAAGCATTTTTCTGTACATAGAAATCCTCAGGAGGCTCGCAAGGCAGCCTACAATTTGCAATGTGGGGAGGATCAGGCCCCACAAGTATTTGTGCAGGAATTAAAGCGTGCCTTTGCGCAGACCACCAGAAGGGTGCACACGGACAGCAAAGAATTTGTCAATACTTTTTTCCACGCTCTACCAAAGTACATCATGACCCAGTTAGTGAGAGATTTACATGAGAAAAGATCACTAGACTGGGTCATTGAACAGGCCACACGAATTTATGAGGTGCAAAAGCCCATAGAAAACAAGAATACTGCTAAAAGCCCCCCAAAAACCAACACCCCTGCTGCTGCTAAGGTGGCAGAGGTGAAGGTTGCCCCCATTTTAGATTTGGAGATGGGGGGCCTAAAAACTTGTCTGCACAACATCAGAGCAATCCCAAGCCCAGAAGGCCCTCGGGCCAGTCACAGACAGGGAGCCAAGGAGGTAGTCCCACCAATGGGATCCCTCACTGCCCTGACTACATAAGTCCCCGCTACAAGGGGAACAGACCCATCCTGGGGTATGTGTGTACTCCTCCAGCCCAAGGGGGGAATCCAACCAAGCACCAGCCAACCCAGAGAACTTCCCTCCTCACTTCCCCCAGGAGGGCAGAAATTCCCCAAATCCTAGACAGAACTTTTTCTCCAGGTACCCAAAAAACGTTCAACCCCAAAACAATCCATCCTTCTTTCCCCAATTTCCTGACCCCAGACAACCCAATCCGGCAGAGGGGAGGCCAAGGGTGGAGGGGTAACCAAATGTTCCCAACCCAGGGTTTTTTCAGAGAAGGGATAGCTACCCTTCCCGGGATCAGCCCAGGGGAGACAACAGAACCCCATATCAGCCTGAGCGGGTGTCACAGCTAGAGCGCCAGGTCCAAAACATAAAATTAAAACAGAGTGTCAACCATGTTAGTTTAAACAGCACATGCCACATGCCACATGGTTGAACAAAAACCTGACCAAGAAGAATTTCACTTCCAGAACAACCAAATCCCAGACGTGACAGTAATAGCAGTAGGACAGCAAACTGGTGATGGGGGGGTCCTCTCTATTTCTGAAAATCAACCCTCCTTCCAGTTTAAGGTGGTATTCCACACTGGAAGGAAACACTCTGAAATTCTTTACCAATCCACAATAAGACATTCCCACTCCTATAGTCCAGAAAGATGAGAGATCAGCTCAGAGCCTGGCTAATATTCAGCAAATTGGAGAGCAGTTGTTCATCCCTGTTCAGTTAGATGAAGGGAAGGACTCTGTTCTCGCCCGAGTGTGTGTGAACAACGGTAAGAGCTTCATCAGAGAAGCCATGTTCCACAAACTCCCAAAAGATCAGGCCATTCCCACATTTAGACTCATAGACAAATGGGAAATGGATCTGGAAACACCTAATTCCAAACATCTCCTTCTAAGCAGGTGTATGCTCAAAATCTCCATGGGCAACAAGAGCATAGTCCATTATTGTTGGGTCGTGCGAGACGTCACTGCCGCCTTTTACTTAGGCAGTGACATTCTCAATCGCTTTGCCATTCGTTTGGACCTAATAAACTTCAAAGCTTGGTCCCGATTAGCGGATAATCATATGGGCTTTGATGATCCAGAGAAAGCATTTAGGTCGGCTCAATTGCTGCCTTATGCAGTAGAAATTCAGATTGGAGAGGAAGTCACCATCCCAGAAAGGACCCGACAATTCTCCCTGGAAGTGAAAGTTAAAAGAGGACAGAAATTGAAAAACCCTGAGGCCTATATTCATCTAAATGCTTCTCTCCCACAGCAAGTGTTGGGGGTAAACCCAACACCACTAGTCAATATAGAACATGACACCATTCCAATAGAGGTGGATAACAGCAACTTAAAGAGTATCACTCTAGCCGCAGGCACCATTATTGGAATGGCGGTTGATGACCGGCGTTTTTATAGATTTAGGTAATGAACTGTTAGGACCAATCCCCAAGGACTGTTTTGACAGTGACAGTGATGACAACACAACACCAGACAGGATCTTTACCCGGCATGGGGGGAACTTCCTGGTGTACACTTCGTGTCCTTATGGTAAGGAAGATGTGACTTGTGCCTTCAGGAGGGATGAGGTGATTTTCCAGGTCCATGAGGGATGCCTTTCCCACCTGAAGCCACCAGTCCAAATCAGCACTTTGACCAGGGACTTCTCCACCCAGCTGGAGGAGGCCGCTGAGATAGCCAAACCAGAAGTCTTTCCAGGCTTCAGGCAGATGGTTGAATAGAGAGTCAACCTGGCTGATGCCTGTGAGACTCTTGAGCAGAAGCAAAAATTGAAACAAGTTTTCTTGGATTTTCAAGATCTCTTTGCGGTGGACTCATATGACTGTGGTCACACCGACATCCACACAACAACCCTTCCTATGGACCCTGGCATGACTCCAGTGTTTGTGAAGCAATATCGCTTGCCTCTCGCATCAATGGTGTCCCTTTCTGAAATAATTAAGAACCTTGAGGCCTGTGGGATAATCCGTCCAGTCCACAGCACCTTCAATAATCCAGGGCTGGGGATATTGAAGCCAAATGGCCAGTGGCGACTCTGCACCGACCTTAGGGAGCTCAACAAACGGGTCCATACTTCCCGATGGCCTCTTCCCTACATTGACCAAGGGCTGGCCCAGATCCAAGGGTCACAGGTATTCACTGCAATAGACCTGACCAATGGGCACTGGACTGTACCTGTCAGTAGGGAGGACCAATACAAGTTGGCCTTTACCTTCGGGGGGCAGCAGTACACATGGACCCGGACTCCCTTCGGATACATTAACTCCGGCAATAAATTCAACATTTTTCTACATAAGGCCATGCCCGACCTGGGTGAAAGGGGTAACCTGGCATATGTAGATCATGTTCTTATCAAAAGCTCAACTGTGGAGGAACACATAGCGGAGATCCATTATGTTCTGACCCAGTTGAGGGCCGCCAGAGCAAAACTTTCCTTTCAAAAAGCACAGTGGTGTAGAACCCGTGCATATTTCTTGGGGCATGAGATTACTCCTCAGGGTCTCTGTCCGCAGGAAAAGAAAGTGGAAGCACTCAAGAAATTGAAAGACCCCACAACTCTGCGGGAAATAAGAAGCCTCCATGGACTGACTAATTACAGTAGAAAGTTCATTGAGGACTACGCGGAGATCACAAGACCCCTGATTCATCTTTTGAAGTGGGGGGTCAAGTGGGAGTGAGGTCCAGAACAAGCCGAGGCAGTAAGACAACTCAAAAGAAGCCTCTCACAAGCAAAAAAGGAGTTCTTCTTGGAGACAGGGTTCTCTAATACATGCTTGACTGCAGTATTATATCAAATGCATGACAAGGTCAATACAGTAATCTCCTATGTGAGTAAAACTTTATCCTCTGTGGAGGAAAAATTCAACGATTGTGAGAAGGCACTCCTGGCAACGGTGTGGGCATTGAAGAATTACCACCCGTTTATCCAGGGGGAACACATCATAGTGGAGACTCCACACCAGCCTCTGCAATTTCTCCAAAGTGACAGAATCCGGGCCGTAAATGTGAGTTATTCCCGAATTACTTCCTGGATTCTGTCAATGCAAGGCTTTCCTGTGGAGGTCAGATATGGCCAAAACAAGAAGAGTCCCCTCGCGCAAGGTCTGGCTGACTTGCATGATTGTGGCAGAGAAAACTGTCTCGAGGAAGAGAGTCTAAAAATCAAGGACACCATTGAGGCATACCTCAATTCCCCACACAAAGTCTTTGAAGAAGACAAGTGTGAGGGAATGACCACTGTCTATGTGGATGGATGCTCTTACCATGTTGACAACAACAGAGAAAAATAACTTGTGGCCGGCGTAGGGAATGCATGGGTGAATGAGACCCCAGAACCCTCCTCTGGGTACAAGATTGGCCCCCGAAGTAGTAAAGTGGCAGAGTTGATGGCTATGCATCAAGCCATCCTCACTGCTGTCCAACATCAACTCCACGAACTGGTCATAATCACTGATTCGGATTATGTACAGAACGGGCTTGTGGAGCACCTGGTTAACTGGAAAACCAGAGGCATGCTATGTGCTAACAATAAACCCTTAAAACATGGGAAATTAATTCAAAACATTGATGATCTGGTCACCTGGAATGGGATGACCATCTACTGGAAAAAGATCAAGGGTCATTCCAAAGTAGAGGGACCAGACAAAACTGGAAATGACTTAGCTGATCAGCTGGCCGAAACCGGAGCCATCCAAGGGGATCTACTAGAGATTGAGTCCCTGTTGGGGGAAATCCAGGTCACTGCTATCACTAGGTCCCAGACAAATGCTCACAATGGACTCTCAACAGCACAATGGAGTAAGGAGACCCCAGATGCTGATTTGATTACAGCTCAAAAAGGGGATCCAATAATTGGTAAGTTTTATCAACACATTGAGGACCCTGAGAACTTTCCCCTGACGGATACCGATTACCTTGAGAAAGAAGACCTCAGAGTGTTGATGAAATGTCCAAAAATGTTCCGAATCCAAGACAGTTTGTTGGTAAGGAGATCCCTAGCTGGCCATGATCAGTGGGTGGTCCCTACCTCATTCCGAAGCCTGATGTTAAGTCATGCCCATGATGCGGCCACAGCCGGTCATAGGGGGTTTCATACAACATTTGAAATCTTAAGAGAGGTTACATACTGGCCACGCATGGGGCGGGACCTCGACCAATACTTGAAGGGGTGTCTTGTGTGTGCTCAATTTCAGCCAACATCCCTCACACACTGTGCGCCTCTCCAAAAGAGAGGGATGACACTGCCTTGGTCAGATTTACAAGTCGACTATATTGGGCCTGTGATTCGCTCCTATAGGGGGAACAAGTACATGTTGACCGTGACATGCTTGTTTACTAAATGGGTGGAATGTCTCCTGGCCCCAAACTGCAAGGCAGAAACAGCAGCTGCTCTGATGATCAACCACATCTTTTCGCGTTTTGGACTACCCCAAAGGATTGAGTCAGACCGAGGTAGCCACTTCACCAGCGAAGTAATGACAAAGATGTGGGAGATAACTGGGGTCAAAAGGAAGCTACACATTGCTTACCGGCTAGCCTCTAGTGGTGCAGTGGAGAGATATAATAAAACAATTGTGTTACGCTCACCTGGTAGCCACATGAATGCCACCCAGCTGGGTTACTCGCTGGTATGCTTCTCAGCTTTGCCCTGATGTGGTCTGCGGGGAAGGTTCTGCCTGAAAATACAGGAGGACTGTGTTCAAGACTGACCGACTGGGGTAAGTATTCTCCCTCCACCCCCGTATGATTTCAGTCCCTCTGGCGCCCTCTCCTCATCTTGTGGTAGAATTAGGTGTGCTCTCCGTCAAGCCTTCTTTGCAGGGGTGCGTTGTCTTTCATGGGCGAGTGCGGTCCAGTTACTTCACTGACGCCGGCCCGTTTGATATTGTTCAGGTAGATCTTATTGCTGTTCTTTAGTTTTGCTATCCTGCATGCCTTTCTTTGTTTAAAATGTCTCTTTTTTCTCCCTTAGGTAGGCAGAGCTTCAGCGCGGCGAACTGGCTTGGTTAAGCCCTGCTAGTAAATGATGGCGCATTAAGAGCGCTATGATGCAGTAAGTAAGCGCTATGCACAGCCCTGCAAAGTCTTGCCTTTGCTAACCTGTGTTTTCCTTCCTTGTAGGTCGCAGTGTTCTTCAGCACGAGTGGAATGTCCGGAGTGGTGCCAGCCGAGAGGCGACCAGCCAGGTAAGACTTTTGAGCAGTTTGTAATTTGTAAATGTCTCTACTGCTTTCTTTAATGTTGGCTCTATCTTCCTCTTTCAGGTTGTTCTGTCCGGGAGGCGTGCAGATTCGAGGAAGCTGTTCTCAGTAGCTGCGAGTGTTTAAAGATGAAGACTGCAGGTAAGATGCTGCTGCTGATGATGTTCCTTTTGTCTCCTTGTAGATTCTGCTTCTCCGAGGTACGAGGGAATAGCTGGACACGGTGAGCGTCACGTTGCAAGCTGCAAAGTAACGCGAAGCGTGTTGTCTTGCTCGGCTGTGGTTTAAATAGCCCCAACAAAAAAGTCCAGGTAAAGTAGTCCCTAGGCTACCACACCCAAAACACTAGGTTCTTAGGAACCAAGCTATGTGGATGCCTCCATGTTGGCTGACAATACAATAAAGTAGTTCCCAAGCACATTGTTTTTCATGGTGTATGAGCCTGATGCCATAGGCACCAGGACTGGCCCCATGAGGGCTTTTGAAGAGGATGCCAGGCTCTAGAGGCCCGAGTCCTGACTCCACCTGGCCAATGGGTTTGCCAGAGGGGGTTTTGGGCGAGGGTTGTGACAAATTGTGAACATATTAAAAAGGTTTGTGGCAGATTCTGGGCCAAGTTGGGATATTCGATTACCTCTTGTCCTAATGGCCATCAGATCTACGCCTTCATCTGCAACTAAAATGTCATTGTTTGAGCTGATGACTGGACGCAGGATGGTGCTTCCCCAGCATCTGCTCTACAGAACCCAAGACCAGACATTGATCAATGCCTCCACAACTCATGAGTATGATGAAAATCTAAGAAAACACCTTCAACATGCTTTTGCCTATGCTCAGCGAAATCTAGGGAGATCTGAAGACAGCATGAAGACCCACTATGACTTAAAGACTACTAGAAAAAAATACAATGTAGGAGACCGGGTCTACTTATACAATTTCCAAAGGAACCAGGCCAAACAGAGCAACTTTTTGCCTACCTGGAGGGGTCCTTTTGAAATTGTAGACAAAATCTCACCAGTCGCCTACAAAGTCTGGATCCCCAAAGGCAGTTTGGCAGAGGGGGAAGATAAGTGGGTCCATATTAACCAACTAAAGTGTTGTCATCCTAGGCACACTCTGAAGCAACTGGAGGAGCCTTCTGGAACACCAGAGGGGGTCACTCCAGCTCCCTAGAATTCCAACTATAAAATATTCCATATACAGTCCATAAATTACTATAGAAAAATGTGTCCTGATTCATCAAAATGCATTTGTCCGCTCCACTACACTAATAGTAGTGGGGAAATGTCTACAAATATGCATTTTTTTGTATATTGAAATTTATCTGAAATCAATCAACTTTTTTTCAATTTATCAGACATTTTGAACATAATTAAATACAAAAGATTTTAAAAAATTCTACATTATTTACATGAGCATATATATCAAAGTTTTCAGTGATTAAAATGTTTAAACCAAACAGACAACACTAGGTTACAGAAAGGAAACATTCGGAATTTAGTTATACAATTCATCTTGAGATATAAAGAAATAATTACAGAAATAATTGAAACAATATTAGCAATCTCCACTTATACAAGGATTATAGGACTTTCATGAATGCTTTTCTATGATAACCCTTGATCAGAGAAAGATTAACTGATGCGCAGCCGTTCCGTATTTATCAAAAGACTTGACAATAAAAGGATCACTAACATGTTGCCATTCTGTAACATTTCATCAACGGTTTTTACAAATTCCATTAATCATTCAAATGAAGAACATTAAGGAAGTTCACTGATGCTATAAATATGCTCATATTAGCAGAATTAAGTAGAAAAGCCCATCTGAGGTTTGGCTGTATACGTGCAACTGTAGTCATGTGCTTCGTGTATAACTTATTTCTTAATGGAATCAAAGCTACACATTCTATAATGATATGTTCCAAAGTTTCTCTTTGTGTTAAATCACTGCAAAATTTACAGAAGTTCTCTGTCATGCCAATTTGTCTACGTTGGGCCAGAATATCACGAGTAGGACAGAGATTAAGTCGCATTCTCAGAATTGCCATGCGAACTTGAGGTGAAGGAGATTTTGACAAATAGACTTCCACAATCCCCATTTTCTTATTGACATACAATTTGCTGGTGAAATGCTTATATTGTAAACATAATGCATGAGTCTCAATCCTATCATGGAGAAAGATTTTCTTTTTTGCTCTTACAGGATTCTGTATGAGTGTTTCAAGATCAACATCTGCCACAGCCATAATTTGATAAACATAGTTGGTCCATTTCTGGATAAACAGATGACTCGATGTGAACAAATATAAAGATAAAGTAGCGAGAATTGACCTTTCATTGGTGTTCACAAGACATTTTCGCAGAAAAAGCTCCTAATTGCCAATTATATTTTGCACTTACCGATGTGAGACCTATTTCATATCTCCAACATGGACCAGGTGTTGATTGTGGTACATTTAAAATTTGTCTCCAAAATTTGGCTTCTAATTTATCTAAATTTTTAATGTTGGTTATAGCTCTTGCCTCCAACCCATACAGTAACACCGGTGTTACTTTTTGTTGCCAAAAGTGTAATGCTGGGTTGATAGTGAATTTGCCATATTTATGGAGAATGAATTTAGTTTGAGATATTGCTGAGGTCAATTTATTTTGCAATGTCTGTTGCTGTTCTATGGCCAATGAGTTTCCTTCAAATTGTGAACCCAAGTATTTGTAGTTGGGAACAATATTTAGGATGATATCCTTGACCATCCAAATAAATTTGCTTCTGTAAGATGGTTTAGGGGTATATGCTACTATCTGGGATTAATTTACATTCATCGACAACTCAATCTCATCAAAGTAAATTGCGAGTGCAGATATGAACTTTTGTAGACCTGTTGGGGCCTTTGAGACAAGGACGAGATCGTCAGCATACCATAGTGCTTGTATAGCAATTGAATTCATTTTAGGTGAATCAGATGCTATATTCAGG